>NC_134651.1:9024848-9325809 GCF_030463565.1 Pelecanus crispus | reverse complement strand
CTATTTCAAGAGCTTACCATCTGATGCTTCCTTTATTGTTACCAAATATTTTAGCCTCAACTTGCTCAAAATTTTGATAAGATGCTTCTGCTCATACTTTACCATACGTTAGGACAGCTGAAATAGCTGCCTGTTCCAGTTGGTAGAACAGTTCTGCATCTCTGCAACATTTTGACATTTAATATCAACAAGGAAAACCACAGCGCTACAGAAAATGAACTGCATTTCATCTCCTCCTACTAAATAATCCACAATGCAAACAGACCCTTTTGATGACCCTTTTTTCACATCATCTTAACTTTTGTTGTATTTTAAGCCTCTGTGATTATTGAATGTACAGAAGACATTAAGTATACCAAAATATGTTATATACCTGTACTAGCTGGATTAAGTACTGAGACAGTTTGTCATCTGTCAAGTACTTCTCTAGACACCGAACTGCAAAAGCTCGCACCATTGGATCCGGATAATTACAGTCCAAAAGCTCCATTGCTTGCTCTGGCTTGATTGGAGGCCAGTCTTTTACCAAACAATACATCTGTGGACAACCACATTACATATTTGCACTGATTAGGAAGAAGTTGTAACACACAGCCATTAGGAGGTATCATCAGACACAAACTGCTTCTGAGTAGAAGCTGTTTAGTTGCCAGTCCTCTCAATAAACAATTTGGTATTAGTTGCCAGCTGACTTTATTTTATCCACTATAAAAAGAATGAAAACAAAACCTCACATTTAACTGTAACTGACAAATCAGCAACATAACAAGCATTCAAGTAATGCTGCCAAGAGGAAATACTAAGACTCAGACTGAGCTAAAGAACAAGAACTATGGACCAGACCGATCAGTCAATTACAGTGGCAACTTGAATCATTTGATTTTTCATTCAATTTATCATGCACGCATAATATGTTTTTAATGTGCAGAAGTTTTCTTTAAAATGTCGTATTTTAAAGCTTCTTCAAAACTTAGAACTTCTTCAGCGCTATATGTTACCTGGGCCACTTCATCTCTAGAATTCCATTTAACAGACAAAAGTAATTTGGGCAGAATTTCCGGAGTATTCACACAATAGTGTCTGCAAAAGAGAAAAAAAGCTGTATGTACAAAACGTCATTTTTGCTTCGATAACCATCTACTGTGTCCCCTCAGTCTTGCACCTTTTTCTTTCATTGTCAGCAGAATCCGATCACTACCATAAGGTGGTGTCAGGATCCATGCACGAAGGTAAGACCGCAGTAATGGGGAAGATGTAAACTAATTCAACAACTTACTTTTCTCCATGGGCTTGTGAACCAAGATACACAATGCAGAATGCTTTAAAAGCCTTTTCTAAAACATTAACCCCCAACAATACAGAATAAAGAAAAGGGAGCAAAACCCAAGCCAATCACAACAAATTTGGAGTGAATGGGGTGAAGTTTGCCTGTGACAGCAAGGGTTTTTCTTTGGTTTGGTTTTTGTTTTTAAATACCTGTGGCTCCAGAGGAAGTCCTTCTCTTGCTCAGTGATTTCAGACAAAGGATCTCTTGTACATATGGCTCGCAGTTGCTCCTTGTCACTTTCTCTTAATTCATTATCTCTAGCTAT
Source organism: Pelecanus crispus (assembly GCF_030463565.1). NCBI lineage: Eukaryota > Metazoa > Chordata > Aves > Pelecaniformes > Pelecanidae > Pelecanus > Pelecanus crispus. Next base: position 9,324,217 of record NC_134651.1, on the reverse strand, counting down.
TCTGTTACTCTGCAGAGAGAAAGTGGTTCATTAACCCTCCACACATTTCCTTCTGTTGTCATACAACATACATGAAGTATAAAGAATTCTAACAGTATAGCAACACTTATAGGCTATGTCATGCAATACTATCTTGTTACTTCCTTTTCTTATAACTGAGGACTTACAATTTAAAAATAGAGAGATGAAAGACTAGGCCTTTGATTTCTACAACTTAGTCACTACTGAGACAAGAAGAGGTACATTTCAACTAAATCATCTGTGTGGAGAAATAGCAGCAGTTGACATCTGATGAACGACATAACGCAGCACAAAATGAAACTGGTCATTTCTGTCTCCAGTTTTGAGATTGCTGAGAGCTGCTGAAAGGAGTGAAAAAGAATCAGAACTGGAAAAGCAGAATATGGGGGATGAAGCTAGGTAAATAAAAGGTAGAACACTGTATGAAAGCCTGAGTAACAGGAAGACTGGAAAATATTAACAAGAATTAGTGTAAGATATTCCCCAAAGAGCACAAAACCCAGAAGTGATACATGCTGAAATTAATTTTGTTTAAGACTTAATTTATTAGAACCAGCTTAGACCAATGGCAGAGGTGTTGAAACTACTACTTGATTTTTCACAGCTTATGTGCCAAGTTCAATTTTTCTCCTATACTTTCCATTTCTTAGTTCATTGAATGTGTTTTTTTCCAGGCAACATATGAAATGATGCAGTTTTTAAGGTTTCAGCTACAGAATCAACTTCATTGCAAAAAAGAGAAATTTTAAGCAGCAGCTTATATTATTGCCTTTAGTATAAAATACAACTGTTAACAAGTTTGACACTTAAAATGAAACTATCCCAAGAGTTGAACGGTGGTTTTACAGTGAACTCACATTTTCACATCTGTATGATACCCACTACTACAAAAGAATAAGATCAACTGTTTTCCAAGTTCAAATTGTTTAAACTGTAGAACCACAGTATTTGACCTCTTGTTCTGCTCTCTCCCTAGGCAATTTCTACTGAGCACATTAAACAAGATAATAAGCAAGAATGAACTGAGCTTTGTCTGCCAGTTTTATGATGGGAATCTTCAACTGGTTGAACTAGTACTTTGAATCAGAAATACCTACATGTCTTTTACAGAAAGTCTTTCCAATGCATCTAGCTTTAAAAAAAAAAAAAAGCTGAAGGAAAGAACAGTCTGAAATTTCCAGGTAGGAGATCAAGGCACCCTTTAAATAGGTGAAGTGGTGTTATTTCTAAGAATATGCACAAATATAAAAACAGTTGTCGGGTTATACCACATGATAATAACTTCAGACTGGAAGTTCTCTATTTTACGTTCATCTTTAATTACATAAATTATGTGTTCTCATGATGGGTTCACTACTGTTATATGGGATGTTCACTACTATTATATGGGACAAGAATATTCTGGCCTTCAAGCCTACATCTACCAATATGAAGGTATGAATCAACCAACTCGCAGGACTTTTTAGTACCCTGCCCTGTTAGTAGCATGATAGTGAGATCTTCATGCATCAGCATGGGTTTTTTTACTACCTTTCCTAAGCACATGGACTGACCTTAGAAGTGGGTGAAAATTATTCAGGACTACTCTCTATGTGGCACAGGAAAATTTCTAGAACACATTCTTACATATTATGGTAACGGATACAGTGCAAGTAGCAAAGCCAGAGTCATTCTGTAAGGAAGTTAATGGATAAATGACTTGATAATCACCCTACTACTAACATAAGATCAAATAGTTGATATTGAAGAAGTGATTATTGCACATATTCATCTTGATTCTGAAAGATTCATCCTAAATAGTAAGTGAAAGTCAAAAAAGTATAAAATGTACCTGCATAGTGGGTCAGAAAGATCATAGTTTAGGTCAAGCCCAGAAGGAAAATGCATTTATCCTGTTGCGGTCAACACCAAAAACTTGAAATTCTATGAATTGTGGGACAGTAAATTAGATTTAATATTTGAAAAGTCTTTCATATTTGAGATATTAATGGACTTATAAATCATCTCTTATAAGTATGTATTCATTGATTTTAAATGCAGTGTAATGCATGTCAAGGTTAAACAAAAAAGTTATGCTCTTGCATCATAACAAAAACATTTATATGAAGTCAGACCTCAGTGACTGCTTTGCTACTTTTATCCATTTCAGACAAGCATTTTGTACCTCTTCCAGATATGGCCAATGCTACACAGTAATGTAGCACCTGATTTTTGAATAAGCAACACCACATTGCCTTTTAACTCCCTAAGTGTAGTTAATACTACAAACAGCTATAAATACACACAGTACCTGAATATAGAAGGTTTGGCTTCAGTCCTTAAGATACCACACATTAAAAGATAAAGGGAACAAATACAATACTAAGAGATAACTAGTGATGTTCAAACTTACCAAGCATTTAATGAAATGATTTAAGAAAGGATAAGTAATAAGAGGATTTTGGCAGACAACAAGGAGGGCTGAAAGAAAAGCAGCATGAATAATGAGAGACCAAACCAGTGATACACAGTTTGCTTCCCTGTCAGCTTAGTCACTAGTGCAAATATGCTTTCTCCATATTTAACCACTATGACCTTCTTCTACAGTACTGTAAGGATTATCACAAAAAAGAAAAAGGCAGTAATTTGAGACTTTATTCTACCTCAGAATGTTGGGGTTTTAATTGTAAAGTGCAAGTTGATCATTACTTTGTCACTGAAGTGAGAGCTTATTCTCCTCAGCATTTTCTATTTTTGCCTACAGATGGAATGAAACAACGAGGTGAGCATATACACACTCAGGTAATAGGCTGTGTTATACCAAAGGAATGTTATTTACCAAGAAGCCAGCTGTCCTTAAACACTTAAGAGCCCTGTAGCATTGTCAGTCACAATACGTATAAGCAGATATGCCATTCTATGACGGACCTCCTGTAGAGTATCAAGAGAAATTAAATGCCTACAACCCTTTGTTCAAGATATGTTGAGAAGGGACTGTTACAAGTATCACCAGAATTCCCAACTGGAAGCTTACTGCCACCTACGCATTTCTTTGCAACAGCGAAACTTTCCACCCCGAGACTCTTCTTCACACAGACCACAAAGCTCTCCTGGGGAAACTCTCAAGTCTTTGAGCCAACCTCCAGAAGAAAACGTAACACACACCAACTAATTTCACAGCCTTGTCTTTAAATATATAGCATTTTTAGCTTTACTGCTTTTCTTTTTTTTTCCTCCTTCTAATCATCCAAAATGTGATTTTAAGAAAGCTCTAAACGTCACCAAAAAAACAATTGTCAGTGCACAGATTTTCTTCATGGAAGAGAAGAGACAAAAGGACTATGCTCATGTGTATGCCAATCGGTTCCCTTAGAATACCCTGTACTTACGGTCGTTACTGGCCCATTAAACAGCCAGTAAAGAGTTATAAGCACCCTTAGGTTACAAAAGAAAACCTACCTGTAAGACATGAAATTGCAACAAAATAAAGCAGTATCATTGAAGGAGAATTGCAGCTTTTCAAAAGTTAAACTCAGTAGTGTAGACATCTGAATTAGCGATATAGAAATGTCAAAAACACCCTAACAGTTTGCACAGTAAGACAGTTTCTCTTTAAAGTGTTTTGGTTGGTCAGTGAAGCATTAGGTCAGTTTACTGGTAATAAAGAAATGAGAATACATTACTCACTTTCCTAAACACAAAGCAAAAAATTGATTTCTTGCTTTTACAATACATCAGGATACATGAAAAAGTTTTCTTTATCACTAATATACTGAGTAAAATAAACAATACTTTTGTATTTTAGTAGCTAATCTTGGAAGGGAAGTTTGCCTTACCAGCCCCGCATAGCTGTAGTTAAACCCCAGTTCACGTGATATAGTCCAATTGGCATGTTCTTCGATCACCGTCATATCTGGAAACTTCACAGGATTGCTAAACCAATCAAATTCCAGCTCTAAACATGGAGTTTCCTACATAAAGGGAATTTAAATTACTTTTTCTGTTGAATTATATCAATTAGAATACAGCATATTTTGAAAATGTACTCCCAAAGAGGAAACTGGCATGCAAATACTTACCTTATTTGGATTTGACCCAGTAACACCAATGGGATTCAACAAATCCTCCAGCCCATGAGGTACTGCCCAAAGATTCAAAGCCATTTTCCCAGATACAAGAGTGTCTGTGTAATCAAACATGTTTATATTTCCCCAAGCCAATGGACAGTGCTCCTTAAAGAAATGAAAAGATGATTTTTCAGTGTCATCTATTAATTACTGCAGAGTGAGTAAGGAGAAATAACATTTTGACCCCAGAGCAGGCTGTTACATTCCCAGATAGGCTGAAAGCAGATTGTGGAGGATGTACCATTTTTTTCTATGAATGACTGCCATGGCAGTCATTTTGCAGAATGATATCAAAACACTTGCAAACATATGCTGACATTTTCCCCACATCAAAGCAACTCAAGATGATGGAGAGCGGTCTTCTGACAGATAAGAGACTTGTAATGACCGGACAAAGGGCAACAGTTTTAAACTGAAAGAGAATAGGTTTAGATTGGACATAAGACTCATTGCCAGGACAGCATTTACCAAATATCTTCCCAAATGTCACTTAAGTAGCTTTTGTTTGTTAGTGTATTAAAGCTGTGAAGTATTTTACCTCTTTAGCACCCTTCCGGCCTTTAACAGAACAGATAGAAAGGCAGAGCCGAGCAGCACGTGGAAGATCAGGAATGTACATGTCATACGATAGCCATTCATTCCATCTATAAGATTTAAAAAGCAGAATGAAACTACATTAAAGGACAGCATGGGGAGAACTGCATTCAATCAACAGTTATACTAAAAAGCATTTGTTATATTCCTACCTAAACTGCGTATGTGCATAAAGAGTACACTTTCTTACTAGAGAAGGGTCCTCCTACATGCATTTGACCACATCTACTCCTTTTGGGAATGGAAACTTCCCCAATTAGCCTTCTAGCACCAACACTGTTTAAAAAGTCTAGGTTCAATGCTAGGTTCAATTCCTGCGAACTTAGTAATAGGTTCATTCACTTTCACTCTTGCAAACCCACTGACTGCAACTGTCAGCATAGGTACAACCTAAAGACAATGGACTTGCATATGTGCTACACTAATGTAGGGTTTAGCTTGTGCAATATTTTTCACTTCGGGGGAAAAAAAGCAAGTAGGAAAAAGTCTGGCATAGCTTTCAGAACTCAACTAAATATGAACTGCTAGAAAATAAAAAAACAACTCCAAGACAGGAATATAACACAGAAATGTAACATAGAAATCCAAAGCAATATTCCTAACTCGGATATTATTCCATTTACTATAGTAATAAGAGCACAGATTGGTCCTACAGGAATACACATATTGTTTTCATGAACTTCTCTAAGTAGACTTTATCTCTCAATTAGCAGAACTGTGCTTTGAAGAGGAACTTCTGAGTACAGTTTATTTTCCTAAGCAGACTGCCATACTGAATTTTCTCAGTTGGAACAGGCAGCAGCTTCCAAGGACAGCATTAATTTTCCAATGTGTCTGTAGCTACTAAAAGCAGAGTTCTACAAAGAAATAACTATCCAAGCCCTTCTCTAAGAACAAAGAAACTGGCAGATAAACTTTAATTCACTTTTATTATGTGTTCATTTCATATAATACAGATCTGTGTGGTTATATCCATGTTTTCAAGCCACACCCTTCACCACCTTTCCAAGACTTTCTCTCTAAAGCAGGTAAACCATCAGTTCAAGTACAGGTATCTTTGGGGAAACTCAGAAGGAAAAGCTATTTTTCAATAATTGCGTATATTATTAGGCCCTCTAATTATAACACCTAATCATGTTAATACAAAACATATAGACAATAATATTAATATATTTTGAAACTTTCAAAGACATGAAGTCAGACAGAAAATGCAAGTCAAGAACTACTACTGAACACATATTTTGCATCTCATCCTAGCAGATGCTGAAACTTCACACCTCTTCATTAGTCATTTACAGGCAGAAATTAAACATCTTTCAGATATTTTTCTCAATATGTTTATATATGCTCATATTAAGTTTCTTTTTGCACACTAATGGCACTTTTAGGTTTATGTGATTTATTTCAAATCTCCTGTCAATTTATGTCAAATCTCCTGAAAATAGCCCAGAGCTGGCAGTGACTTCCATGTTAGCAAATGATACCCATCTCTCCACACTCAGTGGTTCTGCTCGAGCACAAACTATGCAACCTCACAGAAACAAATTTGCAGGTTACATTACATCACATCACTTCATGCTGAAGATGAAATCTGAACCTGCAACTGGAATGCCTGCTACTGATCCATAGTCAAAACCAGAGCTCAGTTGCCCAGAGCTATGCTGATTTCACAATATTAATGAGTAATTATATTGGAGTTTGAGGCAATTGCAAATGCACATGTAAAACAGATCTGTTCCGTAAAGATACTACACCGTTATATGCAACGAGACAAAATACTTATGTTTGAATTAAATTAATTCTACTTATAAATACAGGGTTAGGTAAAAATGTTCTTACAAAACTTAAGGCAAGGAATTCTCAGCAAGGAGCTTAACCTGAATAATGGCTAAGCTGAGCCTCTACTCCCTTCAGTACTATCGTTTATGATGCCCTGAAGTCAGGTTCTCTATAGTCATTCAAAGTACTTAGCTTACCTGGGATTAGAACAAGGTACCCTTTGAGTATTCACATTGTCACACAAAGGTTCCCCTCCATGGTAGATACCTGTTCTAACATAGATCTGAAAGCAATGTTAATATTAGTACTGTCTTTGAAACGTTACTATAAAGAAAATTTTTTCACTGCTATCAACATACACTATGATTATAACATATTACCCCTTAACTGCAATCAAGTAAAAACCAAAAACAAAACTGAAAACCAAACAGCCCCACCACCCCCCAACCCAAATTCATTCATGCTCTGCAAGGTGTGAAGCGCAGTATATAAGCATACCCTTCTAGAAAAAGGGTTTTGGTCCTTTTTCCTCATTAATTGCAAAACTAGTTCTTAAAAATACAATAAACTTGAAATAAACTCTCAAAAAAAATTTACTTTCAATTATTCCTGTGCCAAGCTACAGTGGAACAAAAGACCAAACAAATTCTGAGAAAGTTAGAAAGCTGGGCTTGTAGTATGACTTCAGTGGGACTGAACCATACCTGCCTTTTGTCCTTGATCCTCCCATACCTCCCTTTAAGAAGCACACTACTCAGCATCCCCTCATCAAAAGTATTCCAAATTACTGTAATACATTCTTAGACATAATGATTATTTAGAATATAAACAACATGGATTTTGCTCTTCTTTCCCTCACATACCGAGCTGAAGTGAACTACGCAAACTGAGTTCTGCTCCTACCAGGCATGATATTTAGCTAAACCCTACAACTCACACCTTTTAAGTAATACACAAAGTTTTCCAATGCTAAAACATGGCTGTATTTTTTTTTTTTAGAATTGAGTGCTTAAATTTAAATAACAAAGTGGTCTAATTTTCTAACATGTTAAATAACACCTCTTTGCCAATGTAAACACAACACAGAAAACTCAGGAGGAAAACCATGAGCTATTAAAAGCCATATAATGATGCCATACAGCATTTGCCTTACCTTGTCTATGTCTCTAATGTTCACATTTACATAGGTTGCACAGAGGATTTTTATTCTCAGAGCACTATTTATAGTCCAGAGGGATTTGGCTGTAGCTTCTCCATTCATGTAGGGTGTAGCTGTAGAAATACGCCTGGAATAAGATGGCATTGTAAAGGTGTCCAGTGGAAGCTGGGTATATAGGCTTTCCTTAGCCATCAGCATCAGATTGGGCATGCGACCAAGCATTATGCAGCTTCTTATATACTGCAAGAAAACAAAACCAAAATCCAGTATGTTTTCAAAGTGTACACTCTCGGTAATCTACACCTAAAAATATTCAAGACAATATAAAAGTAAAAGCATATTTGAAGAGCTTATCATTGTCCCCATACGTACACTCGTTTCTGCTTCCAGATTAGAGCTGTTCCTGGAAGCTGTTGAGCTGCTTTTGCGTAGCAAGCTACTGTACTAGCCTGCTGTGCAGACCTAGCACAGGTGACACTGGCACTGATACTCCTAGTCACAGGCAGAGAGCACAAGACAAATGGCAGAAACACTCATTTTTGGTTCACTGTGCTTATTACCTCACACTCGGCACTGATCCTGACAGACTCTAGCTGTAAGCCTGCATGGTGCCCATTCAGGACTGAGCGCCAAGAGCATTTAGGCTGGCAACGGTACCACAAAATACAATGCGTTAAGACAGGTCCAGCCCTGGAGTGTAATTAAGCAAGCTCTTTTGCAGCACAGTAAAGGCATAGCAGATACTTCTGAAGAAACCACGCTAGATCAAATAGCTCTAGCATTTGATCTCAAGATGACTGTGCAAAATTATTCATGTATGCCTGCACTTGTTCCCCAGCTCCCACAGAACAGAGCTGCTTTTCCCATTATTCAGGATCCCCCAGCCCCCTTCTCTCCCCCATTGCTCTGGAGAGCAGATCGTCAACCATTTTAGACGAAGGAATGGAAGCTGTTTATTACAACAATACATTCCTCAAAGAGGAAGCAGCAGCAGCCTGTCAGGAAATCTACAGGGTAACATTGTTGTCTGCTCCAGAGCGAGCTGCTCAGATGCTCTTCTGTCAGCAGTTCTGTCTCACACTCACAGCACTAACAAAACCCAGGCAATGAAGGACAGCCAGCCACAAGGAAGATTTAACAATGATTTATGTAGTGCTGGAAGTTTATCGCTCCTTTAATAAGATCAAAAAAATTTGAAGATGTTAAGTAACAGGAAAACAAATAGTTTGTTTAGATTTTTTCCACCCCTAAAGGGGGAAGGGACAAGATTCATAGTAGCAATGGTTCCCTCATAATTTAACATCTGATTGAATTTCCTTTTGTTTTACATCAACCCCACTCAAGCATAACTCATCTCTTGCCATCAGAAATCTAGGATATTTCTGAAAGTACCTACCACTGACTTATCACTAATGTTAGAGGTAAACTCTTCATTCAAAGAAGAAAAATTATACTAGTGATATGAATTCTAGTTTAAATTACCTTTTCTCCCCCACTCTCTTTTGAAACACATAAACCAACAAATATGCACACTACACTCATGCATTAGCCAATTAGTTTAAAACCGCATACACATATATTCCCTATGTTTTGGATTAATTTAATGAAAAAGCAAGCCAGTCATAAAATTGATCACACTTCTCCCTCACAAATTTGGATTATTTTAGTGTATTTCAAAATAAATCCATTATGTTACTCACCTTATACTGGCTCAGTGGATATTTTTCTAGCAAGTATTCATCACAGCCACACACTTTTAAAATATATTTGCCCTGGTACTCCAAGACGCAAAGTTTCAATTGTTCAGATGACAGCAACATACTTCGCGTTTTCTTCCTAATTGCTTCAGCAATAACTTGCTCAGGCACACAGTCATGATTGATTTTTAAGGTGTATTTCTGCTTATCATTGTTTGGAGAGACTATTACCCATATCACCACTATAATTTGCCCTAGAATAAATGTAAAATAATGTTAGGCCTGTTTCAATGCAGTTTCAAAACAAAAAAAGTAACAAGCCCAAGAAACCCAAACCAAACAACTCCCCCCCCCCCCCCCCCCCCCCAACAGAGAGAACTGCTTGCAGTACTACTGAAAAACGCAGCCAAGACACATCGCCCAAACTGACAGAGGGTTTACCACTTCTGCAAGGAACTATGTGTGTTCAGTTTTCTTGACTCTAGTGTAAATTCAAACTTCTACCCCTTGAGGCTAAGAATACTTTTATTAACCGAATACTATTGACTATTTAGCCTTCAAGAAAACAGCAGTAACTTTAACATTTGAGGACTGCAAGATAGCTCAGTGATTCAGCATCCTTTAATTCCAGATTTCTGAATGTCAAAGAAAAATGCAAAGCCAACAAGCTGTTTCTGCCCATTAAAAAAAATCGCCTCTATTTACCAAGGTATATTTCAAGATTTAGTTAGTACAGTAGCAAAAAAATGTAATTTTAAGGTGGTTGTCTTCCTTTTGAATCTACACCCTATCAAGAAAGTTTTTCTGAATCACTTAAGGTGTAAGATATTGCTAAATACAGTACATAAAACAGTGATTTACTTAAGTCACCAGCTGTACTCTTTGATTTCAACCACTAAAAAAAAAACATTGTTTCTACTGTAAATATTTATCTTACCTTTATCTAGTTTATTGTATATGTGTTTGGGTAGCTCAGGTGAAGACTCTACATTTGGAGGGCAGACATATAATGCTCTACTATGTGGTGCATTGGCATCTCGAAGATCCACTGCTTCTTTACAAACATTAAGAATATTTCTTCTGAAGTCTTGTACTTCTGGATCCTTAACCATGTCAAATTCACAGACAGGCATGCCAATAGCAAAACCTAAGGTATTGAAGAAGCATGAGAAAATAACTGTAACTGATAATTAAAGCTAAAGATTCCTTCTATCAGTGACAGAAAAAGCACGCTTTAAGCAAAACACAACCTAAAATATTTGTGTTAACCCCGGCTTCTACTTGTATACATAATTGTTTTATTTCATTCAAGAACAATTCGATTCTAAAGTTAAGCACACTCAGCAATCACAAAAAAGGTTAGAAGACAGGTGTACATTTACTGAAGATCCTGGAAGCCTTAAATCACCGCTCACAGCTTGCGCTCCTCCTGGAGGAAAAGGACCAGTAATAAACAACCTTTGAAGTCAGCACAAAGTTTCTGAAGTGGACCAGAGGAGCTCTGATGTCTGATTTTTTCTAAAACCCTGGCAGGATTATTGGTAGCTATTAGGACCATAATCAATTTTGCTTACAACTGAATGTCAGCTATTCAATTTTTTTGATGAACTACACTATTTAAAAATGTGACAAGCACTCCAAGAGATATTGAACTTAGCTCTTTGGCATACAGTCATGCAGTAAGAGTCCATTTCTCTCAAGTCCTCCATCTCAGATGTAATGCCATTCACTTTAATGAGATCACTGGCTTGAATAATTATTTATGCATGAACATTCAAATGGAAACTTTAAATTGTCCCGCTGCATGGTTACCTTAACCACTGTTCTCCGTAAGTCTTGAATAGGTTAAGCTTTACAAAACAGAAGTAGTTTACCTATGATGCATTCATAACAATTAAATAATTTAACAATTAGGAGCACCCCAGAACAAGTATTTCCAGTTGACAAGTCTCTGCCACTGCAATGTACATCTGTTAGCAACTAAAAGGGAGTAGGTATACTTGTACTGCCTGAATTTAGATATTTAACCTTGATGCTGAAACATATGCTAGTGTCCCTGTGCTTACTCAATGGATAATAGAAAGTGATAAGCTACTCCAGAGATGATTCAAAACATTACAATTTGTCTCTCCTCTGCCCCTCCAACCTCAGGTGTTTGTTTCCCTCCCCTCCCCATGCACTTTTTGTAGGAAAGGGGCAGGGGACACACGACACGGAACCCACCTCATTTCTGAAATTTTACTTCCTAAGCAAGATAGAACAGTATCAAAATGTGTGCTATTGTAAATGTGGTTTAAGATTTGTAATTAAATCCAGAATATACAATTCTGGAAACTTCACAACAAATTAAGACTGACTTCCCAAACAACATAACAAGCTTCACTCTGTAATAATATGAAATCCTGTTAATAAGACAAGTAAAAAATATCCTCTAACCCACATACAACTACAAATACGTGCAAAGCAAAGACTTTACATGTGAATGAAACAGAACAGAAGAAAGTTTAATTCACAGTTTACGAATGTTGGCTTTACTGTGATCAGCATCTTTGGACATTTGATGCAACAAGTGACAGTTACGAAATGCAAACTTTGACAGATACAGGTGACAAACAACCCATTTCAATCCTTTGTTCTGTATTTTGCAGAGAAGCCAGTTAAACATATTCTATGTTTAAATAAAGATAATCTCACCTATTTCTCTATTAAGAATCTTTTCTTCTCTGTTACCTACTGGTTCAATGACCTTTAGAAAAGGCTGAAATAGTCGCAGGTCACAAAGTCTCCGTGTTTCATCAAAAAATTCTTCTCTTTCTGCTTCTTGTGTAACACTTACAAAAATATAAGAAGATTCATCCTGAAGGAGCTGATAGAGAGGGTATTTTCTTGCTTCTTTAAAGAGTTCATGCTTAATAGTTAGTAAGGTGGCCTCACGGAGGCATTCTAGAGTCACTATCATTCCATTTGGGAGAAGACACTCCACAAGGATCCTCGGTGGCATCAAATGGATGCCCCATAGTTCGCCAGATGATGGTCGTGGAGGCATTTTTAAGTCTTTAGGTAACTTTGTACTGGAAGCTTTTCAAGCAGTGATTCGTACAAGTAAACCTAAGTAAAAATCAGAAATATTAAAATTTAAAAATATGAACATCACAAGGAATTCCAGATAAAATTGTTCAAACACCACTTATAATTGTAGGTGAGTATTCATGGCTGTATTTTACATTCATAAAAAAGAAAAGCACTTGATAAAACTGATGTCTAAGGAACTTGTATTTGATGTAAATATCTACTCAAATAAAACAGTTAATAGCAGAATCGCATTAGTTTGGAAAAAAATGCCAATACGCATATGGTCTTCAAAAGAGGATTTTTTTTTTTAACCCGAGTTTATAATTTATTATTAGAACACTTAAATAGCATGGGGGATGAAAATATCTAATATTCAAGTTATTAATACAGCAATTTTTAAGCAAATCTCAAACCCAGTTCTTCACATTTTTAATTTGGAAAGAGAAACATTATCATTTGGATGAGATACAAACCATCAGCTCTGCTCAGTTTAGCCAAACCAATGTGTTTTTTTTTTTTTTTTTTTAATTTTCCTCATTGCAAACCTCTTACATATTCAAACACCATTAAGGTAATAGTTGTAAGTATTTACTAAAACCCCTAAACTTGATTTTAAGAATCCATGTATACACAAAGCTTGGCCTTAGCTTTTTTAGATCAGTGTAAGCTACTTACACCAGCAACAAACCCTTTTTTCCATGAATGAGACGGAAGAACTGAGCTCCATTAACACTTTTTGATTGGGCTTGTTTTATTTAGGATCAATTCCCTGTTCTAGTTCCCTTTGGCAGCCACATGAATGTCTTTGCCAAGCCAAAGGAAAGGAGGGGAACACATCCAACCTTCTGGCAGTGCTGCCTTACGCCACCTCAGAGCAGGTACAAGAAAAATTCTATCTGGACAGAGCAGAGGTCTTATAGCCCAGGGGCCAAGAACAGACGCCAAAGAGCAGAAGAACTGGGCCAAGAACAGACGCCAAAGAGCAGAAGAACTAGGCAGGCACACAGTGATACTTCATCAATAAACTCTCCTAATCACAACCTATTTTTAATTTCCTTAACCAGAGGCAGTATTTATGTATTTGTGAAATGAATTCATTAAGAACTATGGAGCTTGTCCAGGAAGTTTTCACACACAAACTGCTGGCATCCTGTGACAAGAGTGAAGAACATTCCATGTTACAAAATATTCACTTTTCTTTGTTCTGAAGCCTACTATTTACAAGAAATCTAGGATATCAGCTGAAATGAAACAGAGTTCCTTATATCTTTGCATTCATTGCTCTTAATTTTACAGAGATCCATCAAGTCCTCCCCACTACTTCTTTTCCATAACAGTCCCAGATTATTTAATCCTTCACAGTGTAAAAGTCATTCTACGTTTCTGTTAATCCTTGCCACCTTCTCTGTATCTCTTCCACCTTTACCATACCCTTTTTGCAAGGTAGAGGGGGAACAACCATATCTGCACACCACATTCAAGGTCCAAACTGACCTCACATTTGCACAGTGACATAATATTTTCCATTGCTTTCCTGACCATCACTGAGCAGCAAGACATTTTCACTGACCTACATACCGTAGTCCTAAACTCTCATTGCAGAATAGTAAGTTACTGCAGAGGCCATCACACATTATGCAAATCTCAAATAGTGCATTACTTACACTTAGCACATAATTTCATTAACTTCAGCATATACATTACAAGAGAGGGTAATATAAACAGACATCTAAAGAGCAAGCAGTCCATCATCCATCATGCCTCCTCCATCAATCAAGTGTCCCGAAAGCACAGGGCTAGGGTAACTACCAGGCTACAATTCTAAAGCCATTCTTAGTTATCTTTTAAGTCAAGAACCTTCTCAGAACTGCCCCTCTATCTTAGTTTCTTCTCTTAAAAGAAAGGAGGGAAACACCAAACCAACAGCTTCATACCTCTTCTGTTTCATCAGCTTTGTGAAAGCTCTAACTGTGGAAAAGCAATGAATGCTATGCTTGCCCTTTGCTCAGCAATTTTAAAACATATGTATATTTATATATGAATATATAAAAATTATATATATGAATACATAAAAGTTTATATATAAAGTTATAGATACATTAAATTATATATATGTAAAGAAAATAAAATCATGACCCTCATGTCTGCACTTCTATGCCTTTGTACTTATTTTCTGAAAAGTTTTCTTCCAAGTACATCCAGTACCTGCTTTTGCCACACTTCAGTTCTTAAAAAGAAGCACTAGAATGAAAATGTTTTCCCAAATCCACTGCTTCCTAAGCAACTCTGAGTAGCAATAGGGTTGTCTTTTTTTACCTCTTCTTTGTAGTTTGGGCTTTTAAAAACAACAGAAGTACTAGAGTGCCACTGCAGATTTAGAAAAATGCTTTTCCACTAACACCTCATGCATATTTACAAGGGCCTTGCAACTGACTTTTTTAAAAAAAGAGCTTAAATAAGCCATTTTATTTTCCTCATCGTTGTAACAGTCTCAGTGAGTAGATGCTGAAATGGAAAGTTCTAAGTACACTCACAGTGTATTCAAAGAGCCAAACTTGGAAAGCTTACCAATTACAAAACTTTATAAATGAACCCAAATAACACCATTTAGAGTAACTTGGAGAATTCTGAATTCCCAATAACTGTCCTCAGTTTACAGATAAAAAGAAATACACAAAAGGTTAAATAGGACCTTTCTGATCAGGCAAAGCACTAACAAGACTCCCTCTCCATACCGGTGAATCACATGCTTATTTAGATTTCTTAATTACAAGCACAGGCAGAAACACATTACACACAGGCATATACCAGCATGAAAAAAAAAACCCAAAACAAGAGCATGCAGTCATAAGAACTTTTCTGTCCACACATACAAACAATGATAATATAGATGGACCGCAATCAAAGTAAATATTCACAACACAGACTGAGTTTACACCAGCAGTCTTTTAAGTTCAGTTCCACAACCCTGCTGAGGCTTCTCTGAACTGACAGCTGTAAGAGCTCATCTTCTCCCTGCCCAAGGCGTGTGTTCTCATTCTTCATCACGCTGGCACCGGTGGTCCTTGAGCCAGCTCCCTACAGGATCAGATGCATTAAAGTAGCAGAGAACTACTCACTTTTCCTTTCTTGGGTTAGCTTCTGCTATAGTGGCTGCCTTACTGAGATCACCAAGGAGTCAGACAAATGCCAGGGTCCATGCTGGAGAGTAAGCACAACTGCAGCAGCGCTGAGCTAGTTTGGCTTCAAAAATGGTGGCTCCACTGCAAATTTTTCCTCCCTCCCCACCAATAATTGCTAACAAAGAAACAGAGGCAGGGCCGGGGGACACACATACATACTAAAACCCTTTAGACAAATATCTTTTCAAAATAAATGTTAACCTTTGCTTCTTAAAAATTTCAAACGTTAAATGCCAACTCAATACCATTTCTTTAAAGACTGACAAACAGTTCCAAAAGGGACACCCCAAAATCTACACTCTTTTTAGGACAACTGGACCAAACCAGCAACTTTTGTTTTAAACTGGGATACAGACATATGCTGGAACACTACCTACAGCCACTGTGTGTGCACATTCATTTTACTTGCACATGTAAGCACGCCTCCGGGGTTTGGATTTGGAAAGCAAAAATGTAAACAGAAACAGTTTTGAAGTATAGTTGGCAGCTTGTGTTTCTGTGTACACTTTCAAATCTGGAAGGCTGCCTGGAATAAATAGAATCAACTATGTTCTTCGACAGTAAAAGGACTATAATTTTAAGAGAATTCTAGAGCGATGTTATTTAAATCCAACTAAGGGTACACACAAGCACTTCAAATGAACGCTACATCACACCTGCAATCCCTGAACTTCCAAAAACACCTTAAACTTTTTTCCCCCTGCCAAAAGCTTTGGGATACCACAGACAGTCAGAAATGCCAAACTCAAAGACACCCACTGATCAAACTGCATCCTTTTTAACCCGTTACAGCCTTTCTGATCCATTCAGCACATTTGCCATCCCTAACCTCACTGAGTGCCCAACCTAGCAGTGATCAAATTTTGAAACTCCATTCAAAGAAGAACTGATACACATGGAGGAAGAGTGAGGGAAGTTAAACAACATGCCTCCCAAAATACCGATTCCTGCTTGCTTCCAGACACACTTATCATATGAATGCGAGTTTATATAATCTGTTTTCTCATAGGATAGAAGTCCCCTAGAGTCAAACTAAACCATTTAGAATAAGGGATTCCAAGTTTAGAAAATTGGGTTTTGGTAAACAATGACAGTTTTATCACCTCACAGCACTGAACTGTGCAGAACTACAGTGGCATGGTTAACTCAACTTCATTCTATTGAATATTACATTACAAGTTACAGCCTACAATTATTTTTCTAATGCCTTCTTGATGACATACAAATATGTTAACTCTGAAAAGGTTTACATGAGACCACCACAAAGTTTGCTACTGCTACTTCTTCTGAAAAGAACTCCCTCCCCTTGAGGCACAGAGCTCAGTGAGAGAGAAATTCAGTAAGAATTATACTGCAGGAGCGTTAACTTTGGTTCCTAACATGAGTACTCAATGAAGTACTTTCTATATTCATAATTTAAGCAAACTAAGCTTGGGACAAATTAACTTGAGTCAAAACCCCACATATATTTTCCCCTAAAGACATCTGAGGCTACTGCAGCTGTTTTCACCACACTTTTACACATAAAAGCCTCTGTGCATCTATAGCTCAGTAGGACAACCAGGCAGTACTTTTTCCACCATAAGTGTTTTTTGTACATTAACATTTTGCCAGAAGAATCTCAAACAGGAGTGTCACTGATTTAAGCTTTGTGTCTTGCTGAAAGGAAGGATTGTTACCCATCAGTACAGATGGAATCTACATTACAAAAACAAGCAAACAAGAAATGACCTTTCATGAGCTCTTCTATCAGAAAGTATGGAGAATCCTTCTGTGCTAAAAGAACACTCATTTTCAGATTATGTTTACAGATTAGATGAATTGATTTTCACCCTCTAAGGTTACTCACAAACATTCTACCAACTCCACATAGATATCAGCATTTGGCAATTAAGATATATACATATATGTACACACAGACACACAAATAAAAACCATGGTTAACTGATAAGGCTTTTTTTCCCTGTTTTGTAAATTATCTGCAGGTATGTTCTCCAAAGAGAGGAGCTCCATCTAACATTAACACATACGTCTTATAAAGCAGCTGAAGAGCCACTGTGCAAGTCTGTGGGCCAGTCTAGGGGGGGAAAAAAACTTCTGTTCACTTTAGGAAACTTATCAAGGTTGTCTGTCATCAGCACAAACATCTACAGTTACTCTTCAGGCTCTGCAAGAAGGAAATTCTTCCATCTATATTGTACCAACTAACAAGAAATCTAGCAGGCACAGAAGGAAGCAAGCAGCAGAATTGTACTGTGCTGTAACACTGTATTAAATGTATAAAGTATGGGATGCTTATGCAAAGATGTACACATTCCAGTGACCGACAGAACTGAGTAATTTTGTATTGCTATAAACATCAGCTAGCATTTCAAAATCAATTCAAAAGGACAGACTAAACACTCAATACAGTTTTATCAGTCCATACTTGAAACTGAATTAGTCATTCAGTAAACTACTACACTTTAAATGTCAGTTTTTCCAGTCATAAGACAAATCCTATCACATTGCTCTCATAGACATGACATAGCAATGTTTTATAGTAATTTACAGTTATCTTTGGTATCAAAGAGCTGCTCAGTAGGATTTGTGTCTAGATTTGGTTTCTTTTCCAGGTAGAAGTTTCTTCTAGCCTCTTTGCATTGCCTTAAGAAAAGGTCTTCTACTCATTAAACAATCCAACTATGTTTACAGATTCCAATTTACTGCACACTTGTGTGTAGGTTATATGATCATCTTGATTCGCTATCAAACTGACAGAAGTACCAGCTAGAGGTAAGTCCCCAGATAAGCTTTTTTTAACATCTGTGGAATCCTTGAAACAAAAGTTGGGGGCAGGGGGGCAGATAATTCCTGGGACAAGAGTAACACTTTTCAGAATGCAAAATGCACTTTTCAGAATGCAAAACCTATATTCCACTTTGTCCCAGACATTTCAAACTTTCTAAAGACCAAAATGTTTTATTCTCACCTTCAGACACATCAGGCACTCCAAAACTCACCATGAATGAAACTGGGCAGAGCTGCCTGTCTAATTTTGCTGCTGTCCAAGCCTGCTGCGTGGTGACAGTAAGACTGCCTCAGACTAGATATTTTCAGTACTGTCCTTCTGTTCTTCCTGCTTGCCAAGCTGGCATTTTTCCCAGATCCAGGAAGACTAGTACAAAGATGTCTGAAATTGTCCTCTATGAAAACATTATTGCACACAGATTTAAACAGTAGCAATATTGCTTTGTTTAGAATAGAAAGCAGGAGGTTTGTATTGCAGTTATATCTTCACAATTCTTACGTATCGCTTTCACACTATTTCACAGAAAAGCTGCAGATACACAGAATTGCTTATCTGATCACAAACAGCAGCTCAAGGGAAACAAACAAGGAAACAGAAGGATTTAAAAGTCGAAAACACATTTCATTTCCTTCTGAAACAGGCAAGTATTTCCAAACACTACCAGTTTTATTTTCAGTTACCTATTTCTTCCCTCCTGCAAAAAACAGCGCTATGTACCTTTGCCTTGTTCTAGACAGAGCTAAACAAACTAACATTATTGGTAGCATCTGTAGAATTATTGTACGGCAGAAACACAAGAGCATTCTTTCCTGTGAATGTAAATCTCACTGGAAATTAGTGAAAAGAAGTTTCAGTTTAGTGAGAGATGAGAACACGGGCTGACTACATTTCAAAACTGTTTTCTTTAAAGTTCTTACATGCAGGTTTGTTTTCTTTTTTTTTCCACAGTATTATATTCTTGGATTCTGGTTGTAGTGACTTTCAGATACCATGAATAAAATTAATGGTGAGGTCATCCTGAAAAAAAACAACTCACTATAAAGTATTGTCCAAGAGGTATGTCCATATATGTATATTATCTGTTACTGGAAAAAATAGAGGATCAAATAGCTGAATCGAAAAAAAGATGAACTGTTTAAAAAGATCTATTATTGCTGCAGTCTCCCCCCCCACCCCCAAGAAAACCGAAAGACCTTTTTAGATTCTTATTTTCAAATCCCCTTGCTTGCCCTCCCCCATCCATGCAGGCATATTGTTTATAGCTTCACTCACTATCTGGGAGCCATGAAAATAGGATCACGAGAAAGAAACATTTGCAAATTGCTGGTGACCTCTACAACTCCCACTAAGTTTGTGCTTTTTCCCTGAGGGATCCCGTAACATACCAAGAGCAGAATGTCTGTCCTAGAACATTTTCTTCCAGTAAAAGGCAGATTTTTTCCTCTTTGTTAAACAAAGGAAAGCCTGGAATTAAATCTTCCCTTTTACCTCGAAATCTTTCAGTAATTCCATTTCTAGCTTCACCTCAAAGGAAAGGATTTTGTTATTTATAGAAGACTAGTAGTCATAAAGCACGACAAAGAATTAGAAAAGCAACACATCTTCTCTTTATACCTCACATATCTGCTTACTCATTATTTCAACAATTAGCTTGGCTTGCTATGTAGCAGGATGAGAATTACTCTCCCACCTGGCTGTGTTCTGGTTAGAGCTGTTCCTCCACAGCTAGGTGTGCGCTCTGAAGCTCAGTGAGCAGCCCTCAAATTCTTTCAAGCTCTTTAAATCAAAAGCCTTAAAGTTTGGCAACAAAATCAGAGCAACACACCATTTTGTACCAATAGAAACAAGGTTTTCCTCTGATTACATATTTTTCTTTAATACTCTATTTTATATGGGTGACAAACATTTTTTTATGTGAACATCAGAAAGAACATGAAGTAAATCACACCACAAACCATATTCTGCTCCTTGCTACAAATACTAAGGGCTTCAATGTCAGTTTTCACATGCAGAGATGTTCTGCTTTTGGAAATTAGTGCAAGATGATGTAAACAAAAGATTACTCTAGAATGTCTTTCATGAAACTAGATTAGATAAGGTAACAAATGCTGAATATATATATATAAATGTAAAACTCCACCTTAAATAATGCTGTTTACTTTTCTTTCCATGTTTCTTCCCATCCTCCCACCTTCCTGGGATATTTGGAACCCAGACAGTAAACAGGATCTTTAAAAACAGGAAGCGCTGGCATACAGACAAGGACAAGGAGCCAGAGCAGAGTAAATCCAGGTGTTCCACATGCTGGTCTAGTCTGAATCTTCACCTAACATGAGCAGCTGCATAGCAGAGCTGTAACACAGATAGCACGCCTTTCCTGGTGCTGATCTCCCCCGCGCATGTCACCTTGGCTTTTAGAAGTAACTCTCTCCGCTGCAGCAAGATGAACCTCCCGTTGTACTGAAAGAGAGGAAAGATTTCCTCTCCCACTGCCCATACCTAGAAGGGCAGGGAAAGAACTGCAATAAAACACCAGAGGTACTGCAGTCCTCACACCGCTATGCTTGCCTCTACCACAAGCAACAGCATCAAGAGGGTTCAGTCTACAACATTCATCCGACCAGCTCCTCCAGACAGAAGCCACAGAGAGGTGTGTGTCTTCACTGGAAAATTTGACCCAGATTAGGGCAACCTCTGTTTATTAATTTACATCCATCTTTACTCAAAACATCCACCCTGTGAGCCCTTCCTTTACTAAGCAGCAGCTGAAAAAGACACCAAACTCAGACTGACTTACAGCATATTGCGTACTTCCCACATAATATTTCTTAGGATGGAGTCCAACACCAACTTTAAATTGAGCCAAAGGGTTTCTTTCTGTACTAAATTACTCCAGACCCTGAAAGCAACTAATGTGTTAAAAAAAAAAGTTTTGGAGTGGTCATGGATAGCAGTATTTTTGCAACTGTGCAGATTTTTAATATTAAGCATAGAACAGTGAACTGAGAGAGACGTTTCCGTTCCGTAATCTGAATATAAATTAGCTTTCCATTTATTTTATCTTAACTGACTTCTGCAGCCAAACAGCATTTATAGAAGTATGGGTTTAGTCTGCATGGGCTTACTGAATTCCATTAGCAAAAATCATTATCTTTTATTTACTGGCAAACAGAGGATGGGATGCAACTTCACTTTTGCTAGAGCATTTGTAAGGAACCACATGCGTCAGCAAAAGCCATGGAAGTAGGATTTTCTTTAAGCTCCTAAACTGAAAAAATGAAACAGTACATTCTCCATTGAAGTATTTCTTAACTCCCTTTTTAAAGCCATTTGTTGAGAGAAGGAAGTTTGTGGCAGAGTTAACACAAAGGCACAGCCACCTTAAGGAAAAATTTCAATTCTGCAGCTAAATGTTCTTGCCCTATCAACAGCTTAAATTAATACAGTTCTTAGCAAACTGTCCTATACGAAGACACACGGAACAAGATAGCAGGCAAACAAATCCAGTTCCTTGCAAAACCTGTGTTGTAGAAGTGGTTGCCTACTTCTACACGAGCTATAATCGCAACAGGGAAATACCATGGCTTTTCAAGAGTCAGTTAGACATAGCAAAGTACTACTCCCTAGTAGACTTGTTTGTGATACAGAGTCAATGGTGATTAACTAAATATTTACTTAGCAGTAGATGATAACCCTGCTGAAAGGTAAGCACCAACAGTTTTCCATAAAACATTATCAATAGACCTTTATCTACTCCAGCAGCAGACCAAGACTGTCCTGCCTACGCCACACACCAAGCATGAGCGTGGCACAGTGGGGTACCATTCAGCCACAAAGCATTCAGCACCACTCCATGCTCCCATCGGGCTTCATCTCCCTAAAGGTCACAGACCACTTAGGTGTATTGCACCTAAGCACAACAGAAAACTGGGCCTTCTATGTGAAACAGTACTGTTGACTGAATTACTGATTTTGTAAGCATATCTGGCTGCTTGATATAAGTTAGAAAAAACCCCCAAAGTTTCTCTGAAACCCTAAGGAGTGTAGGTTTATTCTTGTTCTAGCTGTTGACTCTGGTTGAACAGGACTCCTCTCTGCATTTACAGGTTGAATACTAAAGCAACAATCATTACTCGAGACACATATTTGCATTTGTGTTCAAGTGCAAACGTGATTCATTGTGACTATGTATGTCATTAGGTTCTGCATGCTTCAGCCTGAAGTATAAAAACAGCTGCGGCAAACTGTGACAAATGGTTCTTCAGCATGTTTAATCAAATGTTTATCATTTCTGTACGTATCTGTTAGAAGCATCTGCTTTGCAAACCCTACGTTATACAAACACGAAAGCATGATTTCAAGTGTGGGGCTTGAGACATTAAGCTTGTTGTCAATGCATCTCTTTTTCCTATACTTCAAGCTGTTACCCAAATAGTTTCTCTAACGAGGTCAGGGTACCAGCAATTTGTGTTTACTACATCTGAAAGAAACAGCTAATGTTTGCCTAAATAGATAATGTTTGCAACTAACATGAACCTTCCAAAGAAGAAAGTGACATAAGCTCATCGGTATTTAAACAGTGAATACCAGCAATGTCTCCGTAACAGTTTAAAGATTTCTCAACCTCCCAGCTTGGAAAGTCACTTTCATATCCAGATTAAATGCTTTGAGACTAAGGCACATGCTGCCTCCCTACTACAATCAGAGCTCTGTAAAAGGGATACATTACAAAGAAAGACCTTTATTTAAAGAAAGCCAAAAAGATACTGGAAGTAGTCAGTCACTGCTATTAAGAGAACTTTACACATCTGCACAAACAAGGAAGTAGTTTTAATACATGGCTCTTTGGAAACATTTCGTTCATGTTTTTGTAGGTGTGTATATTCAAAAAGACTGAAAGCAGTTTTCAGCCTTGTGAAGTTTAACCCTGGGGTAGAACAGGAGCCCACAAAAGCTTAAGTGTTTTGGATTTAATTTCAACCCATAAAACCCATCAATGAGGGAAGAGTCACTATATTGCAAATCATCTTTTTTTGTTTTTTAAATAAATAACCTGCTCACATACCAGGACAGCAAGAGACTAGAAGCTACAATAATGGTTACATTTCTCATATCACCTTGCAGTTGCCTGTGATACTACCCTATCTGCTGATGTACAATGAAAGGCTTCGAAAAAGAAGTGATGAAATTAGAGTTGAAGAGCGGGATTACAAAGTAATCTGACAACACATTTAAGAAGAGTTTCCACAGTCAGGAATAGGTTTTGCTATCCTTTTTTTTATGTATCAACTCTGCTGTTTTGTTGCTCATTGGCTTCTGTTTTCATCCTTTATCTCTTGGTGGTAGTTACGCCATCTTTCCCTACATGTCAAAACGTTCCAAGTTGGAGGTATCTAAGATCAAGGGAGTGCTGCTGAACAGTGATAACGACATCAGTGTTTTATCCTCCATTTCAGAGCAAGTCAAAGAGGAAGACAAGTTATTGGAATTTTACTAACCACAACCTTGTTAACCAGTTAAACATCAGAAAACCGGTTAAACTTTACCTTCTCAATTAAAGTGTTAAAATCAACTTTAAGCACTTTATTTTAGCTAGCAACCCCTTCTCAAAAACTTCACATAATTGGTCATCATCTATAATGACAGCATTTCAATTTCACATATTATTATTTTACACCAAACCACAAACATAATTTATTATAAATCAATCTTTGTAACAAACTTGCTAGACTAAAAATGGCACTCACAGGCACCCTGTTTGGACACATCCTCAACTATATACCACAATCAAGACTATTTAAGATGTCTGGATGTTGCTTAAAATTAGTCTTCCACTCAGACACTAGAGGTTTTCTTGGGACAAGTGCTCTTCTACAGTTCTTAACATCAAAATTGAAGGAGATTTCAGAGGTGACAGCATGAAACTGCAAGAAGATAAAATACATTAATCTCTTTCCTCCCACCAGTGGAGACTGCCATGATAAACTAGTAAGTGGAACTGGTTGGTCAACATCCACATAAACTTTTCAGAAGGCAGAAGAGCAATTTTCAGTTTTACTAGTATCACTTCCACTTTTATAATCCAACCATAACGTTTGCCGATTACTCTGTTAACTGGGAGCTGGGAACATAAACACAAAAATGAAGAATAAGTGGAATGTTTTATAATCTAAGCAGTTTAATAACCACAGCAAGCATATTTTAGGGTATTATTTGGAATGGAAGTTTTTACTTTCCTTTTCCCACAGGAAGCTAGCTGTATCTAGAAACTTCTCCTTATGTTAGCTTTAATCTTAACTTTAATCTTTTAAGTGAGTGTTTTCCAGCCTTAATGAAAAGTAACTTAATGACACACGCACTAAAGATGGATAATAACATATCTCATCACACAAAGCGTATTTGTTGAGTTTGAGAAAGAAAGAATTCATCTCCACTCTGCCTGCTTGGTAAACCAGTCTTTACTCTCTGCTCACTGTTACTTTTTTGTGCTTGTATTTTCCAGTGTTCAGTTTGCCTACATCTTTGCAGAGATCAGTCTCATCACTCTTCCAGTAAGTCAGATGTCAAAGTCCCAAGGTACGGAAAATGTTGTTCTATTAGATTCAGATCACAGAACAGGCAGGTATTTCTACTAATGGTTGATTAGTCTCAGATGGAAAGCTGAATCTTTCTTTTCACTAACGTTCAAGGTTTCGTACATTTTGAGGATGTTCAAGAACTTGTTTCTTTTTTGACTGCTAATAGCTAAGAGATGGAATAAGGTTGCAACAAGGAGTAATTTTTTGCTCACAGACTTGGCATCCTCTGCAAGGATCCATGGCTAAACAGCTGATAGTTTAAGACACCTTTCCAAGACAACAAATGCGATCTCAGCAGAAAATCCATACTTCTGGAAGGACCACGACCCAAGTTAACAGCAAGAGTTAAAAATCAGGAACAGTTTTGGAACACATTGGGCAAGAGTCATTCATCACCATGAACTGCCACATTAAGTATTGGCAAAAGACTAACTCTTATGGAAGTAACAAAAACAGTTAAGTCTCAATGACAGATAAGTTTTGTGACATGTTGTACAATCTAGGAGGCAACCTTCCAGTTTTCTTTCTTTTCTATTTGGACTTTGAGATAACACACCCAAGGGACATTTCTCTACATTTCTTTGCCTTAGAAGAGGGTCATAATGTACAGCCAATAATGTGACTCAGCCATCTCAAAATTTCAGGGAACTTTACAGCAAGTCTTAGTCAATTCAGTAAGTCTCCTGTGTTCAACAAATATGCTTTGTGGTTCACAATCCTCAAAAGCTACATTTGCAAACATTTCTTTAATCAGAATCTGTAAGCAAAACTGCCAAAGTTTTCCTACATAAAATCCATGAAAGTAAATTAATTTAAGGAAATCTGTCAATGGGTAGACAAAAAACCCCCAAACCCAATCTCTTTGAGGTATATCTAGCCTTCTACTGGTAAAAAGCAATGGGGCATGAAACAAGAGATCACTGAACCTTAAGTTCTATGTTTGGCCCAACTGTTCTTAAACTAGACTGGAGAAATAGTCATTTACTTCTACCACTGCAAGTTAGCAACATGCCAGAGGCGCAAAAGTTTCAACAGCACTCCATCATTCTCACCCCTTCAATTTCACAGAGATAAGCTGGTTTCTTTGAATTTCATTTTTACATTTCTACAGTTCAGGTATTGGAGCACAGTTTTTCAAAAACAGACTATGAACATTACCAGCGAGTGTACTTGGTCAATGATGCCTGCTAAGTGCTTTTATTCCCCGCTTTACTGGCTTTAAGAAAAGGATGCTTTCAACAGAGAACAGTGATGATGTCCACTGTCCCTCACATTTCTTGTTTGAAATACACAGGCTTCTTAGACCGCCCTTCACCAAATCTACATCCAGAATTAGCTAGAAAAATACTTTCCTAGAACTGAAGTGTAAATGCATGCTATGTAAAAAAATCAAACATACTGGCTGCAAAACTATTAAGTACTGCTTAGACTGAGAAGACACATCCAGAATTACATAGACTGTACTCAGTCTGCTGCATTTCCATTTGACCACAAGTTAACTTACAGGATTTATAAAAATGCCTTTCCCCCCCCCCTTTTTTTTTTCTAAACAGTTTGACTCCCTCTGCCCCCCAGTTGGGTTTGGTTTTGTGTTGGTTGGGGGTTTTGGGGGGTCTTTTTGGTTTTTTTTGTGTGGGTTTTTTTTTGTTTGTTTGTTTGGTTTTTTTTAAGGTTAATACTATAGCAGTGCTGCAGGAAAAAACCCACAGTTAATACTTCAGAGTATTATTTCTGGTTCATTTAACACTCCATTAACCATTCAGAAATAAGTTTATAGAATAAATTCAGTTGGAAGGAACCTCGGGAGATTATCTGCATCAACCCTGTACTCAAAACAATTCACACATGTTTGGTGTCCAAATAAATATCAAGAGAAACAAATCTATTTTCTCTCCCCACTGCTCACATTTGGACTACGATACTACAAAGAAACTTTAACAGAATTCTTTGCCATGACACATTCAGCTTAAAGGGCAAAAGAAAATTCCCATCCAGTTTTAGCGTAAATATTTTTGTGGCCTCTTCTAGCCATAGCTACAATTTCAGACAGGCATCATCACTTGGAGCAGCTGGATGTCTAGCTTTTTAAAAGGATGAGACAAAACTCCTACAAGCATGGAATGCAGTGCATAAAAAGCTGCAAAAAAACCAACAAACCCTACCTTAGCTTACACTACAAACCACAAGCCTGTTTCTTCAGTTAGCCAAAGTACAAACTTACTCTCTCCCTAATGCTCCCCCTCCAACTTACAAACATAAGAAAGGCACATATGGCACATTTTTCCTCAACTGGGAGATTTACTATTTCACATATTTTTTCAGTAATTACAAAACAATAAGACAAGCTTAGTTTTATAATGGTATTTTAGGACTAAACTGGAAAGACCAATTCTGGAGTATTATTCCCACTACAGTTATAAATCAAAAGTCACTTTCCTCATCAGTATCAAAGCTTAAAAAAAAAAATCTTAATTTCCCCTCACCCAAATACAACATTTTTCAAATGTTCTATTAACTACAACCTTTGTTAACCTTGATTAATATACTCAACTAGGCAAAGCAAACCTACATAGGATATCCATCTACGAGATGCTAGTATTTCTTGCATGATTTGTATCATCATCCCAATTTCCTTTCCCCCAAATTGGCTCAAAAAGCACTAGCAACAGTTTTCCATTTGGAAGTGACTGGCATTTGCAAGGTGTTCAGATATCCGAGTATTCCTGGTACCCAGCGAATCTGCACCAGAAGTCTGGAAGAGTACATAATGAATTGACTTTTTATGAACAAAACTAAGGAAGTAGTTTTTGCAGACTAAATGTCAGCCTTAGGCTTGTTGTCTAGCCATAGTTTTAACTCTGAAAGAAATGAAAGTTGTGATGACCATCAAGGTTGTTCAAAATTGTATTAGACATGATCAACCCATTCAAATGTGTAGTGTGCTTTTTAATCTTACGAACAACTGTGATCAGGAAGTCCATTCTTTATGCAATAACACCTGTTAAAGGTGTTATTTTCCTCCAAAAACTGGAAACCTGTTACGATATACTTGGTCTTGTGACATAGCATGACGGTAAAGCGTGAAACCCTTGCTTCTTGTAGAAATTCCTGTTCTAAAGCTTCCAGCAACTTTTAAAAAGTGAATTATGCAGGAAGAAGTATCCCCCACTTGCTTCCAGAATGTGGAATAGCCTGATTATCAGAGAAACAGTTAACTAAGTATTGAACTACTTTATGACTTCCAATAAAGCACAATTGCTTTGTAAACAGCTCAGCTACACCGCCTTTCCCAAAGAATACTCCAGAAAAAACACTCAAAACATTCCATTTCATTATTCATGCAAGTAAACTGAAACAAGAAGCAAAACAAATTTGCCATTAACACAGAATGACAATTTGAAGCAGCCGAACAGCTAAAACACCTTGGCATGGATTTGTAGGCTGGGCTTAGTGTGCTTGGGGAAAAAAAAAAAAAAAAAAGCATGAAACACTGTCTCCAGGTTGCTAAGAATGGCATCAAGTTAACACCTACAAAATGCATGGCATCTGCTCCAGTCAAACTCCAACTGCAGTTCTGAAGTAGAAGTATTTATTGTCTTAATGAAAAAGCAGAATATTTCATGGATCACATAAGGAATTGTGTGGTTTCATAAATTCCTCTGTAAACACTATAAGCTTGGTTGATGTGTGTTTTTAATATATGATGACATTGGCTAAAATATGCTTCCAAATAACTAACCACTCTGGAAAAGCTTGCCAATGTTATTGTTTTGAGAATGAAATTATTTATCATCAAACTTCAGGTTCACATGGGGCTCTAATTCAGAACAGCTTATCCAGTCATCCTGAGTACTGGAATATTCCTAGGAACTAATGATGTTTATGCACGAGAGGTGGACTTTGATTATTACACCGCATTATAGAGTTGCGGCATGGAAGCAAGTGAAGCAACAAGTATGAGAACATCTCTATAAATTAATTGTGAGGTGGGAGAAATTCAAGAATGATTCAGACCGTGATGGGAAAGTTTCTAACTTTATCCAATATGACGAGTTTGAAAGGTTGCTATAGCTCAAAGCTAGCATGCGAAGGTACAAGTACCCAACAGAACAGAGTCCAGATTTCTTCTATTAGGTACTACAAAATCCAGATTCAGATTCCAGTTAACAAGTTTCCTGCAGAATACTCATAACTACAGAATTAACTCAAGCAAAGCTTTATAGTCTGTACTGTCAACTTTTAAACATATACATTCCTTCTGCTTGTTCTAAATATGCGCTGTTTTACAAAGCAACCTCTGTTCAATCAGATTTTTAAAGTCAACAAGAAAAAAAGTCAAAAGAAGTTTACAGAGACATACCAGTAATAGCAGCAGAAGTAACATGTCTGACACCTTAATAACTTCAGGAATACCAAAACCAGCAACAAAAGCCCCAAAGAAAAACAAACATGCAGTTTATATTAGCTTGGTCAAAGTTTTGTTAACGTTCAGTCTACTGGAAAATACACAAGTACTGGTAAGAAACAGCAGCTTCATATTTAACATCAATAAAACCAGATCTCTGGATGGTATGAAATAAGAAAGAAGCTTTTACAGGTAGCATAGATGTGGCGCTGCCACCGTAAGCTGAGTGCAGCTGGAAACAGGAGACTGCATGCCACCGGCTCATGCACACACACAGCCGGAGGAGGCTCTGCTCCCGGGGTCGTTAACCAGCCCGCCCGGGAGCCTACGCCCGCCCCCTCACCAGCACTGCCGGGACAGATTTATAGAAGATAGCTGCATTTCGGCGGAGGCGGGGGGGAGACACGCTCGAAAGCAACAAGCCACTACGGTTTTTCCCCTCCCAGGTCACGTCCCTCCGAGGGGAAACCCACAAATCGGGACTCGGCGGGGGATCGCCTCCGAGCTTCCCCAGCCGAGGGAAGCCCCGCCGCAGCGCTGCTCCAGGAGGACGCAGCCGCGCTCCGACCGCCCCCCCCCCCCCCCCCCCCCCCCCGCGGGTCACGCTTCCCCCTCCGGCTGCCCAAGCCGAGCAAGACGCCCCACAGCCGACAGAGAGCGGCGCTCCCCGCCGCCACCGCCCGGCCAGAGCCGTCGGGTCCCGACCCCCGCCGCCGGACGCCCCAGAGAGCGCCGCCGTGCCGCGGGAAGGCCGGGCGGCCCCAGCACCGACCCCCGCCTCACCCACCTCACAGGCGCGGCCTCCCCGCCTCCGAGCCTGCCCGCAGCCGCCGCCCCGACGGGCAGGGCTGGGCCGGGCAGCGCCCCGCAGCACTCGCAGCCCCGCAGCCCCGCAGCCACCGCCGCAGCCCTGGGCGGGCGGGCGACCGTCCCGAGGCGCTGACGGAAGCGGCGCCGGCAGCCCCCGCGCCGCCCCGCGGAGCCGCCTCCCGCACGGGCAATAACAGGAAGGGAACGGGGCCCTGACCCCGGATGGGGATGGCACCGCCCGCCGGAAGTGGAACAGCGGCGCGCGGGGGGGGGAGGGAGAAGGGAAGGCTGCGGCGGGCAGCGCGCGTGCGCCGCCGAGGCGGGGCCGCGGTCGCGCGCTGCGGGCCGGCGGCGGGGCGCGGCGTGACGCCACCGCGCGGCGAGGCGTCGGCCCCGCCCCGGGGCCCCGCCCCTCTGCGCCCGCGCCCCCGGAGCCCCGCTCCGGCGCTCTGCTGCCCCCTAGCGCGGCGGCGGCGGCGGGGAGGCCGCATCCCGCGGCGGCCGCACCAGCGCTGGGGCATCCGGCTGCCCGGAGCTGCCGGCACGGCGGGGCCACCGCACCGCGGCCCTGGAGCTGACCCGGCTGGGAGCGCGTCCCCAGAAGAATAACGGGCGCGGCCTGCCCCGAGCAAGCCGGGCGTCACGGGCTGGCGCTGCGGCACGGGCCCAGCAGACCGTGCCTCCGTCCCGTGTGTTGCCGTCGACTCGTTGACGCGTCCCTGCGCCCGCCGTTGGGCCGTGCGCCGAGGAGCGGGGTTGACCCAGCCCAATGCGCTCCTGACCCTTTTCCCAGTCAGATCCCTGGGGATGCCTGAAGTTTGCTTTAAAATGTGAGCGCTGCTGGGATTATAGAATCACAGAATCGTTTAGGTTGGAAAAGACCTTTAAGATCATCCAGTCCAAACATTAACATACACTACCAAGTCCACACTAAACCAATTAAGGGGAGAGTAGCAATTTCGTGTTTCCTGGCTTGGTGGCTGCATTATTTTTAATGAAAGTAAAAACTAGGAATCATTAAGGTTGGAAAGGACCTCTAGGATCATCATTGCAACCATCAACCCAACACCACTGTGCCCACGAAACCATGTCCCAAAGTGCCACGTCTGCCCGTTTTTTGAACACTTCCAGGGATGGTGACTCCACCACCTCTCTGGGCAGCCTGTTCCAATTCTTGACCACCCTTTCCGTGAAGAAATTTCTCCTAATTTCCAACCTAAACCTCCCCTGGCGCAGCTTGAGCCCATTTCCTCTCGTCCTATTGCTAACTACATGGGAGAAGAGCCCAACACCCACCTCACTACAGCCTCCTTTCAGGTAGTTGTAGAGAGCGATAAGGTCTCCCCTCAGCCTCCTCTTCTCCAGGCTAAACAACCCCAGTTCCCTCAGCCGCTCCCCATCAGCGCTGTGCTCCAGACCCCTCACCAGCTTTGTTGCCCTTCTCTGGACACGCTCCAGCACCTCAATGTCTTTCTTGTATTGAGGGGCCCAAAACTGGACACAGTATTCCAGGTGCGGCCTCACCAGATCAGGTCACTGTACATGAATCCAGTGTGGCGTTAAAACAGAGCAGCCTACCAAGTGAACGCCCTTACAATTTAGGAAGCAAAGAGAATGTTTAAAATGTGTAATCCTGGCATTTTGGGTCTTTGGGGTCTGCAATGAGCGCGCTGGGCCGGTTTAGCTCGGTGAGAGCCAGCAAGACACAACAAGCAAGGACAGTATTGAGGTGATGACAGGCAGGAGGTGACGGGGATAACCCGGGTGATTAATCAGTCAAGCATCTTTGTTAATCACCCTCTTTTCAAAGGGATATTTATCCTCTCAACAGGGCAGATGGCATAAGCAAGTTTTGGAACCAGGTGTGAACATGGCGAGGCCATCGGTGAATCCTCCTTCTTGAAACGCTGGCCCGAGCCCCGGGGCCCGGCACGGCACCCAATTTGCAGCCGCGGGCAGGCTGGGCTGCTGCCGGCGGCTCTGGCGACCGGTCGGCGGGAGCACTGGCCCCGCGGGCCACGGCAGAACGTAGCCCAGGGAGCGCACGGCCGTGGTGGTTCCCATGAACGCACCCGGCTGTAAAGTGCCCGTCCGCTGCTCCGGCTGCAAATTGCCACGGTTTGCGCTCCCGACCTGCAGCGATGTGTCTGATAAACGGGGATTTTTTTAAGATCTTGCAAAAATTAGTAGCAACGAGCGGGGCTAACCGATGGATTCCCAGCTGGGTTGGCTGGTTGCTGCTATAAGGTCTTGGCGGTGGTGTCAGCTCGTAGCGACTTCTTGGCACTTTCCCATTCTAATGAAATGGGGGAAAATCCATCGAAAGCCTGGATGCGTCGAAACAGGGCGGCCCAAGCGTAAGGGCGAGGCCCGCGCCGCCGTCCTCGGTGGCCTGAGGGGAAGCGAGCTCACCTCGGCTACGAGCAGCGTGCCTGTATACAAATTCGGGTGAATTTAATTTCTGCTGTCGAAAACAGACGGTGCCAGAGCAAAGAAAGATGAAATAAGCTCGGGCAAAACCGCAACTCGGGGCTTGACCGAGCAGTTGGCTCCTTGGAGCAACTTTTCAACCGCGCTTTAGCCCGCGACGCCGAAAGGCGAGTGCCTCGGAGGCTGAAGAGCCGGCGGGCGGGAGGAGCCGGCAGCCGGCCGGGACGGGACGGGACGGGACGGGGCGGAACGGCCGGGACGGGACGGGACGGGACGGGGCGGAACGGCCGGGACGGGGCGGAACGGCCGGGACGGGGCGGAACGGGGCGGAACGGAACGGCCGGGCGCCTGCAGCAGCGCGACCGGGCCGCCCCGGAGCCGCCCTCCCCGCTGCCGGGAGCGCCGAGCGCAGGAGCGCTCTCTCCCAGCCGGCCCCGGCCCTTCCTCCCGGCGGCCCCGGCCCTTCCTTCCTCCCGGCAGCCCCGCCGGTGCCGCCGGGGTGGGGGCGGCGGCCTCCCCCCCCCCGCCCGGCCGCGCTGCCGCCGGCGCAGGCCCCGCCCCGCCGCGCTGCGGTCACTTCCTGCAGCTGGGTCCCCGCCGCCGTGCCCGCCCGCCCCGGCCCCGGCCCCGGCCCTTCGGCGGCCTCGGGCAGCGGCTGAAGGAGCGCGGGGGAGGCGGCGAGGGGCGGCGCGGGGGGCCGGGGCCGCCGCCGCCGCTGGCAGCCGGCGCGGTAGGTGCCCCGGGGGTGCTGGCCTGGGGCTGGGGGCGGGCGCGGCGCGGAGGCGGCCCTGGCCGCGGCGGGCGACGGCAGCGGGACCGGGACCGGGTTTTCGGCGGGGTTTTAGTGCGCTTTCACGGGGGGCTCGCAACATTTCTGCCGCGGTCAGGGGCGCCGGAGCTACTTCGGCGATGCGTGTGGCTGTGGCTGCCTCGCTCGGGCGCTGGTTTTGTACCTGCGCTTCCGAAAGCGTGGCTTGCTGCCTGGAATTCTTGCTGGGGTTGCGGTTATTCCAAGGGAGTAGTAGGTAGCGGGGCTGCTTTTTTTCCTCAGGCTCCATCACCAAGACTGCAAGGCACGCAACTTTGCAGAAATGCCTGCAAGGATGTCAGGATTTACGCCGTGGTTTCTGTTACCCCCGCTGACGTAGGAGATGATAAATGCCCGCTGTTTCTGGGTGACTAAATATGTATCCTCGTCAGCGGGGGGTTAGTGGGCCCAGCACCTTAAGGTAGAATTGTGTACGATGCATGATACAAGCGGACTTGAGAAGAAACGCTTCCTGTCTTGGGGGAAAAAAAGAAAAAAACCAAACCAAAAAAACAACCCACAACTCGTTCATCGTTTGTGTAGATTTCTATCACTGTTATTAGCTGCCTCAGCTGCATTTGAAAACTAATTCTGGTGGGAACACGTGGCACGTAGATGTCTCACTGTGGTTTACGCTTGTAGCCAAGGAAGGTGATGCTGTGTGTGTGCCTTCCCCATCAAATGCTGCTCAGGTTTAAGGCCGTAGCAGTTCCTTTCCCAGAACTGTGCCATGGAGAGCTGGGCAGGTTGTTCCCTGGTATCGGTGTCATCAGCAGTGCCCCGGTACTGCCAGGCTTTGGTACTCGGGGCACGGAGGCTGGGTCTCCTCCTTCAGTGCTGCCCTTGGGATGCCCCAACCTGAAGTCAGCAAGGAGAGCTGTGTGCCTGTGTCACTGGCATCCACCTGAGGACAACTGGCACAGAGTGGAAGTACATCCCAGCCCATACGGCGTGTAGGAGGAGGCATGGCTGTGATCTGAGAGACGCTGTCTTGAGGCGGGATATCTCCTCAGCTCACCCTGGAGAGCTGCAGGTCCTTACCCGGCTTCGGGCTGTACCACCATGCGCACGAGCCCTTGATGATGGAGGTTCTTTACTCCTTTGCTGTTTTCTAGGGTAAAGGTGTTGCAGCTTCTCATGTGAAGGGAAAAGAGGAGTCAAAGATGTCCTGTTACCTTCTCCTGGACAGGGTATCTGTAGTGACCAGCAGTGGAGGGTTAAAGGGACATGTAAATAAGCTGAATTTGAGTGATTCTTTTTTTTTTTTCTTTTAAACAATATCTGTAAGAAAGAAATCAACATAATTTGAGCAATTTTTGTGATGAAAGATCACCATTAGAAGAAAATCAGAGTTGCATGTGCCAAGTCAAGAAGTTCTAACTTTAAAATTGCCCACGCAGCCCTAATTTTATGTTCAGACTGCTGTTTACTGTAAGAAACAGTAAATGACCTTACAATTAAAGATTTTCTAAGAATATTACATTATACTTTTTCCCCTGTGGATGCAGGTCCTGTAAGCACTGTGTCTTCTCTTGTATATGACAAATCCCATCCGTGACAGTTGCGTATGGAAGACTTGATGCAACAAATACTCATGCAAAATTAAGCAAATGGATCCCGATTGCCATTTACTGTAGATCTCTTTATATTGCTCTGTGAAGTAGTTAGCTATAATTTACTCCCATTTTAAGGTAAGAGGCCCATTATGGTGGTGTAATAAAACTCTGAAATTGGATGGCATGCTTACCTGCTTGCGTAGTTGATCTAAACTGCCTTGATAGGCCTGCGTTATGATATATTTAGCCATCGTGAATATGAACTTGTTCCATCCGTAGCCCCACTGAAATTAATTAGACTGTCTACAGAGTACTAGTTGAGGAAACTAAAGATAGCAAAATCTTACTCCCTAGTTCTGTTTAACCAGGAACATGTATGCTGAAAGTTCGCAAGAAGTTAGGAAAGACTACAGAATTTACACTGCTGATGGATGATTTGCACCACACCATTCCTGTGTTTCCTCTTCCTTCTTTGTGGTGGATTCCATTTTGTCTTGTTTGGGTTAGTTTTCATGATACCGATTTTGATTTTGTTTTTATGGTGACATGTTAGGTATAGTTCTCCTGGAATTTCTGAGAGCCTTGATGGTGGAGGGCTATTTAAAAACACAAAAACTCTTAGTGGCTCTATTACTGTCTTAAAAGCTTGTCCCCAAGGCAACGCATGTTTTTTGGGTTTTTTTTTTTTTTTTCCCCATTTCTTTTTTTTCTTACCTTTAGTTACTAGTAATAACTACATTGCCTCCAGTCTTGTATTATTTGGAAATCTGTTTTTAGAGGTAAACATTTCAGAAATGCTTGTGTCACCTGAGTGCTTTAGTCCTACTGATT
Organism: Pelecanus crispus; assembly: GCF_030463565.1. Lineage (NCBI taxonomy): Eukaryota > Metazoa > Chordata > Aves > Pelecaniformes > Pelecanidae > Pelecanus > Pelecanus crispus. Next base: position 9,288,398 of record NC_134651.1, on the reverse strand, counting down.
TTCTTTTTTTCTTTTTTATTATTTTTTATTTTTCCTAATAGAACATAGACCTCTCTGGAACCAGACTTACAAAGACAATGCAGTACCTAAAAATGCAGGCATCAGCTGGGATTTTCCGTAGCTTGAATGTAGCAAGGTATTTATCTCCTGCTAATTTTAGCAGATTGAAAATCCCAGAAGTTATCCCAGATAAATGCTATCTGCTTCTCCAGGTTCCTAAATGCCTTTGAAGTAAAATTCTATTTTCAAAAGCAACTTAGGAACAAAGTTTTGAGGTGGCATTTAATTTACCTTTTCCTAATTTTCCAGAAGTGTTATCTTAAAATGTAGATGTGGCTCACTGTTTGCTTAAACAAACGAACAAAGCCCATAGTGTAAACATGGTTGCTACCAATGCAGCCCTAGCTGGAAGTGATCTGCAAAGGCCAAGATAATGCTTCTCTCCATCCCAGTGTAGCAGTGAACAGGATTTGTTATGATAAGAAGCTAATAAGACATTTACAAAAGTAGCTGTGCCTTGATTCATAATATCACTGCTCTGCATTATTCTAGGAATGTTCATCCCAGGCTTTAGATGTGATTTATAAATTTTAATTAAATAAGCCTCTCGGAACCCCTTGTTGGAAATGCAGGGTTGGTTCTAAGAACTTAAATTAACTGAGAAATAATTGAATAAAGGTTCATATGGGATAAGCTCTCCATTTTGCAGAAGAAGAAGATACAGCTTTAAATGTTGCATCGGTTGCAGTTAGTAAAGGAAACACGAGAAATAGCTCAAGATCATTCAGCAAGACCATGGAAGAGAGCCCTTGGGAGCTGACTGTGTACATCAAGGTGTGCTCGCATTGGTTCCCACTCTTTGCTTTTTGTTGACTTACTTGAGAAAAGTTAACAGTAGAATATCTTTCCTCAGGAAGGTCTTTGTGAGTGTTTGAGGGATGTGTGTGTATTTTATATCTCCCTATATATTAAAAAAAAAAAATCTGTTTTGAAATATTTGGGTTCTTTGTAAGTCATCAGTAGCAGTAATACATTGTAGTATTTGTTTAGGTCTTGGAGTGTGAGCTTGTCCTTAGGCTGTCAGAAGAGGATGAGGCTAACAGTTGTATCCCTCCCATTCCCATTAACACAGTTGTATGTGCTGTGCACGTTGTATATCGCATCTTCTAGTAGTCATGGAGCAGTGGGGCGTGCGTGCTGTGGGGCAGGTACTATGAGTGGTTAGGAATCTTCACCCGTCCAGGAGGGTGCCGTGGGGTACTTACAACTACATTTCAGACTTCAATCCACTTTTTATACATGTATCTTTTAATCTGGCCCTGGTTGTCTGGGATGCTGCTGTTCCTGTGCGGTAAAGTGCTATAAACTGGCTTTATCCTGCTTGGCATTGTGAAAAGGCATAAAGTAGAGGCAATGAAGTTGCAGAATTTGTCCCCTGGATCGTCGATGTTCCCATTAGCACTGCTTATTTCAGCATTTGTGCCTCTCTGGTCTAGATCTGAAGAAGACTCCTCATCCTTCAGAAGTAGCATGCCCACAGTCTTCCTGGCCAATGATTCTTCTACAGCAAGCAGGACTTCTTCCTCATCCTGAGAAGCCTTCATCTCTTCCTATGTCAGTGGCTACAAGGCCAAGAGCCAGCTCACCACTGTCCCCACCAAAATCTCTCGGACTGGGGCCTTCCTTTCATCACACACAAGAAGAAGAGCTTGCAAAGGTGGTGGAGCAGGACCCTATGCTGGAGGAACTATGTAAGCCTCTGTGCTGTAAGCTTTGCAATGTCACTCTGAACTCAGCACAACAAGCCCAGGCTCATTACCAGGTAAGGAGAGTAGCAGGAGGCACAGCTTTCGGGGCTGCTGCATCTGCAGCTTGTGTAGACGTACCCGTGCCAGCGCATGCACTGCCAGTAGCGTTGCTGTGGTAGCACAGAGCTGCGTGTGGGCTAATGCACGAGGACTAACTTAGCTTCTCAAGGGGATTTTGAGTGCTGTGTTGAGGTGGCTGCGCACCAGCAGCAGCATTTGAGTTAGCTCATCTGAAGCTACGTCTGCGTCATCTGATGGACTGGAAGCTGTGGCTAGAACTGCTCTGTAGACATATCTTCACCCTGCTTGAATTTGCTGGTTGTCCAGCATGCTGCAGTGCTTCCATTTAAGGTGTCATCACTGGAGCGTGTTGTGAAAACTTTGTCCACAGGGACAGAGAAGTAGTACCAAGATGGCATGGGTGAAAAGGCAGACACTCATAATTTGCCTTTGTTTTATGCGATCTGTTTTCCACCTGTACATTCATCCAATAAAAGAGAACTTCTGATTCCTCAGACATGACTTTGTAAGGCCTGGACAGTTGTTTGCTGCTGGATCCAGCAGTGCAGTTACGAAAGGGAGCTGCTGCCATGTGCTCATCACTGCCTCCTTCCTGAGGTTATGCACATGACTGATCTGCTGGTAGGGCCATTTATGCAAACTTTCTCATCTGCTTTGGACAGCATCAGCTGAGCCAGCTCAGACCAAATTCATTTTGTTGAAGCTGGTCTGGTTGACTTGTCTGAAATAGGTTAGGGACTATTTGCTTATGCTTCTTTGCTGAGAGATTGACTAGGGGTTTTTTCATAGTCTTATGTTACGCTGTTTTACTATACCTTCTCTTACTAATGCTATATTTGTGTCTTGTGGAGATAGTAACTTTTTCCACCAGCAGATCCAAAAGGGTAGTTGTCCAGATCTCAGATTTGCTGCTGGGCCTGAAAAAGTGGTGTAGTGCCAGTGAAGGGGTAGGCTGAATTAGCATCACACTTCAACATCTGATTTCTGCAGTATTTCTGCCATGAGGGGACAGAAGTGCATTTATAGTACATAACTTGCATTTATGCATATGCCTTACTATATACCCACAATGCATGTACATACTCTCATGTAGCTCTATCAGGTTTTCAAGACACTGAAAAGGACTGTAGTATATATTTTCCAAGAGAAAATAAAATATGAAGCAGGGTTTTTTAGATTCAATCTCATGTCTTAACTTGTGCTTGCAACCTCATGAAAAGAAGTGTGTGTTCAGGATTATCAAAGAGCTATGCAAAGCAGTTAATATTTCCTGTTTAAAATACAAAATACTAGTTTTAAGTGAAATGGAAACAGATTGAGGAGCTAATTGTAACCTTACTGATGTGAGAAAATCAGTTGAAAATGAAGCCCAATCATGCTAGGTGATGAGCATTTTGGAGAAAAGGGGGGATGCCAGCATCTCTCAAGTTCAGAGCTGTTACTTTCTGAATGACAGGTCCTTTACCTGAGGCGCCATTTTCGTGGCCACTTTCTCATTTTGGTCTCTAGATCCTTTTTCTTTCAGTGTAAGATACTATTATTAGGACAGCGATTAATCTGGGTTCTCTTTCCAGGGTAAGAACCACAGTAAGAAACTCCGAAATTACTATGCTGCCAATAGCTGTCCGGCACCTGCCAGAATGAGTAATTCGGTTGAGCCTGCCCCACCTCAGGTTGTCTCCCTTCCAGCTCAGGTAAGGCATGGGAGGGTGACTCAGATCATGCTGCTTACTTGTCACCTAAGCCCCAGTAAGGATAACTAGATCTCATGCTTTGAGGATTACTGCAGGAGTTGGGAAAGAATTTTCCTTGTGATGGCACAGGATGGTGGAAATGGCCTGTTGTGAACTGTTTGCTTTCCTTTGAAGGTGCAGACATTGATCTGCCCTTGCAGCAGAATATTGGACTTGAAATGTTCTATTTCTCTGCGGTAAATACTTGGATTCCTAGGTAAGTTGGATGTGCTGATGATTATGGTTGTTTAAGGGCAGGCATAAACCAGCATTTTTGGAGCTGGATTTGGACAGCAGGGTGTGGCATCCGCTCTGCACAGTCATCCCTCCACTGTGTGATGGAAGCCTACATGGAAAAAGTGCTTAGGTGCTCCTACACCCATTGCCCAGGACTGTTACCTAATTCCTCTTTTGTTGCGCCTTTTTGCAGTGCTCATTCCTGTGTGTAGGGTGAATGGATGGTTCCCTCAGTGATCCGAATTAATTCTGTGTCAGTCACGTTAGAGGCAAAAGAGGTGATTTTTGCCTTCTTCTTCTAGAATTCATCACTTCTGATTGTCATGGGACTTAACAGCTAGCCTGGCTTTTGCATGTGACTGCACAGGGAACCACAGCTGGGCTGCAGGGATCGAAGCTGTGCCTGTCGTTTCCAAAAGCATAAGCCTCTGTTGTCTGTACAAAAGCAGAGAGCGTTTGCCGTAAGTGGCAGACTGTTATACGTGCTGTTGGAGCTGCCAGAGGGAGACTCAGTCCCATGTAAAATGACTTTGCAGCTCACAGAACTGAATCGAGAGGGCATGGGGTCCAGTCCTAGGTAGTGGGACATGGGTGCTGTACCTGCTAGGGTATCTGATGCATTTTTTAATGGAGAAAATGGTCCATGGCAATAAAAAGACCCCTCTGGGGCCCTGTGAGGATTCATGTTGTAATATAGAAGCCAGAACTGTGTGCATGTGTCTATAAGCTTGAACAGTATCAAAGGAGACATGAAAGAAACTGGACTTGGCAAGTGCCGCAGTGACATGGCTGTATGAATCGCTGCTGCAGAACTGTTTACAAAGCACTTTTCTCTGAAAGATACACACTGAGGAGACATGGTTGCTGCCCCGATCAGTGTGTGGTCTGACTAGACAGGCAAGGTATCCTTCACATGGCAGGAGCTACGCATGTGAGGCTGGGTCCTTCCTCTGAAGTCTTGATCCAGGTGTCCTCCTATCTGAAGGGTAAGGATCAGAGGTTTGGCAGCTCTGCTGTTGGTTTTTTTTATCTCTTAGTGTGGTCAGGGAGCTGTGTAGAGACAGGGTACTGTGGAGAGATTAGGTACACTGTAAATAGGAGAGAGGAGCACCTTCACCTTTCTTCCTCCGTGAAAGTCACTGTTCATCAGCTCCCAGCAGTCAGGAGTAGAGGAGGTAAATCATTGCTGTGAAGTAAACAAGCCTCTGTAGCTATTGCAGAGGTACAGGGTGTTTGTTTAGATTGCTTTCCTCTCCCTCTGAGGCCAGGGATTTGCCTAGATATCAGGGAATTTGCAGATTCTCCTGGAGGCCGAGGCAGGGAAAATGAAGTTCTTGTAAGAACGGTTTGGGGAGCGCTTGAGAGTGTCCTAATCCATATGCTCTAATTCCAGCTGTCTTGTTGCCTGATGAAGATGATACTGGTCTCGGTCCCTGTGATTCAAATATTTCAATGATTTAACCTTCTTGAGTTTCACGTGCTGTCTCTCCCTTTGCTGCTAGATGGGATCCAGTAAACCAGGTGGCCGGGTGATCTTGGCCACAGAGAATGATTACTGCAAGCTTTGTGATGCCTCGTTTAGTTCTCCGGCTGTGGCACAGGCTCACTACCAAGGGAAAAATCATGCCAAACGGCTGCGTCTTGCAGAAGCACAGAATAACTCATTCTCGTAGGTATTGTTCAACTTCATGCTCAGGCTGAAAGCATGTGGCAGTGTCTCTGGCAGTCTTTTTCTCAGAAAACTCTGAATTGCAGCTGTTCATATTTGTTTAATCTTTAGGGAGGCATCAGAAGTAGGCAAACGGAGGGCAAGGAAAGAAGGAAATGAATATAAAATGATGCAGAACAGAAGAAATATGTATACAGTTCAGAACAACACAGGTAACTGGGAGCTTGCATCTGTTCTATAGTTGGAATAATAATGAATAATAAACAGACTTGTTTTTCTTCTGTTTCTGAGGTCTGTTTTAGCAGAGACAGGTTGTGAAAGGAGCTGGTCCTAGCTCTCCTGATCCTTCATGTCTGCATGTTTTTTCTCAGCTGCTAAAGTTGCTTTGTTTTGTCAGCCTGCTTGTTAGTTCAGTTTCTCAGTTTGTAACTTAATTTACCATCTGCCTGTCTCTAAGGCTGCTCTCAGTGGTGACAATTTTCCTGCTTTATTTTCTTGGCAAGTGGCCAGGTGCTTTGACTCCTACTGGAGCACATCAACCTGTACTTGCACTCTCATGACCAGAATAAGAGAGCGTGTTAACCTCCCTCTAAGACCATCTGTTCCTAGAGCAGAGTCCTTCGTCAGGTGTTAGAGCCTAACTTTGCCTCTTTACTGTGATTTAAAGGGTGTTGTAGAGTGTCCAGCCCAGCATCTGTTTCTCTTTTTCATTTTAAGTTGTGTTATGAGCACATACTAGCTGAAACCCTGATTCCTGGTGAAGCTTGGTTTAATCGTGTCATTCTAACCACTGTCATGTGGAAACGATAAATCTTTTAAAGTTCTATTAAATATCATTTTGTGATAATTTTAAACTGAGGCAGCTTAGTCTAATCAAAAGACTGTTCTAATTCTGGAATTGGAGGGTTAAGGAAAAAAAAAAATCACTTAAATGATTAGACTCCTAATTTTCAAAGCCCTATTGATTCTCAGTAAGACCAGGACACTAAGCCCACTCTACTGCTTTAGAAAATACCAGCAGGTACCACTCCCCTATGTGCTACACCCCTGTAAATCTGGATCTCAGTGGAGAAGTTATGTGGGAAAATAAAGTTCAGACTCTAATCAGTTAAAGAAGCTAATCTTTGGCTTTTTAAACATTTGTTGGACTTAAAACTTGTCATTGAGATGCCTCAAGCTTTTCTTTCTCATAGATAAAACAGGCTTTTCTGTTGTCTTCTCAGGTCCCTACTTCAATCCCCGCTCACGCCAGAGGATTCCTCGGGATCTGGCCATGTGCGTCACCCCCAGCGGCCAGTTCTACTGCTCCATGTGCAACGCCGGGGCCAGCGAGGAGACGGAGTTCAGACAACACTTAGAAAGCAAACAGCATAAAAGCAAGGTGTCCGAACAGCGGTATAGGAATGAGATGGAGAACCTAGGCTATGTACAATGATGCGCCACCCTCGGTAGTAGTTTGCAAATAGAGCAGCTTGTCTCTCGCCTGCTGTTTGCCACATGCCCTGCTTTGTGCTCCATTTGATAGGAGTATGCTCTCGAGCTATACATGTAACACCTGCAGACTTAATGGTATGGTTAGGTTTTTTTTTCTATCATAGTTGGCAGGATGACGCTGTGCAGGACATGAAGTATTTTTGATGTTTGTTTGCTAATTATCTAAGGCTCTTCATTGTATTGAGTGGCGGGGAGGACTTTGTCTTCTCCCCAGCCTTCTGCATGAATATGCAAAGCCCAAGAAGTGCTGGGAACTTCTGTGGTTCTACCACACAGGTGGACCATGTGCAAAGCCCCCTCCCCTCTTTGCACACCACAGAGCAGTGCTCCAGAATGCCTCCCTACAGCAGACTGAATCTCTGGGCAGCCTGTAAAGCAGGGGCAGGAACGGGGCCTGTGAATGTGTGAATTAGGTGGTGTACTTGTCCACAAATTGCTGCTTTGGGCCCCATTACAGCCCAGAGTAAGTTCTTCCCACATCCCTGTAGAAAGGCTGTGCATACCTCTCCTCCTTGGAGGGTCATTGCCTCTTACTTACCGCTTCCTCTGTGATGCAGATTTCATTCTGAAGACCTGACATTGGATATCAGCTGATTAGCCACATCCAGAAATACTCTCTTCTACCAGTTAACAATGCAAAAAGATTCTCAGAGTTGTTGGCTGGGCACCTTAATGCACCATGGGTGTAGCTCATCTCCCTGAAGAGACTATGTGTGGGTCTCAGTGGCTTAATGAAGTGAATCGGAAAGCAAACTTGCTCAGAGGAGATGTGCTCTGCTCTGATTCTGCCTTAGACTGGGTAGGGTTGAGAATAGGTTGGAAGTAATTTCTTTGCATGCTGATGTAGAAGAGAGCACATGTTGGTCTCTGGCCTGCAGCTCTATTGCTCTGGGAGAGCAGGGCTGCCTGGACCTTGGGGAGCAGATACCAGTGTGTCCTGCTTCCATGCCATTCCCTGGACAAAACCCAGTGGGTTATAGAGGAGAGGTGAAATGCTCCTTTGGGCTAGAGCTACCAATATTGGATGAATTTTTTCCGTTCTTTCTTTTCCCGTCTCAGAATGGGTTTTAATTCCATTCCTTGATGTGAACTTCACTGTTTCAGGGACCACCAAAAATTAGGTAGGATATAAATGTCAGGGGTGACGATTGCTTGAGTAACAGCTTTTTGGCCGCGCAGAAGTATTCATGAAACTTGTTAAGCAACTTTGTAAGTGTAGACAAACCCAAAGGGTGTGTGTCTGTTTTGATTTTCCTTAGCAAAAGTAGAAAGAAGATGAAGAGCAGTAGGGCTGACATTTATTTTTCTGCTCATTTGGGCAGATGTGAGGAGCTGTGACTGGAGTCCAGTTTGCAGTGTTTCTCAAACATTGGCTCCAGTGGCAAGTGCAGCATGTAGGTAACCTCTGTTGGACCTGATTCACCACTGTGCTGCTACAGCTGTACGCTGGTATAGCTTCACTGACTTCAGTGGCAGGTGCAGAGAGGGGGTAAAGGAACCATCATGGCTTGTCTCTCACTCCTCTTTAGGCAATAGGTTGAATTAGATGCAGCTCCATTGGTTTCAGTAGCATTTTACCAGGGATGAATTTTACCTGATGCGTAATGTTGAAGGTAGCTCCCCCAACACCTTTTTTTGCCATTCTGATCCTGCCTCTTGCATTCCAGAAGGACTTTCTGCTTGCCTTAAAAAAATGAAAAATGAGTAAACTAACAGAAAATCCAGAAAGTTTTTATTCATCTTTCTAGTCCACCTCAAAAAGGTTTGTTGCACTTGGCTGCTCCTCAGAAATCGAGTATTGTTAGCTACCTGAGCATCAGGTAGCCATACAACCTTAACACAGCCTTCCTAAATCCAGGCAAGGTGAGCTCTTGCACAGTAGTCAGAAGCAACCCCCTACATCATTCCATGCTGATCCTTGCCCTGCAGATACAGGCAGAGCAGTGGATGTCCTCTTGAATGGGATTCCCTCCCCTCCTTTGTGCAAAGCCCAATTAAATAGGGTTTGTGTACTGGAGCACATTAGAAGGTACGAGGACAGGTGCCCAGGTTGCAAAGCACTAACTAAGCAATTTTCACAGCCTGTAAGTCTGTTTCTTCTGTGCTTTCCTGCCCCTGGCTCACCCTCTGTGTGGTCCTGAAGAGCATTCTCCTTGCAAAAATCTCTCATCAGCCTTTTCCCTTCATCTTTTGCAGTCAAAGAAGGGCTCTGGCTTTCTCTTTGTGTTCTGTCTTTTGTTTAGCTAGTCTGACACCGCTGCGCAGGGACAGAGGGAACCTTACCGCAGTGTTCCACCAGAATGATCCCTGCATTGTGGTTAAACATCCCTCTTGCTGTAAATTAAAGCATGGCATTTCCCACAGGCTGCAATTAGTAGCAGAAAACCAACACTTCGTGAAATACAAGCTGGAGGAGCTGTAGCTGCTGGTGTTGTCTAGTTTATTGCTAGGGCCAAGAAGGCATTTTTGTCTGCTTTCCTGTGTCCCAAAAATCAACTTCACCACTTTGCTTTGGTTGCTGCTCTTGCTCCCAGCGCAACGATCTGCTCCTCATTCGGCATTTCCAGTGACTGCTGGAGGTATCAAAACTCAGTTTGCTCCACGTGCTGGTAACAGCTGGTGCAAACGTGCCACAGCACGCTGGTGTGCTAGGGCGTTCGGGAGGGGTGTGAGGGACATGCAGGGGGCTGTTCCTGCAAGCTCCTCTCTGCACGGGTCTGAGTCTGGTTTTGAGGAATGGCCCTGAACAGAGAGGCCTGTAGCTGCTTTGCTTTGTTCAAGGGAGTACAAGTGAATGTCATCATCCTGAGAATTTCAAAGTGGTGGGTTGTATAGCAGGTATAAAGCAGACAGTGAGACTCAAGCGGCGAGAGTAGGACAGGGTTCCTACATGGGAGGAAAGATATTTCTTGCTGGGAGAAGCAGCTGAGACTTGCTCTGCTGTGGCCCTTCCCTACAAGTGACCAAAGCTTGCCTCTCCCTCCTCAGCATTGCTTAACAGTTTGTGATCTTCCCACTCTCCCTCCAGCATAGGAAATTGTTGACTGCAAAGAGAAAACACCCCACCTCACTAATACCATTAGGGTTCAGGCCAATCCAAACTCGTACTTGTCAGCATGAGAAACTGGGTGGATCCTGATTTTATGGTTTTTTGTGAAAGCTGTTCTCCAAAACAGTGTTCAAAACACATACGGAAAACAAGTCCTGGCCAAACCCTGTTTGACATAGATGGGCTGGGGAGAATACCGTATAGCTGCAGTACCATTTTCCAGACCCGTTGAGTCTTTTTCTCATGTTAAACGAAGTACCAAACCTAAGAAACAGGACTTCTGTGAAGCTGTCTCATTGGCCAGTAGGTTAATGACCTTTGCTGCTAGAAACAAAATATAAATCATTGTGTTCATATTTATTTTACTGTGCTGACCACTAATTGATTTGTTACTATTTAAGGCATTATTCTGTAGTTTGTTTTTGTTTAAATAGAAAACTACATTGCACTTTGCTTTTGGATCAGAACAGGTATTTATTATATTTGTGAAAATGTTTTCCCTCCTACATATGTATTGTTTTCTTTCCCTTGATGAAAAAAAACCCAAACAACAAAACCCACCCCAAAACAAAAAAAAAACCCCAGATCCAACCAGTGGATCTTCTTTATTTCTTTTCATGCCAAACAAAATGGGGATTTCCTTGCAACTTGCTCTTAAATGTCCATTTCTAATGTTTTTTCTTTTTTTTAGCTCCAATGGTTCCTTTGGTAACTTGGGATGATATTTTTAGAGACACATGAAGTTCATGCTATATTTAAGCATTTCTTTTAAGGCAAGGAAGTAAACTATGCGGAATCCATGTATTTGCGAGGAGTATGAAAATGATACTATTTGGTTTGTATTAAGCATTAGCTGTTATTTTGCATTCTGCACTAATGAGTAAATGTGTTCTAATCTTGCCTGACATTGGTCTATTTTTGACTTTTGCTTTCTTCACATACATCAAAAGGAATCCTGAAAAATTCAGTGGAGTTGCTTAGGATGGTCATCAATGTAACAAAATGCAGATTTTTTTTCTGTAAAGCTTCTTGTCTTTTTTCCTTTTCTAGATGCCTATTAGAGGGCATTAGAAGGGAAAGCTATTGCCATAAGCACGGATTCATATTTTAGCTTACTAATGCACGGTGTCCTTTTGCTACATTACTGACATAATACTCTTACTGTAACCAATGGGAATCTTGCCCAAGTCAGGAGTAAATGAAATACCCTAGCTAAATATATTATGTTGGCTAGGGCCAGCAAGCTACATTGCTAAAACTTGTCTTTTACTCCTGTGTTTGGGTTACGCCACTCTTAAGGTTTTGCTTTTTGAGGAATGTGTATCTGGTTCTGTAAGGATTTGGTCCTGCTCCAGCTAAAATAGTTCGAAGTACGTTGACTTTAGTTGAGTAGGAGCAAGCCTTGAAACCCTTCAGGAATTTCATACTGCTGATGTTTTCTCATATATGTGGTTTTTGTTTTGTGGTTTTTTGTTTTTGTTTTAAATTTTACAACCATACATGGAAGGATGCTCTGGATGAGATGGACATCTGTTGCCAATTATGGAAAAACAAATGCCATGGTTGCCAAAGGATTAACAGAAAATGGAGAAGTATGGACCTGGTTTCTTTGAAGTTAGTGGCTAAGCTCCTATTGTTTTGAGCTGGGCTGGCTTCTTTGCTATCTGCATAATGTTGGAAGTGAAAATAAAATGCACTTTTGAACAATAGTTTTGGGAATCTTTCCTTTAAAAAATGTATCACAGTTAAAATGGTATCTTTTTATCTGAAGTATCTGCAGGTAAAGGAAGGACTGTGGATTTTTAAAAATAAAATCAGTTTTTCAGTCTATGTTTGGCAGGGGAAAAATTACTTGATTTATTCCTTCTGCATCTGTCCAGCAACATCATTTGCAAGTGCTTTGAACATGTTTCATCTAGAGCCTTCTTGTCAGGTTGGTTTTGTACATTTGTCCTTATTTTCTTTATATTGTACTGAGCCCCGTGAGGGAATAGTTGATGAAAATGATTTTTTTTTTCCTCTTTTTCTTTTCTTCTTCTTCAGTATATAATAAATCATCTTGCTCTTATCATTGTACAGCCTTAGTGTTTGGTATTGCTGCTGCTTGTGATATGGCTGGACTATGCATGACTGAATTGATTTTAGCCTAGCATTGAGTGTGACTACGTGAGTAATATGTTTTAATATGCTGATAAAGGAGTATAGTCCAGTGCAGAATTTGTTACTCTGGAGGGGGGGTCAGTGTACTTTCAGCTATTCCTGAAAGCCAGCCAAGTTCTCCCTCTGAGCTGTCTTGGCTTCAGGAGGGGTTGGGAGTGCTCAGCATCTGACAGGATGGGAACCAGAAGGTACAGGAAGGGCTCTGTTTCCAGCTGTGCTTTCCCTTAGAGCAGACATCACAAGCTCTTGCAACCGCCCCAGGCTGAACCACGGACTGACTTTCAACTCTAACTGTAAAAAGATGGGGACAAGCTGAGCCTGATACATTACATTTGCACATTTTTTGCCAGAGTGCTCTTTCCCTCTTCAATTACTTGAGGGCTCCGGAAGACCATATGCTTATGCGGTGTAAATGACTTTCCAAACAGAAAGGACATTCTGAACTGGAGCCTTGAAGCAGAGAAAATCTACCGGGTTCAACTCGGGTAAGAGAAAAACATTGCCCTTGCTTGATGCTGCAGCCATGCTGTTAGTGCAGTGAGCTGTGGACCTCGAGGGCAGTATCCTGGTGGCACGCGTACGACAGGGTGTGTGACTGCTGTTGAGGCACAGCTGTGTGTGTATAACCAAGTGTGAACGGGGATGTGTCCCTGCACTCCCCTGTCCTGTTATTCAGGGCATTGGATCGTTACAGAGAATAGTGGCAGCGTGGTGGATTTACCGTTTTGTTGGGCTGAGAGGCTGCCTCAGTGCTTAGGTGACGACTTCTGTGCTAACAATGAAATGCAGGAGGCTTTATGTGTTCTCATTTATAGTAAATAGAGTCGTAAAAGCTTGTAAGTGCAGCTTAATATTAAATCTCACCCCAGCCCTTCATTGTTTTATGCCCGTGCGCACTGTGTTACTTTCAAGTCATCCTAGGAGCCAGAGAGGAGCAAATCTCTACAGAGCAGTGCGTCCCCATTACCAGATGTTAAAGCACTGCCTTTTTAATACTTACATGTGGGAACTGTATTCTATATTAATTCTATAGCAATTTGGTACAGCCAAACCATAGTGATACGCAGAGATAACGCGGCAACATAATTGAGTCACAGGCATTTGTTAAATTAGGCAGCAAATAAAATAATAGAGAAATGGATTAAAATTAAGACTAATTGTATGATTTAGCCCTCCTTCCAATTCTCTAATTACCCTGGTGTCTAAGGATCTCATTTAGTTGTCTTGCAACATTTTACAGCTGAGGAAGTAAAGTTTGGAAAAAATAAGCGATTAACCCAGAAAGTCTGTGGCTGAAAAGGCAAATTGAACCCAAGGCCTTTAAATGCCACATCTCCATTCAGCTCCTCAGTTCACAGACTGAGGAAAATGACTGGATTTTAAAAACAATTTGTTTAATAATCATTTGATTTTTGTCTTTTATATAATGGCTTTACAATGGACGACAATGGTTAGGAAATGGACTTTAGCATATGGTTTAAAAATAATGAAATTTGGCAGAGCGAGCTCTCAATATTGCTTCTGCCATTAAATCTTAGTGGAGAGGTGGATAAACAGCTTTTAGGAGAATTGTAGTGGGTGCATGTTTGCAAAGTGCAGGTTCTAGAGGCTATTCTGTGTTCATTTATGTGCACTTCACATAAATTCTCTCTATTCCTATTTCTAGTTCTCCTAAAGCATTTGAATTGAATGCTGCTTGTCTGTTTTGGAATAGTAATGAGCTGCTGTAACAGATAATACCTCGAATTCATTGGCCTAATCCTTCCGTGAGTGACACGCTTTCAATTGGCCTTATTCCACTGGGCTTGCTTCACCTCTCTACCTGCATGAAACAAGAGCAGATCTATTTAAAGTCGGTGGAATTACACAAGTGTAAAGAGAGAGGGGAAGATTATCCACAGTATATTTTCTGAGACTAGAGACTTTGGCAGGTATCTGTTGTACACATAAAGATGCTAAAAAGGTTTTAATCTAAGGCTTGTTTTTCAATATCAAGGTACAGAGAGGTACTGTGAGTGAAAGAACAAGGTGTAGCGTTGTAAGAAGAAATGAACACAGTTGCATGCTAAATTAAATATGCTGCATTTGATGTGTCTGTGGAATTTTATGCAGGAATGCAGTTTTTACCTGAAGAAGCCAGACTATGTACTTGGCTAAATGCGATGAGACCAATAGTATGAAAACCATGGTTTAAAAATAATGAAATTTGGCAGAGCGAGCTCTCAATATTGCTTCTGCCATTAAATCTTAGTGGAGAGGTGGAAAAACAGCTTTTAGGAGAATTGTAGAGGGTGCATGTTTGCAAAGTGCATTAGCCTGTGTATTACCCTGGATTTTAAAAGACAAAACATGGGTATGAAAAAATCTGTGAAAAGTCAAATGGCAAAATCCATGCGCACCAGAAGAGATGACGACGTATGGGTTACCACCTGATATTTTGGGGAGGCTGTAAAGAATGCTTCAGAGTTATGGGACTTGGAAACACAACAGCATGATGTGAAAAATCTTTGATTGCAGCTGACGAGAGAATTTGGGAGGTAACTGAGATGTCATTTATGACAATGGCTCATTTTTGCTCTGTGTGAACTTGTTTAGGTGGGGGTTGTTTCGGCAAAGCGTGGAAGCTCCTGTGCGAGGCAGGGCTGGCTGCAGCCTCAGTAGCCTGGAGGGATTCGTCCTTCTCCGCTTTGACCTGCCACGTATGTGCATGCGTGCATATGAAACAGTCCCTTTAAGGACTCTTCCTCTTTGGTATTATCCATTATTTATAAGAGATCATTTTCCAGCAGCTCCTTATTGCAGCAACCTCCAATACTCTTTGCAGTATCTGGGCAGCAGCATGTTGGGCTTAATTAGAAAATGGCCAAACTACCAAATACGTGGGAGTCTTAGACAAGTAGCTTCCGTTTGTAAAATTTGGTGAGCACCTGCTGGTCATGTAACAGTGATACTCAGAGCATATTTGGATTAGCAGGTCCAAATTCTGACAGAGGAGCAATGCAATTCGTCTCGGGGACATTGCATTTGTGTATGTCAGGTGGGATTATGGGCTGCTGTACATTCTGCTTGTCTGTCTGGTAGCTGGCACCAAGGTACCCAGGCACGAGAGCTGGGTGCTTCCATACCTTCTCTTATGACTGGTCTCTCTGACTATGTCTTTGGGGGTCTGTTTTTGATGAGTGTCTCTCTGGTTTACCTTGCCACACAGTCACAGAAATGCAATTAGTAAGACAGCTTTTATGATGTTTGTTTAACGACTTTGATTTGAAGTTCGTTTACTTGTGTGAAGCGCAGATTTTTATTATGCAAAACCCAAGTAATTTCTACTGAATGTTATTGAAAAGTACAAAGAAAAGTGGTAACAGAAGAATATAAATAAAAAGAAGCCAGATGTTTCAAGGTTGCAGTGACCCCGGGATGAATGCGGTGGCACACAAAACTGAGGCGGTAGAAATGGGAGGCAGCAGTGGATAGTACCAGCCTGTCTTTTGCCAATCCCACAGTCCCAAGACACATGCTGGATATTCAGCTGCCGTATTTGCAGTTATACCCTTGAAATAACGTCTAATAAAATCCGAGCTATACTGCTGACCGTTTGTATTAGCCTTCCCTTGAGGCTGATCGGCTGCAGTCCCAGACAACAGGCAGGATGCCGAAGGTTCGGGAATCGTTACGCACGGCTGAACGGGCTGCGCCTTCTCCCGCACTCTTTTCCCACAAAGGCAAAATGCAGCAGGGCCGGGTTAAGCCCTTGTCCTTAGGGTGGGCTGTGTGTTAGCCTAATGCCAGCACAGAAGACACGACAACACTTGTTAAAACGTAAGATGTAGCCACATACCTGAAGCTTTGAAGGAAGCATCAGAGGTTGTGGGTGAACGGCGTGTGAAGAGAGGCACTAGAAGTCCAGGGTGGATGTGGACGTGTGGAGTGGTATCCCTACTCCTAACAGGTTTCTCGATAGAGAGACAGCTACGTCAGCCTGCAGTCCTTTCAGGCATTGCCTAGTGTCTAATACGTGGGACAGATTTCTGAAGATGCACTGTTAATCTAGATTAGCATTGATCTTCACACAGCTTCTCATAGCTGTGAAGAAATGCAAGGATGGGTCAGACCACAGCTATATGTATATACGTGCTGGGTATATATTAGAACATAATAAGCTTCCAAGGGAGTTCTAATTTGGGTACAGACTATAGATGCTAATTATATGGCAACAGTCTTGACAATTAGCATGCATACTTTTAACTTGTGTTTCTGATTGCAGTAACAAAGCCAGCATTGCCTTCTCCTGTCACTAACTTCAAAGGCATTGTCTTGATTTAAGAAGTGGTGTCCTAAAGCTGTTATGAGAAAGTGAAGCTGTGTTACTGCAACTTAACCAACTGCACAGGTCTTCCAAATCAGAGCATGCCTCCCCAAAACATAAGCACCCAAAGATATACCCTTGGGTCTGGAATGTAGGCTGTAATTCTTAAAAGAGAGGGAAAAGTAATAATCAGTGGAAGAAATGAGGATAGAAACAGAGAGAGAGAAAATCTGAAGTTCCCTTGGGTGATCCTGCCAACCCATGAATGCAAGACTGGCATAGGTCATGGGTAACACTTCAAAACGTTTGTCACCTTAATCTGTTTGGTTGTTTTCATAAATCTCAGTACACATTTTAAATTGCTGTAGCATTTTTGTAAATCTGATTGAAGTCGTCTTTGAAAACAAGGCTTAGAAACCCAAGTGAGTTAGTCTTTTACAAAATTTACCCCTACAAGGACAGTCATTAGCATGTGGTTGTGCAACTGCAGTGGGTGCAGTTGCAGCCTTTAAGCCTAGACAGAGTTTTCCAGGACAATTCCCTGCACAGACCTGGGGTTACCTGAACTGCCTACATGAAAATTAGGCTACAGCCCCCTGTCTCTGGTAGGGTGCAGCACTGGTTACCAGTCTCAAGCTACATGCTCCATACAGAAACCCATCATCTCAAAACTGCAGTGCCATAGTCAAATTATAAAATTTGAATGTCTTCCTGGAGACTGGTTGAGGTCACCCTGTGCTCAGCAGGTCCTGCTGAAGATGATCTAGATTTCCTCCAGAAGGAAATGAGACTCTGTCACATCACACAGGAGCATCACTTACGTTTGACATTTGGGATAAAACTTAATGTTCTACAATTATAATGTCGGATGGCTGGCAGCAATTTTGCCAGACAAATACCACGTGTCTTTCCCAGAAGGATTCAATCTTTAATATTGTTTTGATGCTGGAGGCTTTTCCAATTTCTGTTTATTAGAAATGACTTATCTATGTTGGAAGTGCTGCCTTTAACCCAATACAGCTGGTGCCACCTGCAGCAACCATGGAAAAATCATGGCTGCAGCGTTTTGTTTCTGTGGAGCTGCTGTATGACCAAAGCAAACCGTCACCTTGCAGAAATTAAGCCTTTGAAGGGCTAAATGGGTGTTAGCTTTTCATCTGTTTTGTGTGCTTTGAGGCTGTTTCCAAATAGTTTCACTTTTGCACCCTCAAAGCATGGAAATCTATTGCTGAGACTGCAGGGAAATGTTGGAAGTCAAGCGGTGCCTGTGGAAAGCCCGTGGAAGGAAAAGCAAAACAGGAGCTGTGAGATGCTAGGGCTGCGCTGGTCCAGAGCCAAGCTGAGGAGGGGTACATCCACCTAGCTTCACCCCTCTTTTTTCTGCCTTTATGTTATTACCTTATGTGTATTAAACCCGAATCACCAACTGCAGTGGAGGTTCTTGTTGTGAAGTTAAACTGGTGATGAAATGTAGTATTTTTGGGGGGCAATCTTGTTCATTTGCAAGCACATGTACCGAGCCAGGTGCCCTGAGTCCAGGCAGACTATATTACTTGGAAAAGATTTCCACATGGACAACAAGAGGCCAGTTTTAATCAGCACCTTCATGCCCAGCCTTCCTTCAGAGCAGAGAATGGTGAGCGGCTGTTTGCTCCGTCTTCACTTATTTGAGCCACCGCTTTGTCTTTAATGGGACCTTGGTGAGGCTGTGACATTTATCTGTCTCAGGGGAATCTTGCCTGATCTTCTGGGGAAAGAGCAAGTGTGGGGTGACTGGACTAATTGCTATTTCATAAGGATATAAATAATATACAAGATGTAATATGTGAGTGGCAAATCTGACTGTGCTGAATATTCATGCAAATGCAGTGATGCACTTGATCCTTCTTCTAATGGCTTTTACTGGGCAGCTCAGGCATTTTTCTGACGCATTTTATGGGACAGAGGGAGACAAGTGAACAATCATGTTGTGAGGTCACAAGTCACCCTCCTGAAGTGCTCTAACAAGCATTTAATCGTTGTTCCCTGGAGGAATGGCTGTAGTAACTGAAAAAAAAATTGAGAACAATACAGAGCTGAGACCAGTTTTGGAAGAAATGGGTCAAAGTAATTCATAATTCCAAAATAACTTGTATTAGTTGGTGTCCACCTCTCCGGGCTCCATTTTTCCCACTTACCTGCTGGTGCAGCAGCTTTGCTGGGGGCTGTGATGTGCTGCTAGGTAAGCACCAACCAGCTTCACACCCGTTGCAGATTCAAGCCATGGTTTCCTAATTGGCTACCAAAAAATCAAGAGCGAAATTTTCAAAAGTCTTGTAGCCCCTTAGAAGATGACATGTTTTCATGTGTTTGAGCCTTCCGGATGCAGAAGTCCCATCAGTCTTCAGCTGGGTCGAGGCTCTGAATTCCTGACTGTAGCTGGAGGGGTGGTTGTAGAGGTGGCCGTACCTTGTGGTGGCTTTCACGGGTACCCGGAGCTGTCAAGATGCAGTGGTCCCTTGAGAGATGTGGGGGGATGCCCATCCCCACGTCCATGCACCAGCGTCAGTCTGTCCTGATGGCTGTACTGCCTAACCGAGCCGGCTCAGCCTCGGCTCAGGCAAGCTTTCCCATGCTGTGATCGCACCTCCTGATGGCACTGCAGACATACTTTTAGAAATCCCAAACAATTCCCTCCTTAAACCCATATTTCAAGCTCTTATTTAATATTGCCCCATTTTCAGAGGTTTTAAGAAAGGTGGCAGTGCTTTATTGGTATTGGTTTGTTGTTTTGAGGCAGGCAAAGTGATGGTATTTTATTTTGATTTCAACCCATTAGGATTTCGAAAGGTGGTAATATCCCCTGAAAACGGAAGAGGGCAGCTGTTTTTTGAGAAATGAAGAGTGCATTGACTATTTTTGAGAATGAAATAGCAGTCACTCAGATCTAGATGAAAGGGCTTTTTTTTTTTTCATGAATGAATAAAAATAGCACAGTATTCCAGGGTCCGTGCTAGTGTAATTAGTGTATAAAATAGCTGGACCCCCATCACCTTCCACAGAGTCCCTGGGCTTTGTCTGGCAAAATTAGATTCCTTGCAGTTTTATTGCAATGTAATTAGAAAGTAACCAAGGGAATACAGAACTCAGTCTTCAGAGATGTTCAGCATCAGACAAAATAAAACGCATTCGGCAGCTCACTGGATTAATAGCTGGTTTCTCTGTTTACTGCCCAAACTGAAAAAAATAATTTCTGAATTGTCACTCTGTATGTATGGAAAAATATGGAAAAATCAGATTTAGTAAAACCTTATTCAACTGTCCAAATGTATTTTTTTTTTAATTGAAAGATGTTTTCAATTTGTATTTAACAACAAATGCATAAATTCCAAAACAAAACATCCTTCTGGAGTGAAATCTTTCTTTATAAAACAAAACAAGGCGTTTTGTGACTTTTTAATTTTTCAAGCTTCAATTTCCAATGAAAACAGTTACACAAGTTTGACAGGAGCTTACTGTGAGGTTAAGTCCATCTGAATTTTCATTTCCTGCCAAATATTTAGCTGAAAACCCTGCAGCTGCTCTGGTGAGCAGCCCTGAGCCCTGATTTTAGCCACAGAGCAGCCACGCTCGGGCAGCAGCACCAGCCTGCCTCCCTGTCTAAGCCTGTACGCCTATTTTTTAATGTACGCAAACTGCACATAGGCAGCGTAGCCTTGTAGCACAAGGTGGCCAGTTTTGGCATAAGAAATTTCCCTTAGCAGGTTTGTCACATGATGCCTGTTCCCTGTCCAAAACCAACAATCCCCCTCCCCAGGTCCCCATGGCTGGGGCTGTGCTGGGGGCATGGCTAGATCCAGAGTCAGGAACCTGGGTATATTTTTAAAGCCAAAATAATCATACTGGTTCACATGGAAACATATATCCTTGTACACGGTTCTTAATGAGAGGGACAGCTAATCCCCATTCCCTGTGGGACTAAACTGCACCTGGAGGGAAGGTGGGAGGAGGTGCCTGCGTGGTGCTGCCTCCACTTGCAGAGCAAAGTGACAAGCAAGAGACATGGTGCCGTTAGCCGCTGAAGTCAAAGAAGACTAAATATCCACATGGGACTTACACTTCCCAGTGCCTTCGTTGGTCCAGTCGGTAGGTAATTTGGAAAACCCAACGGTGACTCCTTCCAGCACCTTCCCAGTGTCACTGTGCCTTTCTGGCTCTGAACATAAATGGGAGTCTTTGCATTTGGCTTTTCTGAGGAGCATGTGAAAACCAAATTGTCTTTTTCTTTTTTTTTTTTAAATAGCTCTGAGGCAGGAACAATTAGAGACCCTCTGTAATGAAACAGTGCTGACTGAAAGGGTAACCCAAACAGACTACTCTTCTGATGCAGAAAATAATGAGGCCTGCCCTAAACTTTTAATCAGGAGCTCCACTTTTATTTGCAGCTCCTGACAAGGATAGCATCCCTTAATAATGCTTCTGACAGTTCCAAACTCCTGAAATTAATATGAGAGCAATGAGAATTTAATGGAAGCGCTAATTACAGATGCTGGAATTATTCTACTGCAATTCAAAACCTCTGATGTGGAGAAACTCTTAGCACGGATGGGCTGTCATCTAATTTCTATGAAGTTTTGCTGTGAAAGGTGACCCTGGCTTTAGGCACCTTCATTCGGCAAGATGTGGGCATCCTTCCCTCCCACTGACTTCCACACCTTGCAAAGAATTAGGATGGAAGCAATTAATTCCTCTTGCTCTGGAGACTGTACTACTCATATCCCTCATGCGTGTCGTTCCCTCTGCTTCTCCTCTCATGATTAGTCATAATGTCCTGGACTGGCAGGCTTGCATCCAGGCTTTTTCCAAAAATGCTGACTGATTATGCAGGTGAATTAAACCTAGATGGCTGTAGCAGTTTGTACCTAGGTTGCAGCAGAAACAGCCAAACTGCACATGAAACAGCTCATGCTTTGCTGCACTTTATAGTCTAATGTATTATGACAAACTGGTACCAACAATTCAGTGCCACTAAACGTGGTTATTCAGGTATTGTTGGTGCAAGGGATGGAGGTGGGGGCCAGGAAGCCTCTAGAAGATGTGAGAGAAGAGCGATTCATGGGGAGGAGCCACCTCAGTCTTTAATCCACCTGAGTGAGCATCCCAAAAATCACAGACCTTTGGAAAAGAGATCTGACTTTATCCGTGGACCTACTCATGCCTTGCTCCAGAGCCACCTTTCACCCTGGGCTTCCTCCAAAGCTCACAGAGGTGCATGGAGACCCTGCCAGGTCCCTGGGTCCCGGCACTGCAGAGCAGACGGCTGGCCCCTGGTGCGCGCTGTGCTGGTGGGCTGCACGCTTGGTGTGCGACCTGCCTCTTTGCAGCCTTTGTAGCGATGCCATGAGATCGCTGCTGGCCTGGTAAGACACTCTAGATGCCCAGAAACAGCCTGTCATCATCCTTCCAAAGGTTGTGTTGGGTTTTTGGAGGCTGGCTACACAGCAGCAAGCCCACACTGCCCTCCTTGCATACCCTGAAAATGTTCTATCTGGCTGTTTAGAGCTCAGGAGATCAAGACTTAAGTTTGAAGGCTTTAAAGGGAGAGCTTCGATTTCAGACTACTAGGTAGACATTGGAGGAGGTCACAGTCCTTGGGGCTGAACGTGGATCTTCCCCAAAATGTGAACAACTTCCGATCTGTATGACTTTTTTCCTGTCCCTCTCACAGCCAGCTGTGAAACCCGAACCTTGATATTAGTTCCAACTGTTGAATGGCATTAGATGATTAAACTCTTCTATTAATACAAAAAGTAATACCATTTTCTGCTTTGCACGTAATGCCTTTTGAGAAATAGATGAAGACATAAGGGACATCAAAGAATTATTTAATCTAAGCTTTTTTCTTCAGTCCTGTATTTTCTCGCTTTATTGAATGATTACACTCCTGTTCCTGCCCTTCCCCAGTTACTCTGGGGATGGTGCACAAAGGCAGGAGCCATCTCGTCCTGCTTCAGTGCCTGTCTCGTAAGGGAGGGGTGTGCATCTTTTATCAAAAAGTAATAAATGTCCCTTGGTATAATGGAGCGAAGAAAAGGAGGGGAAAAACAACAAGCTGTTTTCACTATGCTCTGTTAATAAGCCAAAGCCACTATCATAAAAATGCCAGTGTGAGCATTGAAAATCAAAGTATAGTCTCATTGATTCAGCTTAAAAATCTCATTTGGCCAAAGAGGTGGCTTGGAGGTTTTCCACTCTATCTGGTCAATGCTCACAGAGTCATGTGCATAAATACAAATGTTCCTGCAAAACATTGCAATGAATCAATATGCTCTGTGGCAATAAAGATGGAGAAGTTTTTATTGTTGTGGTAATACTTGGCATGTGATGTGGATTTTGCAGCTGAAAGATGATGGCCAATTTTATGGATTTTTGAGCTCTTATTACACTGTGAGGACCTTGATAGAGTGGAATTTGAACACCCCTTTCGTCCTCCCCTTCCCCTCTGCTATTGAGAAAAGGAGGTCAAAGATGAATTGGTCAAAGATGAATTGGTAGAAGCACAAATGAGAGTCAAGAGAAATCTTACAGCATTAAATTTTGGGGAAGGATATTTGCAAACCCAATACTTAGTTCCAAATATCACTGTAAAATAACTTTCCCTCTACAGTTCCCTGAAATCATGGATCACATACTGACTGTGAATGCTCCCAACCACACTTAAAGAGAACAAACTTCTCATGCTGTCAGAAATATGTGCTGCAGACCCCTGTGCTGAACTTACCCAGAGCAGGGAGGGGTGGTGATGCCCCTCCCAGGACCAGCGATCCGCTCTGCATGTTACATCCTCATCAACATGCTGGCTGCCTCCAGCCCCAAATTACAAAACTAATTTCCAAGGGAGAGACACCGTTCTTCCACCTCTCATCAAGGGAGGAGCTCTGCCAAGCCAGTGGGGCTGCCTGGTGCTTGGGTTGAACTGTCCCAAGATCATGTCTCTATGTCTGTGTGTGGGTTCTGTGAATAAATACGTATTCATACTGTTTTCTCTTGGCTTGCTCCCCTCTTTCTTCTTTTTTGCTACATCTGACAGTAGTTTCATGTCCTGTGTTGAGTCCAAGTTCACCGGGCTGTGATCTACTTTTATGTTATATTTGCACGGCACCTGCCATGGTGGTCCCCATCCCTGAAAGAGATGGGAGGAAAAGGGGACCCTATGCTTTCACTTCATGGAAGCTCAGTCTTTTCCTTTTTATTTTGCTGGGTGTTGGGTCATTAGGTAGTATTATCAGAGGAGCGCTGACCCCAGCTCACACTAAAGCTACTAAAAGTAAAGAATTTGTTACTAATTTTTTAACAAAAATAAAGTATTTCAGGTGCTGTGAGTGCAGGGAGAATGACATTTTACACAAGCATCTTAAAAGTGCCAGTTACCCATCTAACTTAGTGGTAGGTGGCCTCCTAACAAATCCATACTTGTTTACCGGGGTTGTAAGTGCTATTATAACAACTGTAAATTATATATAAAAAAAAGAGTTAACTTCCTGAGACTGTGAACAGAAAGTCCTTTCTCCTTTAGTGAAGTTCTCTCTGCTGCTAAATGTTTACCAAGAGGAAGCTGCATCTTTCTCAACACATTATTATTGTGATTATTTTCCCAATGCTGACAGCACCCTCAGTACTTTCTCATTATTTAGTAGATGTGCAAGAGCCTGGTCTGTCTCCCATTAAAGTCATTAACTATCTGCCTTAATTAGCACTCAAATTACGATCAGTCTCTTAACATGACTATCAATTAGGTGCGGCACAGCCACGCTCTGTTGTTCGTTTGAATTCTTCGAGGTGAGCTGGGTCCGCAGAGGCTGGGCAGGATCCTGAGCGGGAGGCAGACCCCAGGGATTTGGGCTGCATCCACTGACGATCACAGGCTCTCTGAGATGCTGCTGGAGGAGGAGGAGGCTCTCCCGAAACAATGGACCCAGCACAGCCGGTTTAATTGCCCTGTTCCAATTAAATGAATAACTTGAAAGTGTCAGAAATTTAATTGTATCCACAGAAAAGGGAGCCTTTCCTGCTTTTCCCTCTGCGCTGGATTGCCGAGGGCTGTAGTGACCTTGGCACGCAGTGAACTTTCACCAAGAGCTGGGCTGAGGTCCAGAAATTAAGATGTGCAGGTTTCTAAGGCCAATTACAGCACACGGGAGTGAATGATAACTGGCTCCGATGCTGCGGCTTGGAAAGCTGGTGCATAATAGTGCCGGGTTTACTCTGCTCTGAGCGTAGTACATCAAGGAATTGATGTAGATGTTGAGGGCGTACCTGGGGCGTTTGCAATGATTGATGTGTCATCATGACTTCTCCAAAGTACCTGACAAGTGGGACGTGGGACGGTGCAATGCAGGTACCGGGGACTGCAGACTGTGTTTGCTGTGCAAGGTTATTTATTCAGATTAGGATCAGAAGTATTTGCAGTACTTCAGTCAAAAAAGAAAAAAAAAAGAAGAAAGGAAAGAAAGAATGTGCTTTGATGAAGTTAAAGCACAGAACAAACCTGGCTCCCTGCTGACTGTACCAAGGTTTGCTGAAATTTAGCTTATCAGCACATGGTGATATTTGCTAGTAAAACAGACTAAATGATCTAAACCAAAACACACGGGGCTGTTATAAACCTTGTATGCCTTGGAATAGAAAATTGTCTAGCACTGGCAATTTTCTCATAACATCCCTCCCCAATCTAATAGAGATTATCCTCTGGAAATGTCTGTTTTCATCTATGAAAACTCAGGCTGCCACCTATTTTTGTCTGACCCCAAAGCCTACGTTACATTTGCAATATTTAAACTCCTGCCATATTTTTAGACTATTGCATTTCACAACCACATGGTACATTTGAATTAATTCTGTATATAGGAAACGAAGGCAGACAGAAACCTGTGCTTTGCCCTGGGTCCCATAGGTTAATATGGGAACAAGGACTATTTCCACTTGGATCCCAGACCTTTATACTTTGCCCCCTCTCTCCCTTTCCCTTATCTGAGTCAATGGAAGACCCTCCTGGCAAGGACAGCAGTTGTCCATGTGGAAAAGTGACCTTTTCATCTCTATTATTTGTTTGTTTGGATGCAGTGAGCATCTGGAAGAAGGAGTGCAGCTAGTGCCAATGCTGCCAGAGGGTTCTTGAGGACCATCAGCAGCTGGTCCATGGAGGTAAGACAGGCCATTCCAGACCAGAATGAAACTATCAGCATTAATTTAAAGACAGAAGTATCTAAAGGAGATGGAAGGTGCCCATGCTGCTTCTGGAGAAGACTCTCACTCTTATTAACCTCTTTGCTGCGTATTGAAGGACAAGCCCCAGCTACCTCAGCACTATCCAGTACAGAAAACATCAGTAAATATTGACGGAACCAAGGCTTTTCCCACAGGATGGAGAACATCAGCTGCCCCAAAATACTAGCATGGTGCCCAGGCAGCACTTCACCTGGACATTTTGCCAGGACTGCCTGTCGAAGCAAGAGATGGGGATTTGGGGGCAGGAAGGGGAAGCAGGGTCCCCTCCCATCTCTACCTCTTTGCCATCTTCTTTATTCATTAACATCTCACAAACGGGTTTAATTTATCTAGATTTGCCAGCTCAATGAAACATCAGTTTCTTCTCTTAACTGCTGCGATAATATCAGCTCTGCTGCCTTTTGAAAAGAGAAAAAGTCGTGCAGCTAAAATGGACCATTTTGATGAGTATCTTAGTACTTTTTCAGTTCTTTCTTTGCTTCACATCATAGAAAACTTCAGAACTTCATCGCAGCACCTGAAGCACTGATTTCAATTTACATTAATTTCAGACACCACAAAGTGATTCCCTAATAGCTGAGAGCATTGTTAACGCTTCTCTTTTTTTGAGGTACAAAATGAAGAAAAGGGTCTAAAAGAAATCCATATACTGTACATAATAACAATTCGCAGTGAAGCAAATACCCTTAATGTCCCAGTGAAAGATCTTGCAATAAAATATATACAGTTCACTCTTTGGCTGTTAATTCTTATTTCACACTTTTTATCCGCTGAGCTTTTCAATTTTCTGAGCAAGATGAGAAAAATGAAATCTCAGTGCTCAGGAGCAGTCTCATCGAAGAGAAGAGAGTTTCCTCTCTAACCTTGGGTAACTCACCCGCATTTCGCAGGTAAAGTGTGGGAGAGGGGAAATCCCTACCCTGAATAGGGTTTTCCAGTTAAATTGCAAGGTCTGGTGGGGAGTCTCCAGAGGAGAACTTCAAAGAGTGGTCACTTAAAAACTGAAATTGTGATACATATTCTGAAAAAAAGGTCATAACTCTTTTTTTTTAGCTTGGAAAACTGAAAAATTGCTTTTTTTTTAAACAGTGATGTACTTATCCCCCTTGAAATGTGAATGAAGATTAATCCCCAGTCACACTGGAAAAGACTTAGCTTTGAAATGACTGTTACAGTGATTTTAAATTAACATATACAGCACACAGAGTGAATTCTTTTCCTCTGAGTGTGTCCACTCTGGGCACTTTTTACTACCATTTAATTGACTTCCAATTAATGTAAAGTAGTCATACATTTTTAAGGCTAGTTTAGACACTTTCCCACATTCATTTCTGAGTTGGCCAATAATTAATCTGAGTTATCTACCCCCACCAACCTCAGAGATAGTTTTACCTATCAGATATAAGGCACTTGTTACTAAAAAAACAATTGTATCTTCATTTAAACAGCTTGGGAGCAGTGTTTAATTAGAGTTACATGCTACATGTTATGGACAACAGACTTCCATGTAGACAGGGACTTGAATGATCCAAGTTATATATTTAGCTTTGCAGGTCATCTCAGGAAATCATTTGCTCCTTTGTGCTTGTCTTTTGACCTCCTCCCTAACACCAACAAAAGCAAATGAAAAATGCTGTATGAAAATTAAGCAGTATTTTTTTAAAAAATACTGAGCTTGTGTTTTTTGGTTGGGTTTTTTTTTTTTTTCCCTGGTGAAGAAAATCTCAAAAAATGAAGCAAAATATTTCTCTCCAAATATTTATTCAACCTGAAGTTATTTGTGACTTTCTTTGAAAAAAAAAAAATGAAAGCATTTTGAGAAGAGCCAGTCTTCTGCGAAGCACACTGCTGTACTTGACTGCATCTGGTTTGTGTCATCATTTGAAGCCGGATGAAGTGAATATACAGGTGCTTTTGCATTTACATGACATTTTCCATTCACTCTGTACACACAGACACAGGATAATGTCAGGCTCCTACAAGCAAAGATTCTCAGTCTCTGTACTGAGAAAGTGAAAGTACTGAAGTACTTTCACTGTTTCTTCCCTTGTCTTGGAGAGATACCCTACCACCCGCAGAAAAAGCATTATCTCACTGTACAATTGCTCTGCACCTTCATATAGCACAGCCCTTTACAAGGAGCCACGCTGTGTACGGTCGTACGTACAGGGGAATGAGCAGCTTATATAAACGCCAGAAACACGCATTTCATGTCTTATTTCCAAGTGAGCACAGCCACCTGCTTACAGCTGCCTAACGATGAAAACCATCCACTCTGCTAGCTAATAACTGTGGCTGAGCCAAGCTAGTCCTTGAAAGAGATAAAATGGAGCTGGCAGAGCATTCTGCTTTCTGCTGGTAACCACCGCACCTCCCAAAGCGCCACTGACTCACGCTTAGATCTTGAACAACAGACGCGTTGCCCAGTGCTGTTGTGACAGATGCTGTGGAAACCATTGGGGCCTCTTTTCTTTGCCTAATCAAAGCAAAATATTTGAGCAGGAGAGACCAAGTGGATTATTCTGCTCCCAGGACCCTTGTTGAATTCATTGCCTCAGGACTTGCACCAACACTTCAATGACTAGGTCTGCTGGGCCCACAAAATCCCCAAACCCTAGCAAATGTCTCAAAATCGGAGTGTTGCAGGCACACTCGGCAGGATCTGGCAACCACAGGCTGGACTGGGCTGGCCAATCTTCCCAGTTCAGCCACACCAAATATATATTGGCCATAGTGGGCGGGAGCACAGCATCTGGAGATGGTGCTGCAATGCAGGCAACAGGGACATCCATAAACACATTCACCACCCTCACCCCCCCGCACTCCCCAAATAACAACAACAAAAAAGCTGTCAGCCTTCATGTGCAAAGATGAGCTTCAGCTTTGTGACTACCCCCCCACTCCCTGCCGAAGTCCCTCCAAGTCTGTAGATACCCCTGTGGCTTAAGGAATAGAAACTCCTGCCAGGCTGATTGAAGAAACGCCTCTATACAAACATTGAAAGTGTCTTAACCAAGGTCAGTAAGTGCCAAAGCAAAATGAATTGAACTTTAGGGGGAAAAACGGCTTTTCTTTTTAAGAAAGGTGGATACTTTCTATTGATTTTTTTTCTTTACTCAGTATTTTGCAGTGAATCTGTAAAGCAACTTCCACTGCAATGTTCTTGGAAATAAATGGACCACATATTATGCACATTCATTTAAACTCAGCAGCTCTATTTAAAAAGAATAGGAGCTGATTGAGTTAGCTTTCTGTAATTGAAAAGGAGCTTGGCTGTACCAGTCTTTTTGCAAAGTAATTTATCTGCTTGAAAGTTGGATCATCAGCTGTAGTTAAACCTCATTCTGCTTTCAAGATGCTTGTTTTGTGTCTCCAGCCTAGGCTTTTCCTAAACCATCCTGAGCTTAACTTTTAGCTTAAGCTTGCACAAACTTCAGTGAATTGCATCAGAACTAGGGATGAGCCCTGGTGCTAACCCAGTCTAACCACTACCTCAACCCCTGACCTGTGGCAGTGGATGGGGTTGTAACCAGGGCAGCTCCTGGCAAATTGGTCCTTGGTAAACAAGTGACACCAACGCAAAGTATAAGCTGTGAGGAATTCTCCTTTTTTAGTGGATGCTTATTTAATATTCAGTGTGAAGTCCTGGTATGCTTCTTGAATGTGTAGGCTTCCACATCCCATTGCCTTTTTTGTCTCCTGTCTCGGCAGCTACACAAACTATGCAAAGAGGTTTGCTTTTGGACATGTAAACCCACTCTCTCCTTTTTCCATTGCATTCTTATAGACAGTACAGCACCCCCAAATCTTTCACTAGCACTAGTCATCTCTGTCTCCTTGCTGAGCTTTTTTCTCCACTGCCACAGGTCTTGGATGTTAGCTCTCCTACTGCCCACTTGCTTCCCTTTGATATCCTCCCTCTCAGATAGAGGTTAATCCTGAGAAAAACCCTCCCAAAGGAGCCTCTTTCCTTTCCGCCTACTCACATGAATCAGCGAGTGGTTCCCATGAGCGGGGTTGGGAAGAGCAGGTCAGTGCTCAGGGCACATCCCCAAGCCCCTGTGCAATGGTAACGGGGGGAGCCCAGAGCTCAGCACCCCAGAGACGCTTTGATGCCAGGAGAGCATCGGCTCTTCATTTTTGCTGCTCACATTAGCTTGGGCTGGCTCTGAGGGATGTGGGTCATTGCTCCCCTCTTGCATCAGTCAGATCTGCCCCTCAGTGGGGGCCACAGGCTGTGACACCAGAAGAAGATCGGGGTATCCCAAGAGTGCAGCAGTTTGCAGGCACAGCTTGAACCCCGGTCACACCAGCAGACAGTGCCTGGGAGGTGGATATCACCCACCCGAGCAAGGAGCCGAGATGTGCGTGCCCTCAAAAGCTTGAGCAGCAACATAATTTTGCAAGTGAGGAAGCAGGAAAACTGATCTGATGTAACATCCTCAGCCCCAGTGAGTTACAGCAGTTCCTTTAACTTTGAGCGAAGTTGATGCAGTCCATGATATCTATGGATCAGGACAAACAGAGCCAAACCAGCAGCTGCTTTGTTGCTTGTCCCCTTACCTGCAGAGAGAACTGTGAAACCTGGGTGGAAGGTGCAGGAGAGCTGCCCAGCCCACAGCAGCCACACTGGGTGCACGGGCTGTCCCCAGAGCTGCCGGATCCTGGCTGAGGTCTGGAGGAGATGCTGACGACACGGGTGCGCTGCCAGACCCTGACAGCATTTTTCCTATTTGTAGCCTCGGGGGAGGAAAAGCATTCAGAAATCAATATTAGTGGATTTTAAATGAAGTACTAAGTTGCCTCACCTTCAGTCATAATGGATTTACTCTAGAATGATTCCTACAAAAAATGTACTGGTTTTCAATGCAAAGAAATATGTGGTGAGTACAGCATTACGTATTCCACTTCCTGAGCAGAAAAAAATATATGAAAGAGCACCAGTTCCCTCTCCCTCCCCAAATCTGTGTGAAGACCTCCAGATTTACCTCAAAGAGAGTTACTGGTGAAAATATGATGATGTAACATTATTCGTGGAATGAGCCCCTCTGCATTACTGCTGCATGTGACATAGATACAATACCATACATCAACTGTGTCGAGTTTATAAATATATGAATAGAGAATGAACTGCAAGTTGTTTTTCCTTTTGGCTGTGGGACCAGGTGCCGGTAGATTTAATCAATGTACACTTACATATTAGTGTAATGCAAGTGAATCTTTTTTTATACTAGGAGAGAAACACCTGTGATCGAAAAACAGCAATATAAATACTTCATCATTTCAGCCACAGCTGCTCTGTGGCTCTTGTGCTGAATTCTAAGAGATAGTAAAACCCGTAATCATTTCTCTCTTTTGCAGTTTGTAGCCAAAACATAATTATAGTAAAACACCAAGCTTTGCAAAATGAAAGAAGTGAAAAATCATGACCCCTAGCACCATCCCAGGGTGGGATGGGGACAGGGATGAGTTTGAGGATAGCAGTACCCCCCATGGAGCTGAGTGCCCCAGAAGGAACAGCACCTGGACCACAGAAAAATAACATTATGCCCTAGCATGGGGTCCACGGTGAGGCCATGAAGCCCCATTCACTCACCAGGACCAGAAACAAACATGCACAGACCCAGGGACAGAGCTTAAATACAGCAGCTGAGCCAACAGTCAAGGGTGTGGGTGGGGTCCCAGGTGAGGATGATGAGGGTGGTTAAGGCTTATTGGTGCACTCAGGCTCCCACACTTTAAAAGTACCTCCTTTAGACACTTTTAGCCTTGGCTGCAGTGTGTGCTTTGTTTCCTGGTTCCTAGGAGTGCTCCTCAGGTGCATGCTATGGTAAGCCTGGGTGAGCTTAGTGTCCTAAATGTGCTTCCTCTGATGCTCTTAATGCTGCTGTGCTATGACTGCAGTCAGAGAGGGGGCTGCTGGTGGAAAGGGGTTTCTGCTAGTGCTTCAAGAAAGGTATGAATTTCTTCATAGGTTGTTGTAGCTATAGGCCATTGGTTTGGCTCAATCAGCAGTTGCTAAAGGCTGTAGATAAGGATGGCCCAGCCAGCCTGGCAGGAGGTTGGGCAGTCCAGAGGTGCTTCTTGGAAAGTCAAATCTGCTTACTAATGAAGAATGTTGTGGATGGGTCACAAGCTGTCTGCCTACTGCCTTTTGTTAGGTGCATTTGGCTGCATCCATCTGTTACGAGAAGTATGTGGCCCTGCTAGAGCTGTGTGGGTGGACTGGCAGCTCTGGGTGTGTAGGGAGTACCTCTTTGTCTCTGGATGATGCCAGAGGTGTAGATGAAGCTTGTGAAGAATGGGGAGCTGGAGGTGCATGGAAATGCTAATGGATGGCCGGGTTGTCCTAGAGAAAGTGTCTGTGACACTGGAGGTAGTGCCCCAGTGTTGGCCTCATTCTTCCCATCTGCACATGGGTCTGGATAGTGTGAAAAGTCAGGTTTGCACTTGGAGAACTATGAGCTCTTTCCAAAATCTGGCTGTGAACTGGGTCCTCTGCTCCGTACTGGGAGGCCATGGTGTCAGCAAATGTGCTGTGGTGAGCGCTGGGCTGTCTGTGGGCAGCTTCTTGTGGGAACTTGCTGGCCCCATCCCAGCTTGGCCTTGGCCAGCTCAGCCCTTGGGCCTGCTCTCTTGCACTCTCTCCCCCTTTTGTGAGGCAAATGGCTCCCAGCAGTGAATGTCAGGAACTGGTGGTCATGAGCACAATTATACCCCAGTGCATTTTTCCTTAAAGAAGCTTAGAGAGAATCAAACTCCATACCCTGATGCACACATTTTATCTAGTAATTAAAGGCTCTTATCGCACCAAGCTCTGGTTTAAAAATAGTTCACAGTTCCCCCTGGACTAGAGAGGAAAAAAGTAATTCTTAAGCAACATAGGATAGAGAAGCTTATGCATTTCCTGTCATTTCTGAAACCTGGGTGGAAAGCCCTTTCCCAAGGAGGACTGGAGGAGGGAATCTGGAGAGACAAAGTCAGTGGGAGAAAGGGGAGAGGAAGAGAGAATCACAGCAGTGAAATATTCATCCCTTTCTGAAAAAAAAGTCTAAACTTACTTATCATCTGAACTGGATGGGTGTGGAAAGATGCCCTTAGTGAGGAGAAATGTGGAAGGGTGGAAGGAACAGGGGAAGAAGTTTCCCTCTGGCTTGAAGCAACTCACTGAAGGATGCAGGAAGGCTGGCAGTGCTACCAGGGCTTGCCCCTGTCCCTCAGGGCTTGGTGGTTGTGATTCTGCAGCTCTTTGCTACATGGGCCACCAGCCTCCCTGGCTACCATTTTTAGCTCAAAAAAAGAAAAGCTGCTGTGCTGAATGAGGAAACAAGGGTGGCTTTTGCAACAAGAGAAACCTGCCTTCCACCTTACCCTGCACAGCCCAGGGCATCCTCTGAGGGTTCTCTGAATGGTCTCTTGCCCAATGTCTGAAAAATATCAGCAACTCTGGAGTATCCATAATGCTTTGGTGAGAAGCCTGATCCAAGAAGATAATCAAAGAATAGAAATGGGTATTTATTTCTTTACTCTTCTATTAATTCAGCTTGACAATATAATAAGGGGAAGGTCAGCCCATGTGCTGGTGGTGTCAGGGTGATGCATGGCTGCAGTGTACCATGGGCGAGGCAGGAGCGCTCCTCCAGCCCCAGCGTGAAGCCCCCTCCTCCCCGCCACGCTGCAGGAGCCTGTGGCACGCCGCACGCATCACCCAAATTACACGCACAGCTGTTCCAGCACCAATTAGTCATGTGATATTTGAAACATCAAATATTCTTTCCCTGCTTATCAACACTGTAATTATGGCCTGTCAGGGTTTTATGCTCTTCTTAAAATAAACACCCAAATGTTCATGTTAACCCTTCAGATGGCTGCTGCTGTGGGCTTTCACGGCAGCTCATGGGGTAAGCAGGGACCACAGGGCTCCTGTTGTGGGGCAAAATGGGGGAGAAGGGCAGTGCCTTACACAGGGCATGTGGTGCCAAGGCCAGGATTAGGACCTAAGCTCTCAACTGTCTACTTCAAGGCCACCATAGTATGTCAACCTTTTGCCTTTCTTGGTGTACATATGATGTGAATATACCAAAGCTACCTTGGTTATGGCACGGTTTTGGAGCATCCCGGGCAGAACTGATAATTTTTTTGATAATGCTTTTTTTCCTGTGAGACATGTTTTTACTGTGTAACTAAAGTTTTACAGGAAAGAACCATACATTAATGGAGTTTGTTTTCATTTTGTTTAGTAAAAGCCAGTTTACTTTTGATCCATCAGCTAAAGATCTTCTTGCTTTCAGTTTACAAAAAGGGGATGAAAACTAAAAGTTTTGTTTAAAGTATCCTTTTGAGAAAAAGAAAATTTCTGCAGTTTCACACAAGAAAACAGAAGTTTGCTTTGTTTTCTCAGCTGCCTGCAGCCTAGGCCTGCATTACTGCTAGCTGATGTTGGGTATGCAGTGCTGGGCACACTGCAAAATCTTTTGCCTGGGCAGGGGCCGCAAAGACTTTGCAGGCTTCACTTTGGTGGGCAGACAGGTCCTGCACGCTGGGCTGCACCACTTGCAGCCACTGCTGCCCTCCTCGAGCTGTTGCCCTGCTGAGACAGGTTCTGAGGAGGCAAGGAAGCCTCATGGTGCTTTGGGGTCGCAGTGGGGAGAGGTCAAGCTTTGCTGAAGTATGGGAAGCAAGTATGTGCGCTAGCTTACCAGTGCTGCAGGCTGAATTTTTCAGATATAAATTATCTGGGTCATCTCTCCCAGGCCACATCTGCTTTTTTGTGGGATGAGCTTGGCAGCCTGTGTTCAAGACAGACCCCTGGCTATGTTAGGTCAGGAGCAAGGGGCACTGGCACAACCAGCCCTGGGAAACCTGCCTTGCTCCCACCTCGGGCGTGCTGGGGTCTCTGGCTGCTGTTTGGGCTTTGAATTCCCCAGCACTAAATTCACCCCAAACAGCTGATTAAGTAAATGAGCAGAGAGAGGCTGCAGGAGAGGTCATGTACATGCGTTGGCTCTGAGTGACAGACCCAGCTCTGCTCACCTTCTCAGTGACCTTACTCTTTCCGCTTTTCCTGCCTCTGTTGGCTTTGCTATGCTGCATTTTGTTTGGAAACTTAAAACTACACAGTGCACTGCAGTTAATAGTAATGACGTGCAAGCTTGGTTTTTTCATTATTCTCTATTGCTGCTTAATGACCTAAACATCTTGAACACTTTTGGTAAGTTGGCTGAGGTGTACAGATTGAACTCCTGTAGTTTCTGCTGTGAAGGACTCTTAGTGATGAGCAATGACACAGCTAATCTGCAGCTCTCGGGGCCTGGGACATGCTGCAGCAATGTGGGGGACCACGGCCCAGCTCACATAGAAGAAGTCTTGCTTTGTGGGTGCAGCTCCAACATCTGCTTCTGCAGCAATTGTCAATGTAGAGCAAAGCAAAGTGGTGAGAATGGCTTGGACTAAGAGAAGCTCAGCTGTGTCCCAGCCTGCTCTTTATGGGTGCCCCATAGGCCTTTCATTACCCAATTTTATCTTGGCCTTGTTGTTACTTATTTCTGGAAGGGCAGATCTTGCTGCTAGTTTTCATCTTGAATGGCAGCCCTAATCTGTTGCAATGTTGCAACTGTGTAGGGACAGACACCCAACTTGTGCTTTTGCATCCATTATTTAAAAAGAAAAACAAACCAAAACAGTAGATTCATTATTTATAAGAAAATTTTAAGAATTTATATTTTCAAACAACCCTTTTGCTGCTATTATTTTGCTGTTAGAGGATGATGTTTTGAAACCTTGCCTTTCCTCCAGGAGCTGTGTTGGGTGCTGCCTTGCAATGGCTGTTGATCAGATCTGGAAGACGAGCTCTTGCACAGGTCTTGGTGCTGTGCTGGCCAGGTGGAAACATCCCTTGCAAGTCCCTCACAGCCTGCCCTGCTCTGCTCGGTGGCTCCCTGGCAGCAATGTGGCAGATGCAAACACAGCTGGAGTCCAGAAACTGAGGGGGGATGCTGCTAATGAGGGGTATCAGCCCAGCACGGTGCCTTGGGGCAGGCTGGCAGGCGCAGCCCAAACTACTTGGCTGTTTAGCAAATGTTTCTCTGCTTCTGAAGGGCTATCGGCCATTCAGGACCTGAATTTGCAAACTGGCTTCAGCACAGCCTCTAAAAATGCTGGCTGTAACATGTCCCTGCTCTTCTGGGGTCTTCAAAAAAAAAAAACCTGAGTTTTGTATGTGTCTGGTATTTCACAGGCAATTCAGTGAGGTAGAATGGGCCCATAGCTGTCCAATTGCCTAAATCTGCACCATAATATGAGCCGGACATGACAGCCTATACTTTGAAATGTTCACAAGTCCCATCTCCAAAAAGACACGGGCAAATTGTGACTCCAAGGACACAAGCTCAGCATCTGGCTTTGGAAATGTGCCTCTGTAAGAGAAATGCATATTACCCATTGACCGAAGACAGTGTGCCTCAGTTTCCCCTCTCACATGGGCCTACTCAGCCCCCCGGCAAGGCCCTGGGACAGGCTGCTCTGCCCCTTGCATCCTCACAGCACCCAGCTCCAGCTCTTGCCTGCTCCCTGGGACCCATCAGCAGTTGAAACAGCTCATCTTGGCTCCAGCTTTCAAACCCAACACACTACCCAGCCTTCAAGCTCTTTCCCTGCTGAGCTGTTACTGCTGCAGGCTTTCCTCCATGCCAAAACCAATTGCCCTTGACAGAGCCAAGTTCAAGTCCTTCAGGTCTCAGTCTCCTGGGCTGAACACAGCGGGGCATTTCCCTGGTCTCCCCTGTGCGTTTGCTCTGCAATTTCCACAGCCGCAGAGGTTGCAAGTTTCCAAATTCTTCTCTTGTGCCTGATGATAGCAGAGTTGTATGTGCTGGGGTGTTCAGAGCATGAAATACCTGCTCCAAGTGTAGTAGCTGGAGCCTGGAATTTATTGCTCTGTGTGACAGTCTGGTTTGTGGCTTCTCTCAACATGACAGTTCAGGCAAACACTGCAGCTGGATGATGTCTTTTGATACCAAAATGACATTTGATTTGTTTATGATAGAAAAGAAATGAAAGTAAGAAACATGTTACTTTGAATTGCAAACAGAAAATCCTCATCTCAAGAGGTCAAATGCCCTTTTTTGTATCTTTTAAGAGAAAATGTTTTTGATACTGTCACAATCCCCTTTGGAAATTTTGGGATAAGAAATACTATTATCTGATAGAAAAATATTTTGCTGAAAAATCAGTTATCCTGCTTCTCTGAGTAAAATCTCAGACACCTGTAGAAAAGCCTGTTAAGGAGGAAGCCTTTCAGTGGTTGCCTGTGAGGACACAGCTGCTGCTGACCTGCCTGAGTGGCCCAGGCCAAGGTGAAGGGTGCAATCCTGCACAAGCAGTGTGTGGCACCCGGAGGAGGTGGAGGCCAGCGTCTCTGGGTCTCTTGCTTTGGCAGTGGCTGCTGTCACCTTGCTCATTCTTCAGACCTTTCTCTGGGCCTGAGCTTTTATAACCCTGTGAATTCAACACAGGAAAACTTTGCCTGCCAATTCCCTGCTCAGAACACTAAACTGGGACAGTGATTTTTCTGTAACCATGTAAAAGCTGTGTAAGTATAAATATGCAGAAGCTTGGCTTCATCTGTTATAAACCACTCAACATCTTCACGCTCAGTAGCACTGTCCTTGCCAGTGCCAGGGCAGAGGCGATGGGAGGCACTGGTGTGGCTCAGCTATGAACTGAGTGGCCTGACCTCAGCTCCAGATCTTCTTGCTCGCAAATTCCCAGCCCAGTGGCAGAGCTGGAGCTATAGCTGCTGGCATGTGCTTAGATACCCAAGGATAGTGAGGATGCTGTTATCGGTGCTTGTCCCTTACAAGGCATGGATAAACTCGTGCTGACTGCTGTTGGCAGGTACACAATTAACCTCGCTAATCAGCAGCTCTCTGAGGAAGGAACTGTATTGCTCCTCCAGGGAATTCATATGTTACTTCAGGTTGATTAAGATTCATGTACTTCAATATTTTAGCGTTCCCCTGCTAAGAGTATCAGGTCTGTCTGGAGCAGGAGGGATATTTTTCCTCTGTCAGAGCAAGGCAGAATTGCTCTGTGGAAGCTGGTATCTCCTTGCAAATCTCATCTGGGCTGGGAGCTGCTGGATGCTTAATACCACTTAAGGAAATAGGGGGAAAGGAGGAGAAGGGATCAAATCTACAGGGAAAAGCATCAAGTGGACTAAAGTAGCAGAGAGAATAATA
The DNA here is from genome assembly GCF_030463565.1 of Pelecanus crispus. Taxonomy (NCBI): domain Eukaryota; kingdom Metazoa; phylum Chordata; class Aves; order Pelecaniformes; family Pelecanidae; genus Pelecanus; species Pelecanus crispus. The sequence continues at coordinate 9,250,415 of NC_134651.1, read as the reverse complement.
GGATTCAAAGTGGGATTTGTGGAATCCTGGAGGTTGGTTGTGTGGCGTTGCCAGCTGGTCCCACAGGCCCCAGTCTAATGTGGGTCCTGCCAACTCACTTGGTAATTTAAAACTCAAAGATAAGCTGAGTTGGAGAGCATTAGTGTCTGTCCCAAATGCACAGAACAGGCTTGGCTGGCAGAGCAGGCTGGAAAAGCCTGGATTTCAGTTAATCACTGCCAAAGATAGTGTATGAAGTAGTGGATGCTGCCTGGTGAACCCCCCAGCAGGACCCAGCCCTGGGGTACACCCACTGGCAGCAGGAGAGTGGTTGGACTTTGGCGGATGTTGTGGCAGGCTTTAAGAGCAAAACTTGGCCCAAACCATGGGTGCATTGAACTTGGAACTCCTCATTACTCATTTTTCCAGAAAACACCCTGCAGAAGGAACTTTTTTTAGCTGCATCATGATTAGCAGCAAACCCCTTCTGCAAACCAGACCTGCATTTTGCTGACTTGAGCCACCTTCCAGAACCAAAAGTGAGTCCCCAAATATGTGCGAGGACATTCCACCCATAAGCACAAGCATATGCATTTATAGGCTATATTTATGCAAGGAAATGCATTACAATTTTTAAAGGCTGTCCTTGTGCCAGCCCATCTTATAAAAGACCATCTGACCATGTGGATGTGGTGCTCCATCTCTCTAGCGAGCAGGTTCAAGGCATCACTGATGTGTCCATTACTTTTGCTCACTACCCTTAGCGCTGCAGAAATGCAGTCAGAGAGGAGGGCGGCTCTGCGTCCCAGCGCTTGCTCCTTCAGATCGGCTGTGGCTTGAGAGATGCTCTCTCTCTTTAATAAAATCATCACTCTTTCTAAGCTATTTTTCCCTAGCTGAATTTATCAGTTTAAACAGCTCAATTAAAAGGCCAGCAAAAAGTCCTTAAGGGCACTGCCTTTCATCACTGATGAGAAGATGAATGCTGTACAAACAGATTGCAGAGATATGACAAATAGCATTGAAAATAAATTGAAAAAAAAAAAGGAAAAAAATCTACCAAGCAAATATCTACCTCTTCTCTATGTGTTACCCCAACCAAGCTTGGCACAACACAGCCCTGGATGTGCCCTTGGCTGATGGGTTAAAATTTCTTCCTTGTGGCTGGTGGATCATAAAGTGGGTTATTGGTGTACCCTGTGCAGTTCCCACCCTGCAAGGGTTCAGCCGTGGGGAAAAGTGTTCAGAGACCCAGCCAGCCCTATGCTCCAAGCTGCAGAGAGGTTTTTTTCACTAGAAAATCAGCCATGAAGTTGCTTCTGGGCTCATGCTTACTTTGGTAACTGTAAGGTAGCTTCAGCTGTGTATATCAAGGCTCAGCCGTGCTCAGCACTGTCAAACCAGAGCGAAGATGGCTTCATGGCCAAAGAGCTCATGGTCTGCAGTGGGGGATCCCACATGGGCACCACTCGTCATGGGGAGCAAACAGCTGATACTGGTTAGCATGGGAGAGACAAAAACTTTACTATAGGACAATTTTCTGTATCACTGACCCGTTTTATGAAAGGGAGCTCCCGGGCTCCCATGAAATTTTGCTGGTTTTAGTCTTTTCAGTCTCCTGCTTCCTTTTCTTTGCAACAGCCCCCTGAACCATGAAGCTAGCAGCAGGACTTGTACTTCTTGAGGCACCCAAGCCCAGTTGCAACTACGTATGGAAGGTGAGGCTCAGGTACAGCTTGAAACCCACAGTTAGGAGGGCACATAGAAAAGTCTTGAACTGCTACACAGTCCGTGACTTGGTGTGCAGCTAGACTGCCTCATCTTCCATAGAATTGTGTAATATTGAGAAGGTAAATGTAATTCATTATTTTCTTCAGCTCAAAAAGCTTAATGTTTTGCAACTTGCATATACTTATTTGCTTCCCAAGAAGCAGGACATGCCACACAGTGCAACTGTGTTATGCATTGAGATTGCATTAATTCTTTATATTTCATATGCTGCAGATACTGCGGAGTCACTGAGCAGGAACTCTGCCAGATTCAAACCAAATGTTAAAAAAATAAAAAGGTGGAGACACTGAAAACAAGGACTGGTGAGAAAAGAGTCTGTTACACTGTCTCCACTGTCTGTGAAGCAGTAGTCACCGGGGGGGAAAAAAAGTTTTGAAACAATCCAGGTAAGTCAATTAGTTTTGCTTCATTTCTTCCTGCTTGTTGCTTTGCCTTATCAAGTTTCGCCATGTTTTGCTAGAATATGGTGATGTGCACCATGGCTGCTGCTGGTTGACAGCTGACGGTAAACCCAGGTGGACACTCATGGCTTATTGTGGGGATTTTCTAGGAAGAATCTTCTGTGACAGGAATAGGACTTGGTCTATCTGTGGGGCTGATGACTGGTTTTGACCAGTTCCCACTTTTTCGAGTGCACAAACATCCTGATCTTTGGCCTGGCATATGGGTAAGTCCAGGATGAACTGGAGGATCATGGTCTCTGGTGGCTGTAAAGCCTCTGTGTCGATAGATTTTTATTTTATTTGGGGAATGGCTAGAGATAGGGGTTTCAGGGAAAGCCTGTTTGCTGGTCTCATTCTTGTCTACCTGCCCTGCCTCGGAACAAGTCGGCAGACCTTTCTGGGGAGAGGCGGGGGACTCAGCGTATCTGGGCTCCCGGAGCGGGGCTGGCAGAGGGGACTGGCCCTTCACTGGGGACCCCTTTGGCTGTGGGGTGCAGTGGATGGTTTGGGGACATGCTGCTTGGCTGTCAGCAGCCATCCAGAGCCAAGGGGTAAATTCAGCCCTGGTGCAGGGGACTGAGGGGGAGCTGATGGGGGCTTCTGTCCTGCAGCACTTTCCTAGGGTTTTAACATTATGGAGTTAAAAACTAAAGGTAAACTGGCCCTGCCTCCCAGGGTCAGAAATGTCTGAGAATGATCAATCTGGAGCTGTCAAAATGTTTCTTTCAGGTTGTTTTTGGCAGGGAGCTGACCTGCTTGGGCTGAGCCTTGTTCAGAGAAGAGCCCAGTGTTTGCATTGTGCCAGCCTGGCAGTTTCACTGATGCTTGGCAGAGTTGAGCCGGAAAAGGATCCTCAGGATTTTGGGGAAAGGAAGGCTCTCCATCAGCCTCCCTTAACTTAATCCTCACCACCCTCACAGGCATCACAGCAGTGTCCTCCTCTGAAGGACATCAGACGTGTCTCCCTCTTCCATCTGACTCTATGGTACACCTCTGACTGTATGGTACCCTGGCTGCGACCCTACCATGGGTACCAGAGCCTCGTAGCTAACGTTACATGATGCTCTGCTGCAGAAAACCAGCTTAATCTGAGTGCCTGCTGGTGTCCATCTCTGAGCCAGGCTGCACGGGGGTTGTGTGGCTACCTCTGGACAGAGCTGCTTTCTGCCCTGGAGAAGGAGCCAAGCAATTCTGCTGGCAGAGCAGTGTTTGGCAGCGGTGCAAAAGGCCAATATTGAGGACATACACTGAGAAATGAGGGTTAAAAAAGATTTTGAAGAACGACTCATTAACTAAACGTCATTTGTCTGGGGCAGAGCCAGGGGTCCTGTGGAAGATGGTATATCACTGTATAGTTACAGCCTGTACCATGATGCGTATATACAGGCAGCACTGCATGGAGGCTATTCAGGCAGCTCTATTTCTGGCATTTTGTAACTTTTGAGTACTTGCTTTTGCAACCTGAATAATGTTCTTTTAAGTGTAGAGTTTGGGGGGGGGGTTTTTGGGTGTAATTATAATCTTGTTCTACATAATTTAACAGCATTGGGGCAGGAGATTTTTATCCAAGGCTGGAAATAATTGTCAGGCTGGCTTGTTAAACAGCTGAGACGACACAAGGGAAAGACAGAGTGCGTATTTGCAGTCACATAATGGAGAAGAGGACAAGCCCACCCATGGGTGTGCACATACAGCCTCTGCAGTGGGCAGGATGGCTTGTGAGCTTGGGGCGATGGTTATAACATTGCCACGCTCTAGGCAGCTCCTGCAAAAAACACTGTATGTAAAGGATAAATATCACCACCAAAATATCTGTACCACAGACACAGAAGAAATGAAGTGGCTATTTGGGACTTACTCAGTGCTGTGTGCCTGGTGGCATGCCCAGGGTGGACTGCCACCTCCTGTCATGCTCTTGGCATGAGGTATGAGAGCTTTGAGGGTTCCCTTGGGCATGGGAGAGCAGGGTTTGGGGGCCAGGGATGTGGTTCAGCCCAGCAGAAGGGTTAGCGGCCAATGACTGCATGAGAGGGCTCTGGATGCTCCTTCCTCATGCTCCCCTTTGGGGACTCTTGAGTCATTTGTGGTAAATAGGTCCAAAGAAAGCTGCTGGTGGTGATGGCCAGCACCAAAGTCAAAGGGCTGGTGACATGAAAGCCTCCTTGTCCAAGCATCTCAATTTGGGTGAGTGCTGATCCAGTTTGCATGGCTCTGATGATGGGAAGTGGATAGCATTTTAGCTTTGCTTCTCCTGCTTTCCTGCATGTGTTGACCAGCATGACCAAGTCGTCACCTGGAGAGAGGCCAGAAGGGGTGGGAGGGCACCCTGAAAGGGTACAAGGGAACAACAGATTTCCTAGATCATTAATTTGCTATTTGTGGACAGAATGTTATTGGCTCCAGATGAAGGACTGCCAGAGATCGCAGCAGAAACCTGGGACTGCAGATGTTTTCCCTCCTTAAGGTGACTGCTCAGCAGCACAGAGCTAATGGCAGGACACCAGCAAACCAGCAGTGAGGGCCTCCCAGATTCCTGCATGCAGACCGGCGGGGGCCCAGGAGCAGGCACCACTTGCTGTTGGGGCAGGGACACTCGAAGCTGCCCTGTGCCCCTCTGCGACACAGGCTGCAGTCCGTCACTCCTGGCTCCTGTCTCAGGATTAACATGCTGGTCGGAGATATGTAAAGACCTGGTTTTGACAGGAGAGGATCTGAATTTCCTCTAGTGCCAGTTCTAATTTTGGTGCTCCTTAGCATGGGGAAAGCCTCCTGGATAGCTCTTCCTGGTGTCCTCCATAGGATGCTTTGAGTGAAAAATGGAGTGTGGTGGAGTATTAGCAGAAAATTAGTTTTTTAAATGAGATTGCTCAAATTCTCCACTCACAGCCAACTCCATCACAGCTTCTGAGTTGGCTCCTGTTCATTTGACAAGCCCTGTACTCAGGGCACTTGTCTACCAGGTGTTGGGGTGTTCTTTCCCTGATGCCACCAGGTGCTGCTGTCCCTGAAGCCCAACCCAGCATTTCTGCTGCCCTCCATGTGGGTTTTGCAGCATTTGCAGTCTCTCCTCACCCACTGCCCAGCTGGTGGGACCCCGGTCTGCTGGTCGCGGTGCCTCTGGTGATCACCATGGGATTGTACCATGAGGGGATCTGAGCAGCTGAATATTCAGACCCAAAGCAGCTGAATATCTCAGTGCTCAGTAATGCAATACATCTTGAAGGCAGCTGATCCTGTGTGTCCACTCTGTGCCATTGAGGAGGAGGTCTGTCTTCAACTTGTTGTCTTTGATAAGCAGAGGAGAAAAAATCACCAGTAACTTTGGAGGCAGTGGACCCTTCGGATCAGTAGAGTTGTGCTGGAAATGTTTCCATTGCAACTTTCTGCAACTTTTTTTTTTTGAGGTTTGACACAAACCCCTTTGATATGGAGGTTGCTGGTAAGTTAAAGATGCTTGTCCCAGCTCAGGCATGAGAGAATGTGAGCAGTGAACACCTACACAGAGTACAAGTGCAGACAGCTTCGCTGCTGGAGAAAGTACTTCTTTTCTACATTGATTCACTTGGGCTGCTTGTGAATGCTGATTTGTTTGAAATCAGCAGAGGTTTGGCTGCTGATCTCAGTGGACCGAGGTCAGGTGTCAAGACTGGATGTTCTGTTTCCTTGGAAACTTTTCTTCATTTTTTGGTTTTGATACTGAACGCTCAAAACTTTTAGCATTTGTGAAGGGCTGTGCGTTGTGCCCATGAAATGAAAGCCTGGGCATTATTTCCAAACAGGGCATGCCACCTGCACAAGAGTTTTGTGGCCTTGGACTTGCCTTCGGGTGTACCTCCAGGGACAGGTCTGTCGGCAGGAGAGGCGGTAGTAGCTAGACGAGGGGTTGTCTCGGCTAGTCAGGCTGCAACACCCAGTGCTGCCTGTGCAGAGTGAAGCCCCAAACAACTCATGCCCTGGGAAACCCCCGCATGGAAGCAGATGATCCTTGTTTCTCCTGAGCAAAGAACAACCTCTTTTATTCACGTTTGCTATTTGTCTTTTTCCCCACTCTTTCCTGGAGGCTGTTTAATGGAAACACCGGACTGACGGGACTTTCCTGTGGCAGTTTACACGCTGCAAAATAGCACGCTCTAGGACAGATTGCCTGGCCTGTGTTTTGCTATTGGGTGGGAGATAATATCTAATACTTGGAGGCTGAGTCCCAGCAACTCCTCTGTGCAGGGGTGGGAGCTAGCACGTGCCGGGGAGGGAAGAGAGCAGAGGGTGGTACTAATGTGCTTTCCCACCCATCTTTAAGCATATGGTAAAGTGGTGCAGAGGCAGCAGCAACTAATTACACCAGGACTCCCTCCGTGCTGGGTTTTGCAGCCTTCTGCAGTTTTAGCAAATTCCTGTTGTATTGTTCAGCTGTCTTGCTGTATTAATGGCTTTGAACTCTTGCTTGTAAGGGGAGTGATTAAGGTGTTGCTGCTTAGTCATCATGCTTTGCTTCCTACTTAATCTGTGATGAATATAACAGAGCTTATGTGTGCGGTGATTAAAACCATAAGTGCCTTCCACATGGAAGGGTTTCAAAGTGCTCTTCCTTCTTGCCCACTTGATTTTGGGTCTAGAGCTGCCCGGCAGCCTCTGGCACAGGCGATCCTTTGCTTGTGATCTGGAGGTAAGTGTGCGGGTGGCTGGGTTTTAAAAAGTGCTTTTATAATTAAATACAGGATAGTAATTGCAGTTATACAAAATAATAGCCAGGTTGGAGACTTTAAGGAGAGAGATGATGATGAAACCTCCAACCTTCCTCATATACATTATCACACAATATATTAGAAAGTCTATCCTAGGAGACTTTCTTGAACATTTTAGCCTAAGTTGTGTGGGAAGGATGTTTTCAATTCCACAACATTTTAGCTGGATTTTTTCCTATCCTGCATATGGGCTGAAAAATGAAAGTCTTCAAAATTTTCTACAAACTGAAAAAAATAAAGTTGGGTCAACATAAAGAGCTCAGTGGGATAGTGGCAGACACTCCATTTAATTTCAAATTTTATTTGTTATTTACCTATTTTGATTTATTTATTTTCTTCCAATCAAAATTAATCTAACTTTTGGAACAAACTGGTGTGTTAGAAATTGTGTATTTAAAAATTAAGCTAATGGGGTGAACTGAGTGGCAAAAAGAGTGTTTCAGCAGTTTTCTAACATCTTTCCTAATAATGTGTTAGAAATGGAGGACACTCCTGAAAAAAATAGCCATAATGCTTTTTTTTTTTTTTTTGGCAACCTGTAGCAGGGGCTGATCCTGCTGTGCTGTACCAGAGGGGGTAAACATATCTGCTCCCCTACACCTGACCTGCCTGACTCCTTCTGGAGACGCTTCTACTTCTCACCTGTTTTTCTTGAACTGTCAAAGTAAACAAATCTTTTCTGCGTTTTGGATGGAAAAGTGATTTGTCATCTCTGCTCATCTTTTTTATGAGTCATTTGCTGCTTTTCTGCCTGGAAATGGCCATGCTTTAGTATTGCTGGACATACAGTTTTCAAAGCATTTTAGAATGAGCATCTTTTACCCTCTGAATTACAATAAAATCACTAGGCAATGAAATACGTTAAATTCTCACCTGAATAAATGTAGTTCAGTTAAATGTATACTCACCTACCATCTCCTTGTATGAAAATGGAGAACTATAAAAGGTAGACAGGCTTGTATGGAGAGTTCTGCTAATGTTAACACATTTTTCAGTGTTTGGAGAAATTTGATTCATTTTAAAAAAGCCTGGTGTGAATTCACCTGGCAACATTTCCAATTTTTTTTCAGATAATTTCTGAAGGACAAAAAAGTCCTTTGTATGAAGTGAGGTTTGTTTTACATTCGGCAACTGTGTGTTGGGGCCAAAAAATGGCTTGCCAGGGTACCGGCATGTGGCCGGAGGCAGCATGTGAGGCATCCACCCCTCCTGGTTCACTGCAATTTCTCAAAACATGAGAGAGAACACAGCTTGGGAGAGCCAACTCATAATGGGCCAAGCGCTGTGCTGGCTGTGCTCTGGTGGCTAAAATGGCGTGCTGAGTCCTCCCACCCAGGTGTACTGGCCATGGGCTCTGCCCGCAGGGTCCTCCCTAATTTGCAACAGCTCAAACAATCGAATTGCATGGCCTGGCTGCTCCTTTTTGTGTAAAAAATATTAAGCTGGGTTGGTTTAAAGCGCACGGAGTACGTGCACATGAACCGCTCCCTGGAGCAGCAACATCTTCTGCGGGGATGTCTGCACCCGGTAGAGGCTGATGTCTGGTGGCCGCTGGCCCATGCAGGTAATGATAATGGATAAATGCTCCTTTCCTCCTTCCTGGTGCCTCCTAATTTACTAGCTGTTACACTCTTTGAGGCAGGTGATGTGCTTTGCTTTACTCATAATGATCAGTGATGTTGTCCAAGATGATGGTCACCTGAGCCTGGCCAGAGCCCAGCTGGGGCTGCTGGTGGTTATGTCTATGTGACTGATTCTGCACTTTGCTGATAGGTGAGAAAAGTGGAAGAAAGGAAAAGTGTTGCTGGTCACCTTCAAAAAAAAAAAAATGTTCAAAATGTTTGGTGAACCAAGCAATTGCCAATAGTTTTGTTTCATGTCAGAAGAACTATAACATTTATTTTTCAAGCTTTCCTAATAAAAAAACCCTACCCCACCCCTGGATTTTAAAAAGGTAACATCAATTCAAACTGAAAAATGTAAACATCTTGTTTTCAAAACACTGAAACAAGATAATTAATATTTACCCTGGCTTTTTATTGTTTTCTGCACAACAAAACCAATTTGGCGAAGTTTGTATCCAGTTGTGAGATGTTTGGGTACACCACAAACTGTGGGTGGTTATTCTGCAAAACTGAGTGCTGGGAGGTGGCAAGTGTTCAGTGGAGCAGAAAAGTGAGGTTTTTTTCCCAAATCTTTGATAGATGATGAGCAGTACAGCGGCTAATGGAGAGCTGATGCTACCTTGCTCAGACACTGAGTCTATAAAAAATTGTATTGCTGCAAAGATACTGGTTCAATCCACTTGAATGGCAGCAGCTATTTTAATAAGGGCAAAACTGCATGAGAAGGGAAATTAGCTGACCAATTTTTAAGGTGGTATTACCTCGAAATTGCCATTCCCTTTAGAGATTATAGTAGTACAGTTGTATTGCTGTACAGCTTTCATAGCCAAACAAGTGCAGAACCTGCTTGGGCCAGCCTTACACCAGCCAGTTCGTTCTTAGCATCCTCTTCCATTGAACTCTTCTCTGGCTGGTGATGAGGATGGAGATGAAGATGCAAAGTCAGCAGCATCCCCAGCCTTGCCATGGGACTTCATTCCCTTCTTGTCCCTCAGGTTTGAAATCACTGAATTTGTCTTCTAGAGATGTGCAGGCTCTTGTGTTTCCTGAGCCTTCTCTCCCTTCTGTATTCACCTCAAACTCACACTGGAGTTGGGTACACTTGCACTCTAGGTACATTTTTTGAGATAAAGTGGTGTCTCCTGAATTAGAAAAAGCTAAACCATAATAAGCTCTCCTTTGTCCTAGCTGGTGACATTTAGTAAGTCTGCTGCAAGGTGCCAAGTTTCAGAGTATTACAGCAGGGATGTTCACGCTTCAGCTTCAGATTTAGCTGTTCCAGAATAGAAATAAGATGTGACATAATCTAATTAAGAAAATAACAACTATTAAAAGGCCATGTGAATTTGGCACCTGGAATACTTATGCATGCTTTAAATCTCACAAGGGTGCCTCTCATAGGCTTATAACGCCTTTGAATACTGCACCGCCGTTTTCTTATCGCACTTTTCCATTCAAGGATTTTGCAGCACTGGTTGTTCCCTGCTGTCCCGAATGCCCAGCTGGGACATCAAGAGGTGAAATGTTTGTGCTGGGAAGAGTCAAGATTGGTCTCAGAAACATAGTGGGTTTGCCCGATCAGTGAATTTCACTACCATGTATCTCTCATTTGAGCTGCCTACAGGAACATTCCTTTTGCAGGGGATAAACGCACTATTAAAATGGAAGTAGAGAACAAAATAGCACAGAGAATATTCCCTCTGAAACACAACCTCTCTTTGGGGCAGCAGGAGCTGTCAAAATTGCGTTTGCAGTGCTAACACTTCAGGAGGGGGTTAACTGTGCCAGTGATCAGACAGATAATTCCCTTTAAAATTATTGTTTTACCTCGCTTCATCCAATTACTCAAGTTGTTTTGCTATCCCACAGATCTCTCTGTTAATGTCAACAAAATGATTATAGACTGCAACAGCGTCAAGATGTTTCACCCACAGGAGTGCTGGTGAAATGTTTATGGCGCAACATGTTGAAAACAGCATTTGACGTGTAAATGTCACGAACAATCAGCTTGCCTGTCACCAGAACCAAAATGCACACATACAGGCGCTGAAAATGTCACGCGCACAACCGAAAAGCTACTTTATCACAGGTCATGTAAACCGTTGTGTAAATGGCCAACATCAGTGTTGGCAATGGTGTGGAAAAGCTACCACAGCTCTTGGCAAGTGATGCCATGCACCATTTCTGATTTGTGAATCGCAGTCGGCAGCATGGCCCTTCGGCATCGCTGGCTGAGCTGATGGCGGGGAGGTGGGTGAAGGCCATCCATGAAGATGGCAACGCCGGCTGCAGATCAAACCTCTCTGCTTGAAGGGAAAACAACTTTGTTAGGGAAGAAGATACACCCTGGGAGCCACCTGGGCTGTCTAGAAATGGGTCAAGATGCCTCCTCGGCTGTGTGGCTCTGGGGGCCACACCTAGATACCTCCATTTTTAGCAAAACCTGCAGAATAAGGTTTTGTAACAACAATGAGCATCTGCAGCTTGGAGCCCCTCGTGTCAAGGGTGCCAGGCGAGGAATCCCCCTGTCCCTGCAAGGTGGGACCCATGCCCGTGCAGCGGAGGGGTGGGGCGCCATGGCAGTGGGGCTGGGGTCCCCCATGCCTGTCCCCCCATGCCTGTCCCCCCCATCTACGCTGGCACCTGGGGTGAATCACACTTTCTGCTGGTCGAATAAAGGTTGCTGTCAGTCCACCAAAGACTTTGCAACTGCAGTCCCACTGACGCCAAAAGCACCCAGATCCACTGACGATGGTTTCTGTGAATCCCACGGATTGATCAAACTACATTTTGGTGAATCAAACCTTTATGAATTCCCTGTTGCATCAGCACTCTTCATTTCTTGGTAATAAAAGCTACAAAGAAAACTCTGATGAAACAAGCCAGATCCGAAGGCAGAAGATATTGAAATCTGGAAGATTTAATTTAATATTTTTATTACATACTTTTGGAGCCCTGATTATACCCCCACCCTCCAGGAATTTATTTACCTAAGGAAAATTATACTACTGATTACAAGATTGCAGGTTCATTTTCGCTGCTGAGAACTCATTTTTTTACAGCTCATGTTACACTTGCATGACTTGTAAAGTTTTGTAACATCTTGAAATTTTTAATGCTACATTGCGGAAAGGTACTTATATATAAATGAACTAGGCAGAATACTTGCTTTGCAGTCTTTTTGAGGGCAAAAAAGTTAGTTACTTGGTTTGAATAGGCCTGTAAATGATTTCTTTGAATTACTGGATAGTGAGTTCACAGGGTGCTCAGAGGAGCTGCCTTGCATTTATCCTTCAGGCTGGGTGCAAAGTGAGAAACTGCGAGAGGTGTCTTTAAAATATAACATAAGAAGGAATGCTTTCTACAGGGGAATAAAAATAAATTATGCAGAAATCGTGACTATAGTGTGCATGAAATTATACTGGCAAGATCCCTGTGGTAAATATTTGACAGATAGGACAACGTCTTAGTCAGAATCTCAGTTTTTCCAGTAAATCACTGCACCTGGGCCTTTTAAATCGTAATTCATGTCAGCCAGTGCTGCATACTGAGTTAAGGTCAGGAGAGATTTCCAGATGTATTACAACGATTATCTAACAATTCAGTTAATAGAGCCATAGAAATGGATGCGATTTTTGTCAATTCCGATGTCACAGCAATAGAGACCTTTGACTGAAACAACATCATGAATATTGGATAAGATCCTGCAGTGCTGCTCCTCCATGTTATGATATTATCCAGGGATGAAGGTTATAAATACATGAGTTATACTCTTCACTTTCCAGTTGGTAAAAACAAAGAAAAACCCCCATAATCAAGTTCCAATACACAACTAGATATAATATAGCTTTTTCTTTTTATATATATCTGTATATATATCAAGTAAAAAAATCTAAAACTGTTGGAAGTAAAAAATGAAAAAATAGCTGATTGTGTTATTTTTTTTTTTTACAGTGATATGGTAGCAAATACAAGACAAATGAGTAATAAACCTTTATATAAGGTGTTCTGGTCCCATCTCCATCAATAGGGCTTACACTAGAATAGAAAATGGAACAAGGTGATTTTTGTTTTTTTGGCTACAGCTTCTGCAAGTGACAAAGATGATGTTTATAAGACAGAAGGAAATTATAGCACTAAATAAAATAAAACTCCAAAGTGTTTTCCAAAAGACCTTAAACACCATAGGGTAAAATTTACTTCTGAACTGGGGGAGCAAACACAAAGCATCACCAACTCCTACTTAGGCTGAAAATACTGTATGCTTATCCTGGCCTCAAAATACATCCCCTTTGTGCCATCTTACCATAAAAAACCCTCCGATCAATGCATTTTTTTTCCCTCTGCAGCCAATAATAAAAAAGCAAAGCCACAATCCATCGAATGGACCAAGCCAGATGTGAGACCTCAGTGACGTGCAAGTGGTTGGCTGCCCTTTGTCCAGTGGTGAATTTTCCCCTGAATCCCTTACACTGGAAATGTCAATTGACTAAGCTTGGCAAATGGTCACACTGAGCCCTGTTTTGGCTGTAGAATAGAAAGAAGTACTAGTCTCAGCATAAAACAAGATCATATAGACGGTCAACACAAAACAGTATTTTTTCAGTTGTCTGCATAATAATAACATCATGTTTGCATATAGAACAGCTTTTGCATTATTGCTCTACTTATAAGAATATAGTAAGGAACTTATAACAGACTTGCACATTACAAACTTAAGGTTCTTTGGTGAAGAATGAGAAAACAGTATTTTCACTGCAATTAAATCTCAGAGAAGTTTTCGTTTATCTGTTGATCCTTTGGATTCTCTCACAGAGGAGGGAAAGGTATTGAGTCAGCTTTACCATCGCGACGATGGCGACCCCGCCGATCATCATGCAGGTGGGCCAGAAGAGGGAGTGGAACAGCACGTTGGAGCTGTACAGTTTGGTTAATATCACATTCTTCTGAACGCCTTCGGGGTCATAGAAGCAGGAGAAGCGTTGGTACTTTCTGAAGTTTTCCATCACAACGTTCACCAGCGACACGGATTCCTCATAATTCTTGCCGCACTGGGGTATGTATGAACACTGGGAAGAAATTAGAGGGAGAAAAATGCATCTCCAAAACAGATACAATGTCTGTTTTCAGGTTGCAAGCAGGAAAATCTCAAGATGATTATGCTTTTCATAATATGAGTGGAATACTATTAAGCTAATAATAAATTTATCACAGACAAAACTCAATATTTTGCACATCTACAGAATTTCCCATTGGAGAACCTCCAAGTGCTGTACAAACATTAATGCTTTAATCTGCACAGCGGCCTCGTGAGATAGGTGAATATATTATTATTGCTAATTTACACATGCAAAAATGGAACTGATGAAGTACCTCTTCATCTTAAGTGGCATGCATATGCTCACAGTTAGATGGGTAATTGACTCTCTGTAAATACAAATCTGGTAGTTCTGATCTCACTTGGATTGGATCAAAGTGATCATAGTGGGCACGGGAGCTCACTCACAGAGGAGAAGGCTGATGAGAGACCTTTATACAAATTTTCCTGTGAGGGTAATGCTTTGATTAGGGACAAGTAGATTGTCTAGGAGAAAACGCGGTTTTCCTACTGACGACCCAGAAGACTTTCATTCAACCTCTAGCAGAAGATCAGCCTGGCTACCAGGATAGTTCTTAGTCTTGTTTTTGCTCTTGACCCCAGCATAAGTCCAACAGTTCCTTCTCTCTGAAGATGCTGCTTGAATTTCAGTCTCAGTCACAAAGAAAAGATTTGGGGGTGGCTCTACCTAACATAGTTTCAACCTAGTATTCCCAAAGAATACTAAAACCAACTTAATTAAAAAACTAGCTTATGGAGTCCATGCATTGAAGATATTCCATGGGATACGTAGGATGGTGGCCCTGGGCTGTGCTGACCATTCCCTGCAAAGAGTGAGTGTGGGCTGGTGAGGTGGTAGGCAGGCACACAAGGATTGAGGCCACATCTGGATTTTGACCTAGAGTAGAAACACCTGAATTTGCCGTTGCTGCTGCTGGTCTGGAAGAGGATTGATGGGAGTAGCCCAGGGCCCCTCACTCCCTTCTCTCTTCTAGACCCTCATGCCCCTTCACATCTGAAGGTTTTCTATACCTGCACAGGATTTTGATTAAATTCCCTACCTGGGCAAGAACCGCTTCAGGACAGGGGGAAATCTCCTCCTTAGCTTCTCACTGAATGCGCATGGAAGGACCCAGCAGGTCATTGTTCCCTGGCAGTTGTGGGGTGATCATGGGTCCCCGCCATGCTCCCTGCCTGTGCTGCTGAACCTGCTTGTCCTGGGTGAACACCTAAAGCAGTTCCAGATAATTTAATGAGAGAAAGCGAGTTTTGCAAAGGAAAAAGGATGTTTTGATTAAAATAATGTGACCCATGGCTTTTAATTATTATTGTTTTAATGTATATACTTTATAAATGTCCCTCAGTTCTTTTTCATGACTATGCTGTGACTTTTTGTAACGTACTGCAACAAATCTCTAGCCCTAATAATGATCAAAGGATTAACCTCATAACAGGGTTTGATTGATTCATTGGCAATTTTATTAGCACAGAATATGATTTGAAGCACGGCAGAAAGATTGTCTGGTGGTAGCAGACTGAAGCATTAAGGGTAGAGCATGGCAGCACTGCCATTATGAATATTTCATAGAGCTCTAGAAATTAGAGATGCAAAATATCAGAGCAGTAATATCTCACCCGTCTTCCTGCTGGTGCAGGTCTGCTCCTTCCAGGATATTCTTTTGTGCTCTGCCCAGCTTTGTCTTAAATGCCCAAAGCCACAAACCCTCTTCCAGTGCCTATGACTCTTTAATAGATCATAATCTAAAAAGTAGGGGAAATTTCTCAGTGAAGTGTACTTCATTTTCTTTTACTAAATTCTATGCTATCACTGTCATAACAGCAGTATTTCCAGCTCAGATTTTTTTGTTGTTGTTATTGTAGTTTTTATTTCTTGCAAGTTGGGTGCTATACATATTTGTTTCTTGCAGTCCCAGCTGTTACTATCCTGAGCAAGGAGATTAAATGAGGACTTGGCCACTCTTGCCAAAGTCCAGCCCTCCCCGCTTGACAGGAAACAGCAGGCACATAAAAGCCCAAATGATGACAGGTTCCTGTACTCAAAGTCTGTGGAAATGTCCCAAGAGCGCAGCAGGGTGAGGTCTGACTTCCTGCAAGTCCAAGTATTTTCCAAGCATTTTCAAAGGAGACCTTAGGCTTAAGCAGAACTTGAGGTGTTGCCTCCTACACCTGATGGCACAGAGCCACTGGCTGTGTCAGGCTGGTCGGGCTGCCCATGACATGAGGGTCTGGGAGCATGAAGCTGTGAAATGCACTTGTGCAAGGGAGGTTGATTTACTTAGCCTCTTAGCCAGGCTCCTTGTGCTGAAGCTGTTTCTCTCCAGGCTACAGTCTCCCATGCACTCTCCGAGACACAGGTGCCCATTACTCCATACACTATCTGCCTTGTCCCAGTTCTCCTGTGCTCCTGGAGGCATCTTGGCCTCAGCTTTGAGGAGTTCCTTGGTGCAAGAAATCACTGTGTGCATTAAGTTGTGGTTGTGGGGTGCTCCTGGCCTCCTTCCACTCCTCAGCTTCCCCAGTGAGATCCCAGGGATAGCACAGGACTAGCTCTGCCATGCTGCATAGGTCATTGGCAAGCAAGTAGGTAGACATGGATAATGGGGAGTTTTGAGTGTTTTCTTTGGTCTGATCTTCATTTAGTTTACTCCAATGCTTGGCAGGGAATTTTATATTCACAATTGTTACGCTGTACCTGTGAATGTAGACTACTAAATCTACGCGGTTCTATTACACCTCTGCATTGTCAAACACTTGGAAATCTGTAAATCTGAAAGTAAACTGTGTCTGGTTCTCCACCTCAAGTGAGGATTCTGTGATCCAATGTGAGAAAAGTGGATCTTGTGTTACTCGCAATCTGATCACACAAGGACATACTAGACAGTTACAAAGAGAACTTGTTATTACATTTCCAGCTCAGCTTTTCCAATTTAAAGGACTGGATAGGTAGCCTGTATGAACCACCTCTGGACATATCCAGTCCAATGCCCTGCTCAGTGCAGAATTGCTCAGGGACTTTTCCAGTCAAGTTATGAATACGTCCAAGGATGGAGATCATACAACACCTCTGGGAAAGCTGGGGGCAGTTTCATTTAAGACAACAAATTTACACTGATAACCCTATTGCCAGAGAGGCCCCCAGTTCAGGCTGGGCAGTGGAATACATGACTCTTGTCATATGTCTGCAGCTGGGGTATATGTCCCTGTCACCCTGAGATTGGAAGCTGGGACTGGAAACTTTGATGAGATGTGCTGTGGAAATCTTTGTGAGAAAGTGGTCAGGATGTCAATTTACACCTCTTTGGGAAAGTGCAACAGGTTTGATCCAAGGGCTGAAGGAGGAGCTTTGTGTTTGTGTTGGCCTGATATTGATTCCTGCAGACTGAATTCTCCAGCCCCAGCCCGCAATGGGTCTGCTGGGAACAGCAGCTGAACATCGCCACTCACCCCGCGACAGGCAAGCTCCTCCTCGGGTTATAAATACCTGAACCTTCAGCAGGAAACCATGAGACCGCCCATCATTTCTTGGTCTCAGGCAGTTATAGCTGGCATAATGGTGATTCTGGTGATTAAAGCCTGCTTGTTATCTCACTTACGGAGCACGGGTATAAATCAGCAGTAGCTCTGATGACACGGAAAGAATCAAAATGATATAGTATGAGATTGAAACAGGGCCTCTAGAACTGCTTTAACTACTGCAGCCCTTCCTCAGGGTGACAGCCTGGCTCTGTGGTCCGGGTGTGAGGGGACACCGGCAGATTTACCTCTCCCAGAGGTTGTTACAGCCTCTGACAGCTCAGAAAGACAAGCATAGCTGTGAAACCCGTTATGGCTGTAGTATTGACGAGGGGCTGGGCTTGTCTTAAAGACTGAAGTATGCACAGCGAGAGCAATGAAAAGCCATGAAAAGCCTTGTGTGCTTTCCTGGGAAAGACTCGAGCAGCTCGAGTGGTATCCATTTACTTCCCACTGATTCCCACCAGAGACTGGCAGCAGCATGCTGTAGATCTCAATATAAATTGCACCTACTCGTTACTGCACCTTGTGGGACACCAGCTACATTAGACAGCAAGCCTCCTAGATTAATCATTATTTAAAATCAAAGCGCGTTTTGCTCCATCCGTGCTAGCTGGTGGGGAGAGGAGAGGGACGGGCTCCAGATGCTGCTCTGCGTGCACAGCAGTGCTCAGCGAGGCAGGGAGGTTGGTGGGGGGATGCTGACCTTTTGAAGGTCCCTGGTGTTGGCCTTGGAGGGTAAGCATCACGCCCTGCAACATCCCCAGTAATGTCAGGGCTCAGTGAGCCAGGGGTGGCTTTTTTTTGGTGTTTATTTGGCAAGGAGAAAGATAGGAAATGCAGACCTGAGTAGGTGGATGGAGAGAGACAGCTAGCACCCAGCCAGAGCATCACAAAACCAGCCGTGCTCAGGGCTGCTCGTCCTGCTGCACGGGGCTGCTCTCTGGCCAGGGGAGAGGGAGTGCCCGTCCAGGGAGCTGGGGTGGGTTGTGCTGATCTGAGCTTGGAGTCTCTGCTGATCCCAGCCAGCCACAAGAACCTGGGAGTTTTATAGACATTGCAAACTTCCATTCAAATCTGCGTTTGGATTCGGGTCACACAGCCAGCAACATGTCAGGAAAACCTAGGAATCCTCCTGAGAGCAGAGCTTAACCTGTAAAACAACCTTGGGCAGGAGAAATGTTAACTGTGCCTACATTAAATTAAGAGGAGGTGGCATCTGGGAGAATTTCGAAGTCCATTTTAGCAAGCAAAATCTTCAATAACAGAATGTGGAGATTTATGCTGAATCTCTTGATTTATTTGAATCCAGTGGAGCACAGGGACCACATCTGATCTGTTTTAATCAAATTGTGGCATGAACGTGACTGGATTTGCTTCTGTCCCAGCAGAAAGTGGGGTCTGTCCTGCCCCAGGCTTCATGAATGGCAAGTGCCTCCTTTCTGCACTGATGCTGAACTGGAGGGGAAGATGGGGGCACTTCTCCATTTCACACTTCAGATCCAGAGGACTTCATCTCTCAGCCACAGGAGCTAATTATCCAGCAGAAAAACTGTCCCAGTGCAACCACGCCATGCTTTGACTAATTTTAATATCGCTTCATCTTAATATGCAGAAGTAATTTGGTCTACTGAACTGCTGCCATAAATAGAAACACAATAGGTTACGTTGTCAGCAGCCTGAACCGGGGCTCTGCTGTTATGGGCTGTGCTTTGCCAAGCACCCATAGTTTGGGGTTCGGTGACCTTGGATAACTAAGTAGTTAATGCAAATCTGGCACTTGTAAGTCTAATGATTTAGCTGCGTCCCGACTTACTGCAGCTTGCGGTCTGAGGTACCCAGGCACTGTAGATAAGAAGAAAGGAAGGTGGGGAGAAGGACGTTTCTTAGTCCGATCCTGCCTTGCTACACAGAGGGAGCAAAGAGCCGCCTGCGAAGAGGTGGTCGCTTGCCTGGGTGCGATGCACAGCACTGCGTCAGCCACACAGCTGTGGCTGCAGGCAGGCGGGGAGATGCCTTCTGTGCATCCGCTGCGTTCATTATAGCCTCCAGACAGGAGCTGTCTCCATCCCACCGGGATGGAGTTACGCTGGATTTTGTACTTGCTGAGGCAGAGAGGAGTTCTTCTGCGGGTTTGTTAAAAGTCTTTTTTTTTTGGTTCAAAGTCCGGAATCAAGCAATTTGTGCAAGAAAGGTGGGCTGACTCCTTAGCTTATACGTGCCTCAAACCCAGGCCTTTTATTTTTATGCTGTTGCTTTTATCTTGACAGTCCCTGCTCAGCAAACTTTCAGCATCTTTGCACCACCCACGGGGTAAGTGCTGCGCCTTGACCCCAGCGGCATAGTTGACATCAGTGGAGATCACAGAATCATAGAATCATAGAATCATTTAGGTTGGAAAAGACCTTTAAGATCATCCAGTCCAACCATTAACCTACACTACCAAGTCCACTCTAAACCAATCAAGGGCAGACTAGACTAAACCATGTCCCAGAGTGCCACATCTACCCGTTTTTTGAACACTTCCAGGGATGGTGACTCCACCACCTCTCTGGGCAGCCTGTTCCAATTCTTGACCACCCTTTCCATAAAGAAATTTTTCCTAATTTCCAGCCTAAACCTCCCCTGGCGCAGCTTGAGCCCATTTGCTCAAGAGCTCAAGGGCTCAGAGTGCTCTCTGCTCAGGGCGCAGAGTTTGTCACCAGAGATCGAGACGGAGACATGTCTGCTGTTAAACACGGGTCTCGTCTCTTCCCGGCGCCTTGCCTGGCCCCGCAGTAATAAGGCCATGTCTATTCTCACTGCCGTGGATACTCCGTGCATATCTCTAGGGGTGTTTGCTATCATGCAGAGCCATACCCGGGTGGGAATTGACTTGTCCACAGCTCCACAAGAACATCAAAGTGACAAGTGCTCAGCGCTAGCTTGCACCTGTAAAGCACTGGCAAAGGACAGGGGAGGTTCCAGCCCCTGTGGCCACCATCCCATGTGG
Source organism: Pelecanus crispus (assembly GCF_030463565.1). Taxonomy (NCBI): domain Eukaryota; kingdom Metazoa; phylum Chordata; class Aves; order Pelecaniformes; family Pelecanidae; genus Pelecanus; species Pelecanus crispus. The sequence continues at coordinate 9,230,211 of NC_134651.1, read as the reverse complement.
GATGGGCTGCACTCCCTGCATGGGATGGAGGTGGAAAACTGACCTCTCCAGAGATGTGAGCTCAGTTCGTGTACTGATTTCCGCTTTCTCTGCTCCATATTTTCCAGCGAAGCAGGAGCTGGAAGCCTTATATTTCTTTAAAGTGAGGAATGGGTATAGCAAGCTGAGCAGCCCTCCAGAAACCCATTTAGAAAGAAATTTTATTCTGTGCTCCTACCTCAGAATTAATTTTCATTGTTTCCTCGGTGTGGTAGAGCAGAAGCTTCTGGCCAGAAGAGGTGAGATTAACGTACACCTGGAGGCAGGGGTACTGAGAGATTTTCCAGCAGTCTGGACCGCAGCTAAATGAGCAGTTGAAGGTTTCTGTGATGGATGCATTGAGAAGCGAGCACTGAGCCTCTTCTGTCCAGACACTAAGTAGGGAAAAAAGAGATGTTAGAGCATGGCGAGAATAGGCAATAAGCACTAAACACAGCTCAGGCTTTCTGTCAGGAGTATACAAGCGGGCATCTTGTAGGAGATGGTACGTGTTGCAAAGCTTTGAGCAAAGGCTGGACTTTCTCATGTCACAAATCACAGACAGAGTGTATTATTCTGTACTACCTAAAGTCTGTGCTTTGGGCACAAAAATACCTGATTCACTTATGCCTATGTATAATGAAAAGGGAACTGGAACTTCTGGTCTGGAGAAGGTATATTTGAAACCAAAGGGAATCAGCAGAGACATCAGAGAAGAAAACTGAGCAGCCTGCCCTGGGAAGAGCACAATGCACAGTGCTGCATGACGGGACACCCTGGACCAAGACCTGATGGTTAACCACCAAGTCCAGTTCAATTTAAAGTGAAGGCTGGGAGGACGATTTCGAATTACCAGGGTACTTATATTCATATGCATGAAGACACAGTAACACACAAGTGGTCCCACACGCAGCTCCAGTTGTGGAAAGGCTTTTTCTAGCAGCAGCTTGGTCAGTTTTTGTGTAAGTTAAGCCAGCTGATGTAATCGTTCTGGAAGATTTCAGCTTATCTCCAGTTCACCGGAGGCTAAAACTTGAATGATGGAGCCTGGGGGTGCACTGGCAATGTTCGCTTGGGTTTCTTGCAAGTATTTAAAAATCTATGGCTGTATTTTCCTTAGGGACGAGAGCAGTGGGAAGGGCACACTGAGGGCTCTGTGCAAGGTCCTTCATGGGCTCGGGGAAAGGTTTCACCCCAGGGCTCCCCTTTAGCCCACTCAGCCCCTCAGCTCCCACCCAGTGTGGCTGTCCTGCCCCACATCATGAACGGGCTGAGGGTCTGCCCACCCCTTGCCAAACCTGCTAAAGGCTTTACGTGGTAATTGATATCAAAGATTTCTGACTAATTCTCTTGGCATTTTACTTTGGCAGTAATTCTGCTTGTATATTCCATTTTACATTTATATTAAATTATGCTATGATTTCTGGGAGGAAATCAAGTGAAAGGATTTTTTTTCCCCTCCCAGGCAGTATTTTGTTGGAGGGGTATTTCTGCCTGTAAAGGAGAATAACCCCTGAGGAGATCTGGCTGTGCGAAGACAAGTGACAGCAAAGACTCCTGGGTTGTCTTCTCACTTTCACCTTTCTGACTGCTGTTTTATTTATGCATGGGGGTAATAAAGTAACACCTACCTACCACAGACCTGTGAAGATGAAATATTTGATACTTTGTAGGTGTTTTGGCATCTTCTGGCAATTTTTCACACAGTTTGTAATATAAATCATCTCTTTCCACGCGAGCTATTTTGGCCTTAGCAGCCTCTGCAACTGACCCTGATATTGCTGAAAGGTCTGGGAGAGCAATTTGGAAAAGCAAATGCTCTTGGATACTTAACAGGTCTTGACCTCTGTTTTCAAAATCTAAACTTTGCCTCCATTTAAAAAGGGACAAATACCTTTATCGCACAAATAAGATGCTACAAATCAGTACAGTTCATCCTCAGGCATCGCTATTTTTTCCTTATTGTTGCAGGGTCAACACCAATATAATTGAGGATGTTCATACCAGTTAACTGTATGTTCATACCAGTTAACTGTAGGCACTTAGTGTACATGTCTAAAGAAGAACCCTGTGTTGGATAAGCCAAAACATGCCAGGTGTTGGCCACTGCCTCAGGGTGGTTTTGGTCATGACAGACTAATGTTTTGATCTCAAATTACATGTTTTTCATTCTCCTAACTCCACTGATCAGGGCAGAAAAAACATTGTTGACAGTCTTATTACAGTCTGGGATGGATTTTAAATAGGGCTGGTGCTTGAAAACTGATTTCAAATGCTGCTGATGAATCACAGGCCAAACTTTCTGCTCCATGGCAGAGAAGGAAGCCAGAGAAGGCCTCAGAAAAATTAAGCGCAGTGCAGTAATGATGACAGATGATCTTTCACTTTCAGCAAATGACTATATTTCAGGAGGATTTCACTTGTTAAAATGAAAGTAATAACCTACATGGAAAACTACATGCTGCAAAGCAGCTTGATTTCTTTCCCAAATTAATTCTCCATTTTTCATTTGAAAGTGTGTTGTTTCTTAAGGCTGCTAAACATTTTTGCTGTTTTCTCCTGAGTTTGACTGGGCTTTGCAGCAACAGCCCCTGAGAGGCTTATAGGGTTCAGCAGACTGCTGACCAGCTGATATAGATATTATACTGGTATTAAACTGTGGCAAGTCTAAAGCCTATGGATCCAGATTTCGTCTAATTCTTCCCTCGCTTATGCCGGTAGTACTCAACTTGCTTTCACTGTAGTTATGCCTAATTTATACTGGTGTAAGGAAATGGAGTATCAGGTCTATGTTGACCAAAGGAAAAATTATAAAACTTTAATAAAAAAGAGTCAAAAGAATAAGCCACGAGAAGTCAGCTGGAGCAGAAAGTGTGAGATCAGGGTAACCATCACAAAATTACCTTTGCATGTAAGACCGCAGCAGGGTGATTCCCAGGAGAAAGTACATCATGATAGAGCACACCATCATGGCCAGCCCAAGGAGTATGGCCCGGTCTTCTCCAGCTTTTAGGGCTGTGACTGTTTTCCTTTTGTCCAGTAGATCATGATCCCTGATTTTTTGGTAAATATTTCTGAGGTTGAAAATAATACATTCTTATGTGAAGTTCATATTTAATCAATGAACACTCTACAGGGTGGATAGTTCCACCTCCGTACCAATCTTGTGAGAAAGAAAGGCTCAAGGGTCCTCAGGTGTCCTTTTTCATTGGATTCACTCTGACCTGGTGGAAACTTATTCATCTCCAAAATAAATTACAGCCATTTCTGAAAAGGTAAAAATCTCTCATAGCAAATATCAAGGTTAGACACTTGTACCAGTTCTGTAAATCCATCTTTGGTACAGCTTCATTGGCTCAGTTGAATTATACCATAGGTGAATTTGACCTGTCAATACCAACTTAGGCCACTAGAAGATGTTTAGGTATATGAGGTGTCTTTTCCTCAGCCGAATATGGTAACAGGACTTATGTTATCATATGTAGAAAATAGGCTGAAGAAACTCGTCACTAAAATTATCTGAAAGGACCACATTCTTTTTTTCATTCCTTACAGGCTAGTGGTTTGGGTAATTTTCTGCCCTGAGTGTGAATCAAAGCTCATGAAACACTATGGGGATTTTGCAATTGATTTCTGTGGGTTTTTTGATTGGGAGCTTATTTACTTTATTTATAAAATAGCTTTCTGGAAGCCCAGTTACTCATTACAGTGAAAACCCTTGCAGAAAATTATCCACAAAGCTATTTGTTCTGGGATTAAAAAAAGAAGATACAACAAACCATTCCTCCTTCAGCAGAGAGACCTTCGCATTTTCTAACCATAAGTCCTTCTTTCATCTCCAAGCTTTTGATGATTCAATGGGTCATGAGGACACAATGGTGAAGAAGGAAATATTTGAGTACATTTCAAACACACTCAAACTTTGTGGGTTTAAAATGTACTTACAGACCCGAGGCTGGTCAAAATCTCCTGTTTTCTGTTACGGTTCTTTTGAATCATCCAGACAGCACCCGAAGCATGTGAACCGCACACCTCTGAGCCCTGGCACCACCATAACATGGACATAGTAGTACACGTGGAAGAAGTTCCTCTTCTACTGTCTGCAAAATGGCAGGTGAGCAACATCAACATCACTTTGGGCTCTAGCAAACCCACCACTCATTTAAGCTGAAACCACCAAGCTTCACTCAACCTTGGAAAAAAGCACTGTGTGTCAGACCGACCATATAACTTACATTCACCAACAGGGAGAAAGAAATAGAGTTAAGACAGATGTAAAATCATGCATAAAAACAGTAGAAACAAGAAAATAAGTTTAATCATAAACTCCCTGAAACTGGAATTGAATTTGTATTTAGATGATGAGTCACAGCCTAGAAAAGCACATATGGTGTGGGGTTTAACAGCAAAAATTTTGCTTAGATGGTACTGCAGTCAATAGTCTCCCACACCTAAGACCCTTGAGGTTTCTTCATCCAGCTGTAATTTACATCTTTAGATGTCCACGGTTTCTCTTCAAAACCATCCGTTAAAGCTTGTCAATGTTTTCCTAGTTGGAAATGAAATGGTAATTCAGCCTGTCAAATTTTTCTCTGGTGTTGGGGAGAAAAAATATATTGTGAACTGGCAGATGCAATTGCCTTCAAAGAAGTAATGTAGAGTAATAATCTAATATTACTTTTCTATTGTTATTTATCAAACTGTATTTAACTCTGAGAGCTGCTATTAGGATTTGCGTTGCTCCCAAATGGAAGCAGGCAGGAAAGCAGAGATTGTCATGCAGTTCCAGCACATTAACCGATCACACAGCATAACTTATGTCAGCGAGTAGACATAAAACAGAGACGGTGCAATCGCTCACTAATGTCACCAGAGCAGCTAGGACATAAAAGGGATACAAATGGACAATTTAAAAACAAATAGCTAATTGAGAATGGTTACAAATACTTCCCCTGTGGCCCTGAGCCAAGAAACGTGCAATGAGAGGTAAAAAAGGATGGACTGAAGGATATGTTGTAGAAATGATCTATCTGGCAGGTGACTGGCAAAGGGGACGGTGCGTGGTGACTGCCTGCCGGGTGGATCTCCAGTGCTCGCCTGCCATGGTAAATAAAGCCAAATAAAACTCTGTCTCAGGGGTCATGCTTGGAGCAGTTGTTTGGTTGCTCTTTTGCAAATATTTGTTATCCAAAGCCCTGAACAACAGGAAAGTGGTAGCCTGGTGCACCTTACTAAGGGCTTTTTTCTCCTGAATCCCTGCCAGCGTCAGTCTGGTAACACACGCCAAGGTGTGCGGTGGCGAGGCACGTGCCAGCGCGTGATGCACCGGTCCTGATGCAGCCCGGGAGACACGCTGGGTAACCGTGCCTCCTCCTCCTCCCTGCGGCCGGGGAAGTGCCAATTTGCTCTGTATGATACTAGGAACATCTGCTATTACCAGACTTCACATTTTTCCCCCTGAGAGCCCTGGTTTTGGGGGACATGATATGTTGTGCAGAATATTTTGCCACTGACAGAGCAGCTTCAGCATCTCCTTAGCTGGAGCGGCAGCAGCGGCCTGCACGGGTGCGTGTGCTGCTCCGTGGCGGGGACTTTGTGCACGTGTGAACTTTTGGCGCAGCCCAGGGACCTCTTTCTGCTTGGTGAGCTGGAAAAGTGCCATGCTCAGCTGGCTGATTTTGGATCCCAGGGCTGCACAGCCACAATTAGCTGACTGCTGCGGTGTGTTTAAGTACAGACCACTGCATGCCAGACACTACTCATCCTGGTGACTCCATCTGATACTTATGATTACCTGTGATAACTCCCCAAATATGACACCGAGGGGGGCTGTTTGTTTTTAAAGAAGTCCCAGCTGTCAGAACATGGGGTCTCTCTGCCCTGTCCAAAGACATTTAATAGAAAGCAAGCCTCCAAGGACAAAAGGTCTTTGCTCTCCTGATCGTTTCCAAACTGAAGTTCTCCCCTGCTAAATCTCCATGTTCCTTTTGCCAAATTGCTCAGGGGATATGGGCTGGCTGCTCTACCCAGGATCAGCTGCCAGAGAGGAAATCTCAACCGTGACCATGCCTGCTGGGGACAGAGCAGAGATTTCCCTTTCCATATCTCTGCACAGCAGCAGTGCTGGGATCCCTCTGCAAGGTGGTCAGCAGCTGCTTAGGCGATCTCCAGAGGAAGGCTTAGGGAGGACCTGTGTGATGGAATTAGGCAGCCCAGGTTACGTTAGTCAGCCTGAACACAAGACAGTCAAGGAGAATTACAGTGCTGGTTTAAGCCTACTGGCTTGAATAGGAAATTCTACATCTTCTGTAGAGTTACTCATACTTGCTGCAGCCAAGACCTTTCTTTGCCATCATGAGGGACATGGCCTTATAGCACTCGGTTATGTGAAGGATGACGCATGCCACATGCATCTGATGTGCTCTGTGCTCTGCTTGTGCAGGACTGCTCCACAGCCCCGGAGGTATGTTGAATATACTGGCAGATATTAGGAAAGGTCCAGTATGCCAAGGTCTTGCAACTGGGCACTGCCACACAGAGCAGAAGAGGCTAAAGTAATGCTTCTTCTGACCCAGTACAACTGTTCTTATTTTCCTCCAAAATGGGTAGCTCTAAGAGCACTACAAAGGGGGTCTAGTTTCCTCCCTGGAAATATAGAATAACCAGGTACCTGCAATTACTTTTTTTTTTTAATATACACAAATTACCTACCCTCAAATTCCTTCCCTTGCAAATGGACCATGGCGTGGCACCGAGGGAGATGCTGCCTCCTCCAGCACTGCACGGTTGTGGGGCTTGTCAGGTGGGGATACCTGCCTGCCTGAATTATTCAGAGTGACTTTGAATTCTCATTCAGTTCTCTGATATCACACTTATTATGCAGATGTCACTCAAATTACCTCACATTGAGGTGTTTACTGATATCAGAAATCCTTGAATACAAGGGTCAAAAAACCTCCTGTATCTTAGCTGCAGAATTCCCAATGCTCAGGGACTTTTCTGCTCAGAAGCTGATTTTTTTACTTTTTTCTTTGCAGGTTATATTTAGCTGCATCAATTTTTGTTATTAGAGCTATGGCAACAGGAAATCCCTCTAGACTTCTCATAAAAGTCTCAGTGATGGTTGTAGAAAGATTGCTATCAATATGAACAGATTTTGTTCACGCAATTCCTTCCCTCTTGCCCACAAAACTGGACCGAACCAAAGCAAACCAGTGCTTTGGTTTTCCAAGCTTACAGTGTTGTGGAAATCATAACTGACAGCTGAAAAAGAATGAGGGCTTGACTAGGTTTCCAAAGCATAACAAGTGGCATTTGGGGAACAGCAGATGTCTAAACCAGCAATGAAATACATAAATCTAGGGCTCAATCCTGCAAAAGCAGATGCCTAAGAGACACCTTCCACCCCACAGGAGGCAATTCATCCACAGCAAGTGACCCATTGCTGCACAGGGTATTATTACAGTGAGACCCCCTCAAAAGTCAGCAGTCATGGCAGGTGTTACGTGAAAAGCTGGCTGCCCCAGCTGACAATCGTCCTGTCTGAAGTTTAAAGAACAAAAATTCCTAGGAAAAGGTCATTTAGGGGAAGCCATTTCTCTAAAATGCACTGCCTGTTTGGCATAGTGATGCTGCTGGTGACCTTACATGTGTTAAAATCACTGCCAGATGCTGGCGGATGAGTTTCTCCCACCAGCAACACTTGCTCTGTGTTCACACTTCTCTTCTGCAGTCCTGAGGCTGCGGTCAGCACTCTCCTATTTCCATTTTCTCTTCATCCCTTTCACTCCTGCATTTTATTAATCACTCACAGGGTATAAACAATTCCTTCTGTACGGCTTTACAGGACCACCTGGGAAATAAAACCACCCGAAGGCTTGAAAAGACGCATGAAATTACTACGGCTGGTGTGGTACAGCTCCCTACCTCCTTATTTCTGCAGGCAGACAGGGGCAAGCTCTGCCCAGTGTTTAAGCTGACCAGATGCTGGGGAGCCCTGTTTAACACAGCGCTCAGCCCAAGTTAATAAGTCCCGCTGAAAGGCATGGTGTGAGCTGAAGGCCATGCTAATCAGGAGCACATGGCTTCCAGCCAGCCCAACGTGTGGGCAGATATCTCCTACAAGTGTCTAACCTTGGCCCATACTGTCCATGACAGTGTTTTAATGCAGAAGAACATTAGCCTGGGGAGAATTCAGTTAAAGTGGAGACTTGCAGAAGTACATGAAGCAGTTAGATAACCATCTCAAAATGAAAGTCCATGGAAACCTGCTGCCAAGCTGGTCTTTGTGGCTTCAGAATATCTGCTTGGATCGGATTATCAAGAGAGCTGAACACCTATGTGGCCTTGGCAGAAAAGTTCAGCAAATGGACCAATTCTCCAAAGAAGCTTGGCATCCTGAGGGCAGCTCTGAACTCATGAGCACATTTTCCCAAGCAGATGCCAGCAGTAATGTCTCATTAGAATAACTGAAGTGTGTGTTTTGCTGATTGGCACTGTAGATACATCGACCTCTGGTTTTGTTTCACCGGAGTCTGATTTTTTGTGATTACATTTAATAGTGACTGCAAGGGGAACTGAAGGAGAGGAGGCAAAGGAGGGAAGGGGGAAAGAAGAAAAGAAAAGAAAGGAAAGGAAAAGAAAGGAAAGGAAAAGAAAGGAAAGGAAAAGAAAGGAAAGGAAAAGAAAAGAAAAGAAAAGAAAAGAAAAGAAAAGAAAAGAAAAGAAAAGAAAAGAAAAGAAAAGAAAAGAAAAGAAAAGAAAAGAAAAGAAAAGAAAAGAAAAGAAAAGAAAAGAAAAGAAAAGAAAAGAAAAGAAAAGAAAAGAAAAGAAAAGAAAAGAAAAGACAAGACCCATGTGTCTCATTGTGACAAGACAAGCTGTCCGGCAGATCTCACAACAAAGGAGAGAGATTTTGGAAGGATGAGTCTGAGCATTACTGACAATTGTTCTTTCATCAGTGCTAGTCAACTCCTTTCATTCCCAACTGAGTGCTGCCTTTGTCTGTGGACTTAAAACCTCTCCTTCCCTTTCGTTCTCTTATGTGTAATTCCCTGCTCCCCTGGGAGATCCAGTAACTCATTTATTCCTCTGCCTCCTTCAGCCCATTCCCTCCAGCAACACCGCTAAAGTGGGCTGGTGGGCTACCAGGAATCAGCTCACTTGCAAGCTGCTTGTCATCCCCCAGCCACTGTGCAACGTATTGCACACACACTCATCCTCATACAGGCATAGAAACAGAAAATATCTGTGACAGCTGGGTGCACCATCCAGATGTGTAAAAGTTATATAGGGTAATGGTTTGCCTGGGGGAGAGGAGGCACTGTGTGTTGTCTGGAGGGGGGTGCGGGAGTGGTGTGGGCCGATGGCTGGAAGCAGGACACCCGCAAAAGGCATAAGGCTTCACAGGGGTTGGAGCTCTGGCTGCAAACCTGTGGCTGGGGATTAGTGTGCTTTTACATGTGGGAGGTCTGTGTGCTGACCTCAGAGATGGTCACCATGTGCTGCTGATGGCCTGGGGACAAGGAAAACTTTGGCCATGGCTCTGGCATTGTCCCTTGGCTCTCTTTTGGCTTGGCATGTTAACCCTGGCACTCATCAGCTGGTCCTGTTGTTGGAGCAGTAGCTGGGGTGGGGTGTGAGAGGCAACGGGGGGACACCCTTTGCATCCCTCCTACTTCTCCAGTGCCACCACTGAAGAGAAGCTACAGGCCACACTCCTGAAGATTCAAAACCCATAAGAGACAATCAGCATAGATGCCATTTACCTTTTCTCATCATGTCTGTAAGATGTAGAGCTCCGGCCACTGGTCCAAATAAACATTTTAGAGGGTTGCCCAGTGTTGGCTTTGCTCGCTGCAGTGGGACGATGGAAGGACCTGGGGGAAGAGGGATAATTTTTGTCACTGCCCATCCAGCGTGGCAGACCACATTATATCCAGTGTGCCAAATCCCCTGTGGCCGTGCCCAGCGTGCTCTGAAGATGGACCATTTGTTAACTCAAGGTGAGATGTAAAATAGTGGGGATGACAGATCAGTGTGTGGGAATGAAGGATAAATCTCATTAACCCCACTGGCAAAACGTGATCCTGGCTAATCAGGCTTAGCTATGCTCTAAACTGCAAAGGATTTGCACCATGGACAAGAAACCATCGGTAGTTTAAGAAAAGCTGCATAAATAGCCACATCCAATGTTCTTACGGCAGTATTTTGGGGCTATTGTTTAAGCACACACACATTCATTACAGCTTATTGGTTGTACATCAGCTCTCAGTGCGATGACGCTCTCAAGGAAGGTGTCTGAATGAGGCACAAGTATGAGATGTAAATGCAGCATTTGTGGAAATATAACTGATGTGACAAAGATGTCTTTTCCTACCAAGAAATTACTGTCCCAAAGCCATTTGGCCAGACCATTTGGATTCCTGCCCAGGGGCTGCTTTGTTTCACAGCAGGGTATGAGACCTGATGCCTTCTCTCAGGGTCTTCTGAAGAAGGGAAAAGTCTGAGGGGTTTCATTTTAAGGACTGAATTTGAACCCTGTACTTCAATTAGAACTCATAGAATGAGAAATATAGAGTTGTAAGGATCTCAAGAAGTGTTGCTGCTCTCTTTCCCTGATTCAAGGCACATTCACAATATCTATGTTATTCATAGCAGATTTTGGTTACCTTAGATCAACTGAATGAGAACAACCATCTTCCCAGATGGTAACTTCATTGCCAGGCTGGAAGCATAGGCTGTATTAGACCTGCTAGTGGGGCTACAGCTCCCCTTGTAGCTTCTCCTAATCTGCTCCTGGTTTTAGTGAAGCTCAGTTAAAATCTTGATCTCTGAGAATCAGGCCCTTCTTGGTGAGGGCTGTATTTCACATTATTTCATGGTACAGCACTTTGTGCTTTTACTGCATTCAGAGAAAGGCTTAAGAAAAGCCCCAAATATTCCAGATACCAAATACCTTAATGCCAAAGTTTTTCATACACTGGGGGCCATTCTTCAGCTCACTGAAAAATAAACCTGGCTGTTGATTCTGTCAGCAGAGAAGGCCCATGAATTCCTCAGTGCTCCTTGCCCGAAAAAGTCTGTAATGTCACTGTCTACATAATCATGAAAAGGGCTAATTTCAATATTTGCATAGTGGTGAACCTGAAAGAATACTTAAATCCTGTAGACATGGCTGCAGGGGAAGACTGACATGGATGGCAGCCAAAATCCATCCGTACGCAGACAGGCTGATGGGTGCCAAGGGACCGGGCTCTCCATCCAGAGTCAGCCCAGAGCCCCACCACGGGTCCATGGCACAGACCCAGGCCAAACTCACAAACTGGGCAAACTGGCCAAACTGGTGACCCTGTCACCTCCTCCCTGCTGGGATCCTGCTGCTTCCTGTTACTGTCATGCTCAGAGACACTGGCTCAGGACTGGAGCTTGCAGGCAGGGACCTTGCTTGAAATAACAGACAGCAATAGCTGTTAAAAAAGCTTTTGTGCTGAACTCATGCGCAGCAAATTGGACAAGAAGATGGCCCAAAAGAAGGGAGGCAGAAGGAATCTCCCCCTGCCCTTTCCCTGACTCTATGGTCATTGCTGCAGCTCTGAGAGCCAAAAAAGTGTCTTTTCTTTCCTTACAGCCATTGTAGTTAAGTATTGGGGATTAAGCAATAAGAAGAGGCTCTTCCTCCCTGGAGTAACTATAGTTTAGAAGGTGAAATAGCATCTACCAGGATCTAATCAATATAGCCGCTGACTAAGAAGTGTTTTTATAGTGATCACGGCCAGAAAGTTGGGTCGCAGGGCCCTGGGTTTAATCCTCATTCTGGTATGTCAGATTGCACCTACACTACCTCAGACAGCACAACAGTGACTGCCAAGCCTGCGCCGAATGAGGTGGTGTTTCTATATCGAGCAATGCAGGAGGGCTCAGAGCAACTATCCAAGGGCCTGGAGGCCACATTGGATATTGGACTGAGACCTGTCCCAGGCTGAGCCCCTTAATGCTGGAAAATAAAATATTTAATATATTTTTTATTATATATATTTGCCACTGCACCCTTTAGGATGTCACAGTTGAGTTGCATGGCAGGAAAGCCTGGCTGGCTGTGCTGCCACAGCCTGAGTGGTCCCAGAGCCATCAGGAGACAGTGGTGAATGCTGTTAGAGAGTCTGTTCTTAATGAAGCAAAACTTGGGCACACATTAGAGGTGATCAGCAGCTTCTGCCACCTGTCTGAGTCAACAGGGACACCTGGGCAGGACTGCCTGGGCAGGATGGCAGGTTCACAAGCTCCAGAGCAAATTGCAGGAGCACCACTCGTGCGAGAGCTGGGTGAGAGGGGTATGTCCCACCGAGGGGATGCCAGGGGAGGAAAAGGGGTGTCTCCCCCCCAAAGTCAGAGTGATTTCAGACTCCCTTATAGTGGCAGTGCCCTGGAGCAGTCCGTATGTGATAGCATTAATGCTGCCTGCTTCATTAGTTGGGCAATCCAAGCTAACCAGCACTATTTAACACACAATTACACACCTAATTTCGTGTAAAATTGTTACACTGATGACATCACAGCAGAGGTCAGATGTAAGCGACAAAAGTCCGTGTTTCCTTTAGGTGGGGTTAGCTGTAAGGTAAGAGCCTTTTGCAGAGCAATAACACCACATACTCCCCTAGACCCTCCTTTGAAGACCTTTGGAGGACTTGTAACTTAGAATGGTTGCAACCTACATGACCATGCTCCGCCAGGTCAGTTAGCAAACTTGCATGCCTTCTTCCTCCCTTCAGTTAATCCCAAAGCAGGACCGTGAACGCCGTTCCTTCCCTGTCCCCTCTCTCTTTTCTGAGAAAACAAGTGGCACTATTTTTTTTTTGCTTGTTGCCTCTCTGAGTCAGCTGCTGACAATGTATTTTTATCATGCAACAAGTAATCAGCCTGTGAAACTCATTACTGCAAGATGTCAGCCTGGCATTTAGAGTAAAAGTGGATTGTGCTATTGCTTGAACAGACAGAGCACCTAAAGTCATGACAATGCCAGTTAAAAAAAGGTTTAGAAGAGGTGCTTCAAGCTGCTTTTTGACTATCAGGAGTCTGTAGGGGATATTCCCATAAGGCAGGTTACCAGCATACTGCTGTACTTGATGTGACTTTTGCTGTGTACTCTTAGAGTCAGGATACTGGGTTGGACCCTGGACTTTCTGCTTGACTTTGCCTGAACGTTGCTGTCTCCTTCATTATTTACCCAGTGTGGCATCAACACAGTTGTCTCTCAGCACGGTTGCCACAGAGACAGGCAAGGAGGCCACGCTTCAGTTTTTACAAAACACGCCTCGTTCTTAGCATTTGGGTCTTTTCTGAATAAATGCACAATGTTTAAGAGAGAAGCGCAGAGTAAAAAGTGCACAATCTCCTATGAATACATGTATACCCATGCCCAGGGCACTCCACTGCTCTGCACTGGCCAAGGAGCAGCAATAAGGGCCCATGATGCTGATGCTGGGTCTCCCCAGGGCTGACCCACTCCTCCCATCTTCCCCCATTCTCATCCTTCTCTTGAACATTATCTTCTGGTGAATTTTATGGACCTCACTAGAAAACATGACAAGGTTTCCACTTTTTCAGCCATTGCAAGATGAAGATTTGAGATAGTTCTTATAAGATTAGAACTACCCTGCCCCATCCTAAGGAGTGTCAACAAGTCCACCCAACAGCAACCACCTGAAAGAGGACTGCAGTGTGAAGAAAACATGCTGGGGCAGCATTTGCTTTGAATTGCTCCAAAAAAGATGTAATTCTGAGGGTGAATCTCAAAATCCTTAGCTGGTACCTTGATAAGTATATTATGTGCTCTGTTGTCCTCACTTTCACCCTGAGTTGGCTGCTTTCCTTCCTCAGGCTTCAGTTTATGTCATGATTTATATGAAATGTCCCTTACCTCTAGGTCACCACATCTATGAACAGCCGAAGAGGGATATTGCGGACCATGTCTTTAGATGGAAAGCTGGGTTTTATATGTGTGTTTATTTGTAATTGCCTCTGTCTAGGTTTATGTTAATTATAGGGTTTCTGAGACCTTAGAGAACCATTTACGGCACCAAACTAATGAGCTTTGCTCCCCTTATGGCATTTCATTTCCTGGGCAATGTGGCCACTGTAAAAAGAGAAGCACTTGCATTAATTTTGCCTCATAAAGACACCCTGAGTCATCAAAAGCCAACAAAAGCTAAACATTCACCTAAAGATATAATCACTGACCTCTTAAGCTTTGTCTGACTACACCCACGTCCCGCAATGACCATGCTGCCAAGCGCTCTGGATGCTTCATCCCAACATTTCCCAGCCAGAGGATTCATTTGAACCCTGAGGCAGTTCCCTGTGAGCCCTGAAGTTTTCCTGCTAGTCCACCTTTTAACCTCTCTCCGTGCCACAACACAGCAGTCAGCGCCAGTTCTTGAACAGACAGGGCGGCTGCCATTGAGTGATGGAAGATATTTGGTCTCTCTCATGGCTGGAGAGACTTTTTTTGGGGTGGTCCCACCCACCATTGCCCATGGGAAAAAGAAGAGGCTGAAGCCAGGCATCAAAGGCAGCCCTCAAGGGGATGGTTGTTCACTTTGATGTGAATTTACTGAATACAGACAGTTAGACTTTGTGCCCTGACAGGTCTTACCCAAGCTTATGTCTGATGATAGTATGTTTTCCTATGGCTTTGCTGAGCCAGAAAACTGGGAGAAGTATTGTGTGGTGAAGGATGGGAGATAAATAAAATGTCCTGTTGAATTTCTGATGTAAAGTGTAGCCTGACTGCCGGGTAGTCTGGCAATCAGGTACCTTAGTGCATGGAAGAGTTTCCCAGGCAGACTGGTGGAGGTAACTACTAAATTAAGATGTTCTTGTCTGATTCAGGAGATGATCCAAGGGAGCTTTCTAGTCCTGGTATTAAAAGAATGTAAGAGCTGGACCAAGGACTAAAACGAGTACCTGAAATTTCTGACTCCTTGGTATGGTCTGTGGCAATATGAAGGGGTAGATGGAAGAAGAGCTACCCCAGGGAGAGGGTGAAGAGAAACCCAGCTGGGTAGTAAAAACTGAGCAGGTGTCTGCCTGGGGTATCTGAGCAAGACCTGCTGTGGCCGTGGCCGTGGCTATGGTGTGACATGAAAGCCCCAATACGCATGCACCAAGGGAGGTTTCACACACTAGCACTAAAGATGCAAGCCAGAAACCAGGTGACCGCCTAGCCGGCAATTCCCCGGTTCTGACATGATTCAGAGGGCAGTGTTTCTTGTGTAGTCAAAATACCTGTTTCCTCTGCAGGTCTCCATCTGAGCACAGTATCTGCTTGCCCTAATCCCACTTCTCTGTGGCCATAACAGAAAAACAGCAAGCATGGACCAAGAAGAACAGCAATAAGCTAACTCATAAAAAAAATGCATCTGCATTAGTAGAAGACAGTTACCACTTAGGGAACATTTAACGCTCTGGCAGCAGCAATGCTAAATTGTGAAGCAGGAACAGCAATATCAAATGTTGTATTTCTGCCTCGTGACCGGACTTTGCTGTACTGCAAGCTAATGGGCGCAGTGCAGGACAGAGTGACATAAATAACTGTTCTTGTTGGAGCATCTCAGGAGCTCCGGCTGTCCTAACTGACTAATCCAACTGGCAGATGACCTTGAATTTGGGGCTCCTCATTATGGCAAGGGAAAAATGGACAATGGGCAGCTGGTGTTAATGTACTGGCAAGAGTTTAGGAAGCCTGATGGTTAATGATGCTTCATTAATGAATTCACCTCTATTTCTGGCCCTTCTCCTAAATCTCCCCAGAGCTCAGAGCTGAGCTCTCCACCTAGTTTTTGAGTTGAATGAGGGAGACACCCTGGGCCCAGGGCAGTCTTGCTGGGCTCCCGTGGTACAGGCATGTCTAGGACACACCATGTCCAAAGGAGGAGGAGAACAGGGCTGCCAGTAACAACTGAACCCATTACACGGGGATGCAGCTTAGCTGTGTGCGGAACACAACGGCATTTGGTTTTGTTTTCAAAGGCAAATTCCTTTTAACTTCAAGTCATATTTTATGATTGTTAATTTCCTCTTCCCAGTATATACAGGAGTAAGAGAGACATTCAGAAAGGCTGAGGTATCTATACCTCTTTGCTACATGACAACTTGCAATATGTTCACACTTCAAAATTAAATATTCCAAAGTAACCTCTAAATCTTCCAGGTTTCCAACTCATGATGTTTTTTTACTCCAGTGCTGACTTTCTCTTTTGAAAAAACTTTCAAGCCTTGCCATTTAATGATGCCTGTCATCCCTAGGCTTCCCCTATCCTAAGAGCTACCTGCCTAGTATGAGTCTAAGTAGCCCACACAGCATGGCTGTAGACTTTATAGTCTTTACCCTTCCTGATCTTTTTAATTTTAACTTCCTTCTCCACTTTTTCTTTTCTTTTCCTTTTTTTTCCCCCCTGATGCCTCTTCCTATACATTACTATCCCCATGATGACTTGTTTCACTCACCTTGGCTGCACTGTATTAGTCCTAATTATTCTGATTTAGCTGATCGAAACAGCCACTTTTTGAAGAAATTCCCGTGTCCCAGGGTCAGCTGTAAAGGAGGGAGCTACTGTCTGTCATCACAAGCAAGAGAGTCCCAGCTTCTCTTCTTTGGCGACCTTCTGGCCACCTCGGAGCAGTCTGACACTATGGCCTCAGCCTCCTCATCTGTACAGGGGATGTGCTAGTCCCATCACTGTAGCTGGCAGAGGACATTTTCCGGCCACATCCAGGTAGCAGAGCATCTAGTGAAGAGCCAGCCCTTATTACCATCCTCACGTTTTGGTGTGGGTGAGTTTGCAATCCAAGCACGACGCAACGCCTCTCTTGGCACATTGCAGTCACTGGGGATCAATGTTTGTGAGGAACAGCTGAGGATAATTGTCCCCCTTGCCTGTCAGGACTCTGCAAACATTTTTAGCTTTCTGTGCTGAATTTGAATTTACGTAGCAAGTGACACATTGGACAATCACTATATTCATCATCTCAGCTGCTCTCTGGCTTCAGAGAAGGGCACAATCTGCCTGTAAAATGGGCTGGCTTTGGGAGGGGGTGCAGCAGTGGCAAGCACTGGGTCACCCCCCTGCAACATGCCCCTAGTCAATTGAGCCAAGACAGTTTTATGGGGAGATCTGCTCTGCCAAAGACCAGGTAGCATTACACTGATGAGGAAGGATCCTGGGGGTGAGAATGAAGGCAGTGAAAGTGCTGCACTACCTCACTTGACTCTCTCCTCTAACTCTTAGCACACTTCTCTGTAATTGCAGGGGGATATATCACCTTAGGTGCTGCACTGTACCAGAAGAGCTATATGGCCCTGGAGTAGGCTGGTTGGCTAAGAGCACATGGGTGGCAGTGAAGATGCTCTGTGTCTTGCGATCATGCCATGATAAACCCAGTGGGAAATGGAGAGAGGGTGAGAGAAAGGAGACGAAGTGGAGGCTCACTGCTGCATTGCTCCTTCACTCCCAGGGCTGGGAAGTGTTTTCACCTCTAGCTCCATGCTGAAGCCAGTCTCGTTGGTGGTCATCAAGAGAGAATTACCTTCTCCCCAGCTGAGATTTTGTGGGTATCCACTTGACCAGATCTTAGAGGAGGGTCTTTTGGATACTAAAAAGAGTATTTTTAAGAATAATTGGTTGCACAGTGGGAGCTGGACATCTCGGACTATGCTGAAGTGAAGTGGCTTCTGACTTGACTCATATGTCCCTGCACCACTGTCATCTCAGGGCCCTGGGATTTACACCCCAAACTGTGAACCAACAGGGTGTTGGCACTGCCTCTTTCCAGGTGATGAACAGAGGCACAGAGGCTGCTGAGACTTGGCCAAAGTCTCCCAGGAAGTCTGCGGTGGATGTAGTGGAGAAAATAGCCTACAAGATGGTGGACAACCACGTTCCACCCAGTGAGGAAGGAGGAGAGCCAAGACACATACAGATTCCCATGTCAGAGAGCAAAGACAGAGCCTTGCTTTGGAGAAGAGCCAAGTCCCATCCATGGGGACATCCTCTCCATCCTCAGCTTTACACCCCTCCAGAGAAGACCTGATCTGAGAAGCACACAGCTTTTAAAGATCCCTGAAGAAGGTGTTTTACTTCAGGAAAGCAGTGCTAAAACCCTGATGGTGTGTTTGCGGGTGGGAGCACAGGGAGGGGAAGAGTGATGGGCTGCTAGGGACAGGCAGCCCTTAGGAAAGCCACTAAGAAGAAGCAGATGACACGAGCAATGTGTCTGGAGAGAGAGGTGAGGGCAGAGAAAGATAAACAGATGCAGAGCAGCACCCAGAGGAAAAGCACAAAGAGCCAGGGCAGATATGGCAGAAGTGGTTTTTCTCCCACCTAATTCCTTCAGCGGGTCAATCATCTTTTATCTCCTTTGAGTCAGCCCCGGTGCCATGGAGAGCACCAGCTGGAACAAAGCAAAGGCAGAGGCGAGCTAAAACTACTGCCCAGCAGGAAGTGAATGCTCTGGTACTATTTATTTTTGAGTCCACATTTGGATTAGCTGTAAAGAGCTGTGTGGATAAGCAAGGAGGCAATTACAGCTGGGACATGCTGCTCATGAATGGAAACAGCTCCAATCTGCTCAGGACATATTGAAATTCTAATTCAGTTAGATTCCTTTAGTTACAGCGCTCATCACAGACACTAAAAGAGGTAAGATTAAAAAATAAACACAACTCTTATGTTGCCTTTGGTCTGCCTTCTCTGCTCCCCTTTCCCTGCTTCCCTCCCCAGCTTTTGCTGTTGTTTGACTTTATTTTCTGTGGCAAAATACAGCAGTCTGTATATAGTCTGCTTGTTAATTTTTATGAGAATCTAGCAGACTGCAGCTGGCTGAACGCATGCACTGCTAATGAGCGGGCAGTCAGCATGAATACTAGACCACCGCTGAGGTTTCACATGTCACTTCTTACTAAAGACCATCACCCAGAGATGTCTGTAAATACTGCAAAAGTGCAGGTGTGACACTGAGGCACAGAGCAAGGAGGTGATTTGCACAAGCTCTTCACTAGCTTCATCCCTGGTTCAGACCAGTGCTCAAGTCCACCACACCAGCCTGCACTGCTCCCTCAGTAAGCAGGTCGGCTTCCTGCTTTGGGCATTGGTGCAAAGCTACTTTGCCACTGCAGACAACCACTTTTGCACAGGGTTTGTGCAGGTAAGGTAGCAAAAGATCTGATCCAAAACAGTAGCCAGGGAAGAGGACCAGGAGTGTTGGATCAGCCCTGCCAGTGTGACCTGGAAATTCAAGCAAGTTATTTAACTATGTGCTGGTTGAGTTTCCCTGGCTGTCAATGGACAATGTTGTACTAAATCTGTTGGCATATGCAAGGAACAGTTAGCTGAGAACTAAATGTCTGAGATTGCCAGGCTGGAGGAACGAGAGCAGCTGTGAGCTCAGGTCTCCAGCTGCCTGGCAGTCGTGCTGTCCTCACGACTGGTCTCTTGGACCTGCTGGAGGACCTCTGAATGCAGAGGGATGTCTACAGACAGGTTGTGAATAGTACTGACCACATCAGCTCAGAAACCTTGCTAGGACAGACACTGGGTAGAAATTACTTGTCTCCCTTGAAACTAAGAAAAGGGCTTGATGGGCAAAGACAGCTATAGTACCTCCATTACTGATACTGAGGCACGGAGCTGCAAAATAAGCACCTCTGAGGTAAAAGCAAACACCCAGCTTAATCTCATGAGCATCTTTCCTCTTTGTCTTATTACAAAAGGCTAAATTTCGCAGCATAAACACCCTGTGGTGGCTCCTCTTCCTTTCAAGACACAGATTTCACCATCTGTAACGCTCTCAGTTGAATATGATCAACTGTTGTGTCAAATTCACAAACTAGAATTTTGTGCCCAAGTGCTGTAGAAAAGCACCAGAAATATTTTTTTTTCCTGCATACATTTAATTTAATTTTCGCAGAATTGAGTATTTTAAGTGTCCTTATTTTTTTAAATGTAATTCTGGAGAGGCAGCCGCCTATTGGCTCTTGAATCTAAGTTGTGTGCAATACGGCTACATCTCTGTGGACCGTTGAACTCATGCATGTGCTCTCTGGAGCTCCCTGTTTGCTTTGCCCACTGGTAAGGATCTCCAAGTCACATATTAGGGACAGAAACCTACTGCCTGATTGGAAAAATAATGCAAAATCCTAATTCCTACATGTGCATGCCCCAGAGAACAATTTCCAACGTAAGACAAAGGAAGCGTTTCTAATGGATTCATTTGTAGTTAGGACAGATCAAATCCAGCCTGATGAGCGAGACTGGGAGAAAGTTAGAAATTAAGTGGGTTACATTAAGGCAGAGTATTAGAAAGACAGGGAACACAACATAAAAGATAATAGTGATGTACACACACAAGAGAGTAGGAACGGCTGTATATTGCAGAAAGGTAGTAATGAAATCCACAGAAGTAGTGGTATGAAGTAAATGGGAAATCTGGCGGAGTCAGAGTGAAATGACTGCTGAGACAAAGCTGATGAGCTGGGCTTAGTACAGTGCTGCATCAGTCTATTAGGTCAAAAATCAGTGTAAGTGCTAAATCACCTGCTTTGTGGATGAGTTCAGTGCATAATACACTGGACGATACAGATGCAGATTTAGCCTCCTTAGAAAACCAATAGCTTGAGAGCTTCTGAATCTCTTTATAGATGTGTTCTTGTAATATACTTTTTAGCATAAAACCAATTTTTCTTGAGAGTCAGGAAAAAAGATAATGAGAAAGAACAAAAACAAAGTCTCTATAAGAGAGAACAGTGTGCATATGCCCTCTATGCAGTTTTGAACCAACAAAGAGAACAAAATCACTGCAGTCTTCTGAGGCCAGCAGAGCACTGAACAGTGAAGGGACCATGCCCATGAAACAAAATCCAATGTATTTTGGTCTCATAAATGGTCTAGAAATGAAAACAACGGTAGGAGCAGGCACGGAAGCTTCCATTCCTCATATGGCAATAATCTATATTAATTACAGCAAGCGTCCAGCTTCGAACAATGTCACTGCAGTGCTATTACTGTTGAAAAGTATTGAGTTTCCAAGGAGGTGAATGTCTTTTTCTCTCTCTAATCATGATTACTTGGCTTAGTACTTGGGCTAAGCTTTCATTTAACCAAGATAAATGGGTATTTCCAAAACCAGCGAGTTAACACTATGCATCACATTATTACTCTCTTCTCAGATTTCTTGCCTCATGTGCTATTTTACTCGGATAAGAATAGGAAGGAGGAGCTGTGCAGGATCCCATATGGATTAAAGATCAAAAAAATAAATAAATCTGGTTTTGACCCATTACTTTGTCCTATCCGGTGCTAGCATTTTCCCTCAATCAACATAACACCACAATACTATTTGTCCTATAATTTCCCTTTCTTGAAACATGAGTGCCCACACCACATTTTTGCAGACCTATCTGACTAATATTTTGTTGCTTTCTATTTGGAATCCCTATTTATCATTTAAGCTTATGTGCCAATACTGTAAGTTAACATTCAGAAGAGCAGATGGGGAATTAGAGGCAAAACTTCTGTCAGTGATAACGGGACTTCCACACTTCATTTCCCCCAGGGCACAGTGAATGTTTTCCTTTTCAACAGTGCTGGGCAAAACTGCCTTAAGGAACAGGTGGCAGCAAAACTGTGTGCTGGCAACACACTGAAGTTGTCAGGATGCAGGAGTAGATTTTTGGTTGCTGGGCCATTTGTAGGAAGTTATTTTGTAATAGCTCCTGGAAGATACCCATCTCGCTACAGAAGTTCAAGTCAGCAAGAACTGCCTTTCTAGCAAAGTCAATGAGAGGTCTGGCACTGAACAGCTTCTCCTACACAGGTGGGTTCACCTGACCACATCGCTGCCCAGTGTTCGGCTTTTGATGACCAGGGCAGGCTGCAGATCCAGGAGAGGTCCTAACTTCAGGTCCCTAAACTCTGCAAATCCCATTATTTCAACAGCCATCCTGCTCCCCACTCTTCTGTCCCTTTGGGGACCGGCACTTGCAATATCAAGGACTCCACAAAGCAGGAAGCGGTTCATCTGCCGTAGGCACAAAACTCCTCACCATCAAGGAGTGACACTCAGCTGGATGTTTTGTCTCTGTCTTGGGGACGCTCCCCAGCTGGAGAGCTCCATGGCACCTCACTGGGATCAAAAATCCCTGTACTTTGCTGGTTTTGCTCTGGGCAGCAGGGTTGTGCTGCTGATGCCGGCCAGCTGCCACTCAGCAGTTGCTGAATGACAGGAACTATCATGATCAAGACAAAATTCAGTGTCCTAACATGCCAAATGTCACATGGGAGATTAAAAGCAGGTTCTGGCTGCTAAAATGTGCACTGAAGACACACTAGAGGCCTGCCCAGAGAGCAAGAGCTTGCCCCTACCCTTGAGTGCCACGCTGATGGGACTTGTTCAAAGTATTACCACCAGATACAGCCTGCACCATCTTACCTCCTCTGGTCTTTTTCTATAAGGTGTCTGTCATTTGGCCAGCCTCCAGCCACCTTCTTCTCAGCAAAAAAAAGCTTTTACTAAGCATTTGATACCGCCATTAATGAAACAAGGAAATAGATGTTGAAAATCAGGACATGTGGGTTATGTCTGTATTCTCTACTTTTTAGGACAGTTTAACAATTGCCTGTTAATTTTCACCTTTTTTGATGCTTTTATGAAAGCTCTTCCTGCCTCTGTCTCTCCTAAGAATCCCTGAGCCCCAGTAATCATGTGAATTACCTTCAAATCAAAATGCAGAAAAGCTGTGTTTTCACATTGACCTTGAAATCTTGAAGGCCATTCCACCTCCCACGGGATACAGCGTGTGTGTGTGTCATTATAAAGGTGCTTTATAGCATAGCTTGTGATTGAGGAGGCTGCTAAGGTAAGTTTAACCAAAAATGTTTCTCATGTGTAGATATTCTCAAGATCCTGTCTTGCAACTAAAAGTTGGCATTTGAATTCTTCAATTTATTTAGTTCAATTTAAGCAAACATATGTGTGGGAAAACTTGTTAAGGTATCAGCTAACACCAGGCAGGTGACTTGAGCTGGCCCTGTTGTAACACTTGTGTGCCTCTTGCTGTAATACAGTGTAGTAGGTAAATAAAAGCTGGTAGTCTTCTTCCTAATGTGTTCAGAGGGCTTTTCCCCCCTATTAATTTGATAGTAGTAATTAAATTACAGAAAATATTATCAGAGGCTGCTGTAATATGGGCTGCATTTTTATTTCATAGGGTGTAAAATATAACTTTCACTCCCACCTGCTCTTCTTCCTTATACGGGAATTGCTGTTGTCAATTCCCCAGCTCAGCTTTTTTCTTTTTTTTTTTTTTTTCCCTTTTAAAGCTGATTTACAAGCTTAATGAAGTCTATCATTTCAATGTTCTTTGATATGTACTTCAGAAGAGAGCGGGTACTTGATTCTCTTCTTATTTACATCAGCAAGGTCAGGAGCTGAATGCAGAAGCAAGCGAAGAGGCAGGGCAATGCCACAGAACCTGTCAGCACCAGAGCAAAGGCATTTCTTCAGTTTGTGGTCCCTTGGGAAATCCTAACAGCTGGACTGATGTTGGATGTAACTTAAGAAATACTCCCCTTAAACTGGCGGAGGTTCAGTATCCAAATATAATCCCTGCTGAAAGAATGCTGAAAAACTGAATTTGACCTTCATGCAAGCCAAAAAAGAGACTTTTCAGTATCTGTAAAGATTTAAGAAATGATGTGGAACATTTTGTCCAATAGTAGCTTTTTGATTTCTTCGTACTGTTTGTATTTATTTTTACCTTTTGCCACAATGGAAATTCAAGTCCAATATTCCATCAAAGTCAAGCATTTTATCGCCTTTCCACTCAAATGCCCGAGTCAGATGCTTAAAAGGTAACACCAGCAGCACTGTGAGCAGTGGATATATAAGCACATGGAAAACCAGCCTTTTGCACTATAGCCCAAGGAAGTGTCTTTTTTTCTTTATCCTGGTGGAGTAATTTGCTATCAGAACATGTTGCCATCAAAAGCAATCAGCTATTGGCACCTTACAGCTATTGGAAAATGTTGCTACCGGAGTATTTCAGTTGCCAGTCAGACCAGTTTGCTGGTGCAAACTTCTGAGCTTGCGGTGGGAGCCCTGCTACCAAATGCATTTGCCAACTGGGAATCGGCAATTTGCTTCCTCTCACTCAGGTGCAGAGAAAAGCAATGTTTATTTAATCTGGAAGCGGGAAAACTGGAGTGGAACAAGAATGACCATCACCCTGTGCCTTTCCAGCTTTATGCCCCCAGGAGTTTTGCCTGTCTTCTACCACCACCTTGAAAGCTCTCGCTTCCTTCACCACTGCTGGAGCAACAGCGTTTTTGGCAGTCAGCTCCTTCTGGGCCTTTCTAGTCCTGGGTTTGGTCTGACGTGAAAGTGACTGTAGGGTGACAGACGATGCTCACCCAACCCATTGCTACCATCAATCCTACCACAGGACGCCAACACTGGCATTAGGGTGGTGGGAGAGGAAGGATCGACTAGGAGACAATGCACCCAGTTCTGTTTCTGCAGGTTTTGATGCAAAAAATGAATTCCTGTGGGGTATGCAACTATTGGGCATTGGCCAATGAACAAAGATATCCACGTATGGGTTCTTACTCCACGTATCCCGCAGTAAATACAAATCCATTGACTGACCTGGAAAGTCAGGTTGGCTCCAGGAGTGGCCTGGCACTCCTTTCTGCTCGTCTCTGGAAGAGCATTGCCCCAAGTGTTAGCTTGGCAGTACTTGGAAGAGCACCAGCAATTGCAATAAGTAACTGACAGTATTTCCTAAGCATCTGTATTTTCACTTCTATGGAAAACATGGAGCTGATCTAGGAGTACTTAGTTTGGGAGCTGTAACTCAATCGCAGTGAAAAGCAGCACTGGAGGAGCACACATGAATTTCAGCAGATAAGATCCCCTGTAGTTAAACTAAATGTCATCACACTGTACACGGCTGCTGCTTTCAGGTTTGCTAATTTGTAAAACAATGTGAAGAAGGTGCTGCAGTTGTGAGCGCAGCAGCTGAATTATAGGTACTTAGGCAGCACTGTAGGGATATGAATTCTGTTTATTGCACAAACCTGCCTCTATAATTAACAGAAATAGTAACATTTCCTTGCTCTGTTTTCATTAATTCAGACTGATAGCTTTGGAAGATCAGAATGGATTAAGAAACACATTTTGGAAGAACAGGAAAGAACCAGAGGACACTCTTGGCTTTTCAGCATCACTCCAGATCTCCTTCTTCAGTGTACAAGGAGCAAAATTACTAGCAATGCTCTGTGTGTAACAGACCATCTGTCACCATAATTGTAGCTTTATTTTATTTTTCCCTGCTTCTGGGAGAAAAGATCCAAACTTTCCTAGCTGCCTGCCTGAACTGAACATAATGAAATGTCTTTTAAAACCTTGAGAAACAGCCACAGTCAGTCCAAAGCCTGCTTAAACCCCAGCAGCTCTTTAACACCAATACCAGCACCTTGCAATAAAAACTGGCTTCAGGGTTTACCTAACAAGATGCAAAAGGTCTGAACAGCCATGTCTCCTTTAGTGGGAGTTTTATAGGCCTTTCTCCCTCTCTTAGGAGGCGTAAACTTATCAAGTTTTAAAATTACGGTGTATTTATCTCCGTAGTATAGTATGATATTGTTCCCACAGAAGCACTGGTGATACTTTACCGTGGTAGAGAGGAGGGCACTGCGTGAAGCAGAGCTGATGCATGAGCCAGCTTAGCTGTGGCTCGTGACAACCAAAATATGGCACAGGTTTCAGTCTGGGTGTTATTTTATTATTTTGGATGCTTCAGGGACTGGAAGCAAGGGGTGTCCAGAAATGAACAGGAAACATGTCAGAGATGACTTATTTTTCCAGTGATTCACTGAAAAAAATATTAATCTTAATCTCTTTCTAACATGGAGCACATACCGACCACTGAACCGCTTTGACTAAGGAGGGCCTTTTATTGATATGACTCCTTAGCCAAATGTAATGCAATTAAATGATTGGATTTCATTACGTATAATTGACATGGTGTCAGTGACAATTTCCATTCTCCCTATTATTTCTATAAATAAAGTCATCCGCCATAATTAGAAAATATGAACGTGTTAAGACCTCCATTAATTCTTCCCTATATTAATCTAAGAGCTGGGCAGATGTTTATTAATACCTTGTTACACTGCGTTCATCAGCTGTTACCAAGAATAGAAAGGCTGAGACCTGATCTCACGCTGAAGGTTAAATAAGAGCAGATCTGGCTAAATCTTGGGTTTGGTTAACTTTTTGACGATATATTGGGTTTTTATCAAAATGCTTTTTAAACCTTTAACCTCTCTCTTTCTTCCCCTCAGTGTGCTTTGGACCATGTATGAAACTCAGAGGCGTTCCCCTCCCTCCAGCATTGAGTTCAGCAGTCCTTTAGCTGCATCCTGATGTCCATTTTGATTTCAGTGGAGCTGAATTACATCAGCCTGTGACCTGCCCTCTGCTTCTTCCTCCTGGGAGGTGCTTAAGGAGCCGCGGTGCCAAGTGAGAGCCCAGGTCCACCCCATTTGGTGCCGGGCACCTGCTGTTGGGTGCTTGGGATGGATGCGAGGAACAGCAGGTACGGGTGGACATGCACCAAGCCATGATGGCTGCTCTGACCAGCCTGTGAGACCTCACACGCCCTCCTGGGACATTGTGGTTGGCAGGTTTCAGAGCTGGTCTAGCCTCTGTCCCAAGCCTTCTCCCATGGTGACCTCCACTGGGTCTTCTGCCAAGAAGCTCCACAATTTATTTATGCTTTCTGTGAAAGTACATTTTTCCTTGTTTCTTTTAAATCTTGTGCTCAATAACCTAAGGTCACTTCCTGATGATCTTCTCCTTTCCTACTTGTCTGGTGTTTTCTGCCTTTTCCCACTCTGTTCTTTCTCACCACCACTTGGATCTGTTCTCTGGGCACTTACTGCCCGGGTTTGGTGCCCATCAGGGCACCTCCGCTCACTTTGGCAATGCTGCATTAACTTGTACCAGCAAAGCAACTGTCCCATGACCTCTGTAGTCACGGCAGATGCTTGGCTTCGTCTGTGTCTATGTGGCTGCATCAAGGAGCTCTGAGGTTCAGGCTGGTGCCAAACTCCTGCTCGCTCACATTCCCGGTGTGCTTAGGCTGCCTACGGGGAGAGGAGGCGTTTGATTTCTGGGATGAGCCGATAAGTACAAACAATGCTAATTCATATCAGATGTTCACAGAAACAGTGCATAAGATATATGTCTGTTTAACTGCATTCAGACTGCAATGGAGCCTATTTCCTTATTTTAGGAAAAGTTTAAATCTTGCTGGCAAAACTTGATGAACTTCTCCTGAAGGACTCAGCCTTCCAGGCTAAACCATTTTTTTTCAGCTGATAATTATTGTAGTTTTTTTGCAAGCTCTTAATATTTTCATGTACACTAAAGTGGACGAGATGAAATTGTACACATCTTGTGACCTTTTCTCCTCAGGATACTGGGCTGTTGCCATTCGTCATTTAAAGCCAACCAAAGCATGACTGTTCACAACTGGGATTTACTTTGTAGGGTAAGATGTAAGGCACTGAAGTGGGTAAGGCAGCACTTGGTCTGAACCTGCCTTTGTATTTTTGGCTGGGCCACACCTGAAATGAAACTAGAGCATGGTGTGAGTTGTCCAGGGCTGGAGCTGGCCTTTCTTTGCTGCTGTACCCAGCACTGAGCTGTTGGGGCTCCTGGTCTTCATCAGGCCTCAAAGAAGAATTTAAGTAATATTTTCAAGATAGGCTGTCCACATCACAGTGTAGGATAGGCATGACCCAAAGCCTACCATATGGTTATCAGCCTAAATCCTGAACCGATGAACTGGCTGATATGTACTTCAAAAGACTGGTGGCAGTGGCTGGCCCAGCCTCATCCCACCCCACCCCACCCCACCCCACCCCACCCCACCCCATCCCATCCCATCCCAGGCAGCTTCAGAGGCAACCAAGGCAGATGAAAAATGGCTCACCAACCCAACAAACAGGGATCATGTCAAAACATCTATTGACCTCAAAAAAGAACATGGGTGCAAAATTAGACTGCCCAGCCATGGAAAACACATATATGCAGATGCCGGTGCTGCTCCTGTACTCTCCCCTGGGTTGATTTCAATAACAGTGCTCTGACTTTGTTTTGTAAAATGTAATTTTAAATTCATATATAAAAAAAAATTGAAAAAAATCCAATGTTGCTTCCACCACTTTCTAGCCCTTGCCCATCTCCTTTGAGCTGGATGCTGCTTGTCTGTTCTCTTGTCTGCCACCTCTGAAATTATCCACTTACTTTTTGCACTCTCTTTCCCTTTCTCGGAATTGCCTTTGCAGTAATCCACATAAACAGCTATTCTTTGGGTCAGCATTTCAATTAGTTTTAAATTGTACCTTTCTATTTCCTGGGTCTTTACTTATTTATTATTTATATTGAATCTTTTTCTGAGTGTTTGCATTGATTCTGATAACTCTGTTGGGTGCATATCTGTATAAATAGATCAATAGCTTTTGGACTGTGCTTTCTGAAGCAATAGACTGAGAGGCTTCTTTCGAACTTGAAAGCTTCTTTACTGAATTTATTAATACAGCAGGCCATTACAAATGTATGATCCATAAAACTACTTCAATCCCACACTAAAGTAAGTGGATTTTGTACCTGTTCTTCCTGGCCAGTTGCATTTAAGCAGTTGCCAATCTTACACCTCCTTTTTCCATTACAGACACCCTCAGTTCATTGGGCAAAGGACACTACTGACATCACCATTATACTCTTTCCAGAGTTGACAGGGTTGGCTTAATTGTTGGTCCCAGCAGACAAGGGTGTGTGGATCATCCTGGGCTCCTCCAAGGGACTAATCTAAAGGGAGGATCTATCAGGAATCAATCTCCCATCTCAAATGAGAGGTACTCCCTTCTCTTAAACTGCAGTAAAACAAACCCTCCTCCAATCTCATCCAAATTAAAATCAGGCACAAACTGAGACTTTCATTTCTATTTCTAGCTTGCTCAAGGAAAGACCTCTTTGCACTGTCTTCCTCCAAGTCAATTTTGGGCTAAGTGAAAAAACATAGTTCCACAAAAATCTCTGTGTGAAGCCACCAGGAATGCAGCAAGATAATAGTGTAGCAAGATAAGGGGGATTAAGATTATTTCTGGGCTTTTTAAGAAATAAAGGGTGAAAAAGTTAATGGAACACTGAACTGAGGGACATTGCTGGGACCTGCAAAGAAGTGATAGCCTGAGATAGCTGGGTGCACAGCAGTTGAGTTGTATGAAATACCATTGCATGGCCAGCCTTTTCCATGTACCTTGAAGCCTGCTGAATTCCACATGGATTACGGCGTGGAGCCTTTAGGAGCTGTGGGTAATGGAGCTGATCATTTCCAGCTGATGTGTGCAGTAAGGAAGTAACTGAAGTACAATGAGCTGGATGTTAGTGAAATGAGAAATACAATGGCTGACAACACAATGGCATAATCATTGCAAGATGGGCTGCATGTCTCTTGTTGACTATTCACGGATCCCTCAGAGGATGAGCCTAGGATTCTTGTGTGGGGTCTGCCTATTGATTGAACCTCATTTAAGAAGGTCTGATGTTTGCCTCCCACCCACTTGTTATTTTTCTGGGCCAGTTTGGTTCTTGTTTAATGCAAGAAACAGCTCTGGCGCAAACACAGCGGTGCCTGCTGCGCTCCGTGTTCAAAAGCAGTGCATATTGAGAATTTGCTTGTATTGTTGTGGAAATTACATGTAACTCTAATCGCCGTGGTGAGTTTGAGTGGAATATTCCGTAGAGACAATAACAGCCACTGATGATCCAAATCCAGTGGAGGCCTGATCCAGCTTGTGTTGAAGCTGATGAAGTATTTCTGTGGTACTTAATAGACCTTGGCCTCAGCCTCAAAAGAGTGCACTTCAGATTGAACTTCTCTGCTTTTGCAGAGATCTTATTAGATTTGCAGAGTTGGTATTAGATTTGCTCAGTGGTATGAGAACATTACTATTCTGTTAAATTACTTTTTCAGTTAATAATATATTCTTTTCTACAGGGGTTTTTCTTTCTTAAGTCCTTTTTACCTGTTTGCCTCCAGCTGGTTAGGGAATTCATTCTCGCTTTCTGTCTTGAACTACTATATATCATTATCTTGCAGGATTAAACAGCTCTTGTCTACTTGTTAAATGAGTGCTCTGTATGCTAAACTTTATTGTTGTTCCTTGGGCATGGTGGCCCTTTTTTACTGGTGGAAGCAAAACAAAAAGAGCCTCGTGAATGACAAAGAAACCTGAATCAAAATAGATTCTTGACCCCAAGCTCTTCCAGGGCAAGGCTCAGCACTGACTTCTGGGGAAGCCCTCCTCATACCTGAGCCTTTTCTATAACAGCATACAGATACACTTTGTGAGCCCATTCCTAACGAAACAGATCTCTGAGATCCAAACTGTATTATATTATTTGTAGTATTTCCACCTGTAATCCCAGCAGCATGCTAAGTGCTTTGAAGAGATGTTGGAAGACAAAGTCCCTGCCTAAAGAGCTTAATATTCATATTTTATTCAAAATAAAAAATACCCAGACTTTGAGTCTGTAAGATACTGGATTAAAAAGGCTTTTCTCCTTAAATTAGCTCACAGAAATATAACCCCCTGAAGGGAGCGAAGGAGACAGCTGTGGAGGGAAGGGAGCCAGCACTACCGAGTACAAAGCGACTTTCAGCTGCCTCATCCGGAGATGCACTTTCAGCCTCAGCCTGCGATCCTTACAGACACTTTTATCCCTGGGAGCCCAGCTGGGATCGGAGGGGGTCAGATCTGCCGTGTGCCCCTGCCCAGCATTCCCTGTGCAGATGCGAGACCCAGCCCCACTCCATCTGGGACAGAGGAACCAGGGGCGGTGTGATGGGGATGTAGCCTTTGGCTCTGCCTGTTCAAATGGCAGCCCTCACTATCGGAACAAAATCAGCTTGCTCTTCATTTTGTCAGAAATCAAGAGTGTATAACACACAGTTTCTCAGTTCTGATTGCTGTGCATAGATTGCAGTATTCCCAATATTTTGTCACACTACAATTATTTGCTATTTCTATGTGCAGCACATCACAGTGTCAACATTCTTTATAAAAATATATTAAATTATTTAAAACCAAAGAAAACTAAACAATAGCATATGAAGAGACCTTTCAGAAAAGGTTATATTTCTGCATTAGGTATACTTGAAGTTTAGTGGAAGTAGGGGACTTTTGCCGTAATGGACAACAGTGAGAGAGAAATGGAGCACAGTGCTCAGGAAGGGACCCGTGAATGCAACTAATATGTTTCTGAAGAGAAGGAAGCAAACCCACCATTACATCTTGACGGTAGAGAAGCAAAGCTGACAAGAGTTTTGAAGCCACAAGTTCCAGCTTGTTGCAGAATTTTAATGTGTTTCCACATGAGTGATATTTGGTTAGATATTGTAAGCACAGAACTGGAAAATTAGGATTAGCAAATGAGTAAATTAAACTGAAATTTGGGCAAAGAGATTTGAAGGTAGACGTAAGTGCTTCAGTCATGATGGGCTTTGCCCTCCAGTGTATTTTTTTCTTTTTTTTTTTTTAATAGTCTGTGAATTCTTATTGGATTTGAAATTGTTTCCATTGCAGACACTAGAGATTTTGCAAGGAAATCTGCTGGGGTTATAGAAGAACAGTAACAGAACAACAACAGAAGAGATGTAGGTTGAAAGTGATACAGTTTTGACTTAATGATCTCTCTTTTGTGAAATGCTCATCACAGATAAAATTTCTGGGCTTCGTTCCTGGTCACAACACAACAGCAAAAACTCTTAATGCAAACTTCACTGAGCCACTTCTAGTTCTTAAGAAAATGTCTGTTACATGGCCAAACCCCACATCTGTCTTTGCAGGGTTAATTATTTCTGAAACTCAAGTGAGACACAAAGAAAGCTGCACAAATAGACGCAGGACATAAATAACTCTGGATTTTAGCTGCACAGTAGGGAAATCACCCGAAGGCAGCAGGCAGGGGAGATGGGTCCGTGGTGGACCCCAGGGTATGCCAGCATGCCCCAGCACCTGCATCGGAGCACCCTGCCAAATGCGCTAAGCTAAATCCACTTCCGAACAATGGCAATTTGATTAACACAGGAGTCGGGATGCTGTGCAAACCAGCCTTGTGCTGACACTGAAATGAACCAGACAGCTCAAATATGAGAAATGGAAAAAGCAATAAGCATTAGTAAAATAAAACAACAGGTTGTGCGTAGCCCAAATGACTTTGTCAGTATATTGTCTTTTCCACGAACGTCTGGAAGATCTGACATTTTTTGTATTGGTTCTCAAGGAACATTGCAAGAATATCAGAGGTAAGGGAACAGAGATGCAGAGCAGTCCAATAACTTACCATGAATAGTACCTACCGAGGCAAAATTACATCTAAGGCTTCCCTCTCCAATTTGTGAGGTTAGATCATGCTGATTTTATCAGCAAGGTCATTTTAGCACCCATGCTTAATCCAAAATCCAGTCTGATATTTGTTTAGGAGATTTGAGTAATCTCTTTAAGAGAATTAACAAGTGCTGGAGTCCTAAGGAACAATCTTCTCTCAGTCCTGTCTGGAGCAGAAGGATTTGAGGTCAAAGCTAGGTGAAGGGTTTTTTGAGGCAGTCTGGAAACAAATTAATTCTCTTTAGAGACCGTTGGGTTATGGAGAATGGAAGCACAAAACCTGCAAATTATTTTAGGTTGTTTTTTGGGTTCAGTTGTTTGGTTGCTCTGGAGGCAACCCATGACGTGCTGCACGATGCTACAGTATTGATAATACGATATGCTGAGAGGCTTGCTTTGACAGTTTCCCCCTCTGAGCCACGTACGCCTGCAGTCAGTGGCCAAACAACACGTGAATGTTTTTCTGCCTTTTCCAACGTCACTGTGTTCTGCCTGTTGTCCCTTCACAATACAGCACTGGCCCTAGAGCTGTGTGATGGGAGCTAATTTCTAGGTAAGGGAGCGTATGGGAAAATTCAGTGAAACAAAGTCACTGATGCTCAAATGCCAAGCTGTTAAATCATCAGTAAGTCTTAGTTCAGAAATCAGTCTTCTTTTTTTACAAATAATTAGAAAGATAATCAGTGGATATAAAGTCAAATGTTCACTTGAGGCTCTTGGGTTAAATTTTGGGAAGGGCTTTGAGGAATTGGCTTTGAATCCTTGCATCCAAAGCTACTCTGTGTGTTCTGATTGTTGGATGGATCTAAAATAAACCATTTCTACATGTTCTTGTCTGAGAATATGTGGCTGACATCACATAAGATTAGCCCTTCTTTTGCAGATTGGTCCACAACAGCAGCATTCCCACAAGACTCCTATCATGTCAGGCAGAACAGTCACCTAGCAGCTCATGGCATTGTTGTACTGTTAACCCTTTACCCTTTTCCTTCCCAAAAGGCTGATGATTTTTTATCTCGATCCAGAAACAAAGAACAACATCCTGGCTCATGGGGGTGGATGCTGCGGATGCTCATTTCAGGCACCCCGCCATTTCACAGCTGGCAGCAACAGATAAATTTATCAGTTGTCTGAGCCAAAGTTCACCAGATGGAATTGCATCCCACTTAGAGGTAACGTTGGACTAGCCTCGAGAATAGAGGTAGGTTTGGGTATTAACTCATCTCAGCTTCCAAGGTTAGGACTAAAAGAAAATTTGGAACATAAGTGGGAATCCTGAGGCCAAATAACCCAAAATTAAGAGAACATAATGCAACAGCTACAGCTGGAAGGGATACTACAACTAACCTAGCAAAGTTTTACAGTGAAGTTTGCTATCCAAGCCATAAGAAGGTTGTTACCTTTGCATGGCTGATAAATCGCAACAGCAATGATTTTACTGTAAAAACAAACAAACCTCCCATTAGACGAGTGAGAAGCAATATTAAATCTCGTTCTTCTACATTGAGAGATATTTATGTAGAGGCCTACTAATATTTCAATATTTGGAGAAATGGCAGCTTATACGAGCAAATGGAGGCACCTAACGTAGCACATAGGCAATCTCCTTGGCAAAGCCTATAAAATCGAAGGTAAAAGAGGTATGGTGAGTGATGGCTAAAGTAACATGATATTTGCACAAAATACAGTAGGGGATATGGTAAATATGAAAAGAAATTGTTGAAAAATTCAACACAACCTTGGCAGATCCTCTGTAGGGGTGTGGAGGATCCTTGCCTTTGTCACCTGCTGCATTTGTTGAGATCCACCATTCCAGTGTCCTCCCTGTCTGGTAGCTGCTGCAGAGCAGAGAGGCGAGCAGAGGTGGGAAGAGGACACTGCACGACTGCCCAGCCTTGGGGCTCAGAGGGTGCTAAAAAACCCAACTGTAAAGCAGGTCTTGACATGTCTCCTTTAAGATGAATAATGAGGACTGGCTGCAAGGCAGCCTGCCTGAAGGAAACAATCAGACATATATCAAAAAGCCCATGAAAGCGTGGTCCACAGAATGACTGTTTAAAGTCACTCAAAATATATGGTGAGCCAGCCAAGCTGGCCCATCGGGGGGGGGGGTGCACTGGTGTGAGCAGTGATGCTCCTGCAGACGGTCTGATGGGGCGCCTGTGCTGAATGCAAGCCTTCAAGGGTTAAATACTTATCTTGGCACTTGCAAACTTCTGTAATAAGAAAGCTTTAAAAGAAAGCAGCCATCTGCTTCAAGCATCACGCAACGATCAGCCTGCATTTCTTACCAATGCAGCGAGACAGGGAATCAAACAAGACGGGACCAGGCAGCCTAAACCCTGACTGCTCTCAGGCTCCATGGCAGGAACTCAGCCTTCCCCATGCTTTCACAGTGATTTACAATTATAAAACAAAACCCGCTCGGCATCCTCATGAGGGTCCTCCAAATGCCCCAAAAGGAGGCTGAAGCCAGAGGTCACAGCACCAAAAATGCCCACGTGCCGGGTCCCTGGCTGGGGGCTCTGGCAGATGCCGACTGGCAGCTCCATCCACTTGGACGACTGCCGGTGGTACCTTGGAATTTTATTTTTCCAACACTTACAAAACTGCCTGACAGCAAAATGGAGAAATAGGCGGTCCAGCTCCTACTGTGTGGGAAAACAAAACGAACCCCCCAGCAGGGGGAACAGGGGAGGAAAGAGGCATGCGGTATTTCCAGCTTCCTCGGCGCTGTGGGGTAGCAGACATGAGAAATGACCCCCACTGCTTAAGCCCCTAACCCTTAGATACTTTCTTCTATTAATGCCAGATGGAAAATCTTGAAGTCTGAAAATGTAGTGGAAATACCTTACAGGAAGGCACACAGAGTTAAACAAGTCACTGAATGCTCATTTCTTCAGTTCAGTACATCTTGATGTACCATTCGTTTCAGCAGAAATGCTACCAGCTCCCTGGGATCCATTCCAGATTTATTCCAGGGCAACGCTGAATAGGTATTGCCCAAACTAAGGGACCCATGAGGTTGCCAGAGGAAAACGCTGGGGTAAGAAATACCACTGCCACTGCTCAGCTCAAAGGTTTGACCTGAATTTTGAGAAGGAGCAGAATTGGGCCTGATTCAGACTCCTGGTTGCCATACCTTCCCATGATCAACCAGAAGAGCTCCAGGCCATTCTGGAGACCTACAAGGCTCTGCAAGCTCAGCTAAGCTGGATGATTATCCAGATGGACCCTTAAGTACAAATATATAACGTCTGTCAGGTTAATGAAAGCCTTGTAATGGAGCTCTGTAATATTCACACTTTATGACAGCCTAAAAACACCTGGTCCTATATCAAATGCATTGCTATTTGCAGAAACAAAATCAAGACATAAAAATCCTGAAACAAACATGGAGAAATTAAATAAAAACTATTTCTTTGGTGCCTTCTCAGAGACAAGGTGCATGAGGGTGTAGAAGGACCACATAATTTACAAGTGGAGAGTATATGTAACTATCATATGGGTATCACATTCATATACCAGCACCTTTCTGTATGTAAGCACACCTAACTGGTTTGGTAAAAGTTAATAACCACGCCTTTCTTCTTTTTCAACCACCATGTCTGCAAATTGAAGCCCACTGTTGCCTCTAGTACAACACACAATTCACACAAACACCTATTTCTGGTGATAGTTTCAGAAATGATCAGGTGGTTTAGTAACCCAGGCTTTGGTTGTATCATGTGATGGGAACTAGAAAGCACTGATATTCAGAGTGTGGTATCATCAAGACATTTTTGGCATGATATATCCTGATGTTATACCCTAACATTGCCAGGAGCTGTAACAGTGCATGGAAAAATTACTGTTTTCATTTTTCCTGTGTTTATTTGAAGGGTTAGATATAATTGTTAATACACAGCATGCTACTACTAGCAAGAGTATTAATATAGATCTCTTATTGCTAGTGTTTTTTATTATTAATTACTTCTAATAATCTATATTTTCACATGTGAGTGGAAGTATGTGATAAAGGTATTCCTCAGCAACTTTGTGCAGTTTATTCTCCAGCTATGACTCACCCCTTACCCTGCGAAGCAAAGCCCAAGTGACCCAGCTGTGATGAGCACACAGGCATCACGGAGGCAGTTTCCTTAGCAACACGAGCCACACAAAAACATCCGAAACATCTTCTACCTCCTGCTCCCTGTCCCTTGAAGTTGTTGCTAAATAAGTGGATGTTAAACCTCTTACCTGAATTTCAGAGGTACAGTCAATGTATCACAAAGCAAAACCTTTTGCTTACAAGCAAGTTAACTTTTGCTACTGCCCTGACTTCAGGCTTAATAGGAAAAATAACTTCTTTTTCTTCTTCTTTTTTTTTTTTTTTTTTTTTTTTTTTTTTTTTTTTTTCCCTCCCCCCCCTCTTATGTTATCTCCAAACACTGCCTGGGCTCATAACCAAATAAAGGAAGCAGCTCCTAGGCCCTCAGCTGATACCAATTGTCATTAGGTTGAAGTTAAGGAAACTATGGCAATTTAGAGCAATCAGCCTAGGATGTGCTGGGTGTTTGCTGGTTCCAGGTGCTCATGATCAAGGCTAGATTAAGAGCAGATAAATAGTTCACCCAGCAACAGTAGTAGCTGGTTTGTTGGGGATGGTTTCTGTGGAGTTTTTTGCTGAGACATTTTGAAGAAAACAACTTTTTGAAGGTGCCAGACCAAAGAATTGTGAGCTGTTTGAATTGGGGAAAGATGTTTGCAAGCAAGGGGAAAAAGTGCTATTTTTACATCCAAGCTATTGTGTCCAGTAGCCTGAAGTATTTCCTTTTTATTTGTGCATTGTTTCTTAAAGTATCTTTACTCCTTGTATTGTAGACTTCTGGGGTAAAGTATGTATATTGTACTACATTGAGATACTACTTTTTGTGTTTACTGTACGCTAAAGTTCAGTAAGGCTGAATGTATGGCTTTCCTCCTTGTGTAGGCATGTGGTTGTGGAAGAGCTGTGCAGGAATGAGGGTATTGATTTATGCCTGTCACTGTTTGACAGGAGCAGATGGGGGTCTTGGAGGTTTAGTTTAGCTGATGGACTGCACTAAGCACAGCCTGATTCTGCTGCTATTACATGCAAGTTATCTTTGATGCAGCCAAGTCACTTTTGAAGATTTGTAGAAGGTGAAGCAGAGCCAGCTTTATAGGTAATAATAACAGAATGATATTATTTTGGTTTAAATGAGTCAATATTTGGAAAATTCCAGTCTTATTACTAAGACCTTGCCTGAGGGAGGCTGATCGGTTCTGCCTGTAAGGAGAGTCTGTACCAGATGGG
This sequence comes from Pelecanus crispus, assembly GCF_030463565.1. NCBI lineage: Eukaryota > Metazoa > Chordata > Aves > Pelecaniformes > Pelecanidae > Pelecanus > Pelecanus crispus. The sequence goes on along the minus strand of NC_134651.1, from coordinate 9,192,360 downwards.
AGAGTGAGTTAGTAGTGTGAGACAGAGCTCCTGTGGCCACCAAGACACAATGCTGGGGGTGCAGCTTACGGGGAATATGAGGCTGCAGCCAGGAGAAGAGGAATGTGGGCACCAAGTCATCTGAATTTGGGAAAATAAGATATGGGAAATAGAGCTTTAGTTGCAGTGTTGCATAGGGGACAAGTGCTGTTGGTAACCTGCTTGGTGGTGTGAGCGGATGCACACCTGATCATTGAGGCATAGGGTGAGCATGGCATAGGAAGAAAAGGCAAATTTGGAGAAGGTGTGAAATGGCAGAGATCTGAGCTACTGGGGGGGCTTGTCCCTGGTAGCCCTTGATGGTGACCCTGTCCCCAGCTGGAGCCGAGCACAAGGCTGACTGACCTGCTTTCCAGGGCTGCTAGCTCTTGCTGGCATCAGAAGCATGAGGCCCTGGCTGTGCTATACTGACATTTGTCCTGTAAAACTGACAGTAATAATGAATGATAGTCCATATTTCTGTAATATCTTCTTCCTCAGAGCACCTAACAACATGCCATTGACAAGATTTTTGAGGGCTTGATTGCAGCTAGTTTCCTGAGTAGTTTTGCCATGGCCCTACAACAGGGAGCTCCAGTCTTTAATACTTATGCTTGGGGTGAGGGACTTGCTTTCCCTTCTCCCTCTGCCTACTTCTCCCAAATGAGCAACCTGTCCTTACAGCAAGTGCTGTACATCCAGAACTGTCTAGAGGGGCTTTAAGGATGCTAACCTAGTTGGTCTCAGCTTGATGCTCAAACTCTGAAGCTGCTGCCTCTAGTTGAACAAGTGTATGTGCTCTAATCAGTGTTATTGGATGGAGCAGCTGTCTGTAGTACCAGACAGCAGATCTAATGACATATCACTGGAGGAGTTCTGGGCTAGACTATAGCCATAATTTATTAACTATAACTCTGAGGGAGCCAATTTTGCCAGTTTTGGAGAGATTACAAACAATTGAGAAATAAATGAACGTTCTTTCTATCCTTGGTCCATTGCACAGGTCAGGACTTCTCTGGTATTTGTAGGCTGAACCTGCAATTGACCATTGTATTCCTTGGCATGAACTGAAATGTCATTAACCATGGTGAAAATAAGTGATGCATTTGTCTCACATGATGAGTTTGCCTGTGGAAGTTGCAGATGGTTTGATTGACTTATGACTGTGGCTGGGTACTTGTATCGGGTGCCTACACAAATGCCAATCTGGAATGGCTGCTTGCTTGTGTGATGTGACGGGCCCTCCTGCAGATGCTGGGCACTTGGCTAGGAGCAGTGCTCCAAAACAGCTGTGGGTTGCTGGTGCCCTGATGGAATTTGCTGTGTCTGGGTTGAGAGTGGGTTGGAAGGATAAAAAGGGGATGGATTAAACTCACCTGATCTGTTATGGTGGATTCTGGCAGAGCTTTTCTGCTCAAACCTTTTTGCCTTGCTTTCTCTGACCCCTCTGACATTAGTTGCTTGCTGGCCTTTCTGATTCAACAGCATAAAATGAAACAGTCATGATTTGGACTGCAGAAGTAAGGATGGGAGCTGAAGCTTTCAAGCACCTTATGTGTATGCAAAGGAGACTAATGCACTTGAGGCAGTGACTGCACTAAAGACTACTTTAAATCCTTGAGTGTGGGCCTGAGTGGAGTTTGAACAAGCTGTGTGCTTATGTAATTAAGGCAAAGCTGTGCTGCTGCTTGAGCACTTACAGCCCTTGACAGGGATACAGGCAGGTCAGCTAACTGCTATGTGGTCATCTATTTAATCCCCAAATGGAGGGAAATTGGCACCTGTGCTGCCTGGATTTCTGTCTCAGGCTGTGTAACTACAGGCTCAGATCCTGAGGAGTGATTGCCATTTCAGCAGCACCTGTGCTCTTGTTTTGCTGGTGGTGTTGCTTATTTTTATGGATCAGGAGGTTGCAATCAATTCCAAAAATACTGAAAGTACAGTTTGAGCCCATGAGATCAGGAGTGGATGTGTACTTGAAGAAAAACCCTTTTGAAAGAAGTATCAATTTTATAATCACTGTAAAGGATTGACACAACAAGGGACTGTTTTTTCCACTGAGTGAAACGGAAAACAAGGAATCAAAATTTACAGATCCTGTTTTCAGCATTTCCATCAACTTGTGTTTGGTGGCAACCAAGCTTTTGCCTCCTGTAGACAAGGCAGAGCCATAACTGGGAACAGAGGTGTCCTGTGGCTTTAAGACTATCCAGTGATGGAAAGCTTTGGTGTATACTCCTATGCAGATGTAAAATGATTAATCTGCAGGCATCTGAGAACACTTATGACTTAGATTTTGGTCTTGTATCTGTTATTTCACTTATGGGGCTGTTAATACCTTGTAATGTGCATCAGGCCATATCTTGATGATTAAAAAGGGTCTGGTTTATCTATAACTAGCGAGAAATGCAATTATTTGAAGTAATGTAACTTCTGTACCAGTCAGACAAGTGGTATTAAATGGCTTTAATAATTTGGCTGGAGGCTTGTTTCGAGGTGCTGAAAGCACACCATCTCTCAGATCAGCATGTTGTCGCTACATCTGCAGAGCTGGTGTGGGGTCAATGCAGACAAGCCCTGGAGGCCATGAGATGGAGGGCAGAGGGGTGTGGAAGGGGGCATAAGGCAGTTTGCAGTGCTGGAGGTATCATCTTGGCCTTGAGGACAGCTGGGGAGGGAGAATAAGACCTGGATGGGACAGGGGAAACCTAATAAGGAAGACAGAGCTTGGGGGACACTGAAGGATGGATATGTGCAGAGTAGGAGAGAAGAGGGCTGGAGCCAGGGTGAGGGGGAAGGAAAGGTCATTTCCTTCCACACCAAGACCTTGTACTGACAGCAAATCCCATCCAGGAGCAACCTCTCCTAATGCTGACCTGCTAATAGCTGGGAGGCAGCCTGCAGTGCTGAGACCTGGAAGGTCCGCTGGCAGCAGCGGGATGCTTTCCATCATGCTCCCCTGCCTCTGAAACTTCCAGTGCTTGTCAAAAACATGCAGCTTCACTCAGAGCTAATTAAATGTGTATTAGTGGAGACAGACTTCAGTTTTAAGCAGAATACACCCAGCTGTGAGCATGTGGGTAGGACATGGATGGGCTTAAGCGATTTCTGAGATTTTCATTCATTCTTTCCTTGTACAAGACATATTTTGTCTCCCCACCACCCTTTGCATATCAGCAGTAGAGTTAAGAATTAGAAGCAGAGTAAAAAATGGACAGTTTTCCAAGCTTGCCACATGTCTAGTGTGGAGGGTTATTATTCAATCCAAACCCAGTACAGAAGCTAGTTGCTGAGAAAGTGGGATCTTTCAAAGCTCTAATTAAAGGTAATGTAAATTCTCCACTGATATTAGCAGAAGCATAAAACTGTTGCTGGACACATACCAGTTAGCAAGACCAGCTTATTGAGGGGTGCAGCTGACCTGTTTTAGAAATGGGCATGGCTCTGCTGGGCAACTTGGGAGTTAAATTGACTGATATTGTGTAGAAATTTGGCCCCTTATCCCTCCTGCATGCCCCTGGCAGTGCAGCTGGGAAATGATATTTCTGAGCACTAAGTGGCAGGAATGTGCCTGTGCTGAAGGGTGGGTGTGGTATTAAGTGAAGCCAACTTGATTTGGACCCAGCCCAGCAAAGAATACTGATGCATGCCTGAAGCGCAAGGGTTACAAGTATCTGTGGGGCTGCATCAGGATTGCAGATTTTCAGTTCTGTACTGAAGCAAAAGCTTTACCTAAATGACAGTTAAGTCACTATCTGATTAATTCTATGCTTCCCATCTTGCTTCATTTCTGGTGAAACACCTATTGAAATCATGCTGCCTCATACTTTTGTAAACAACTCAATATTCCACCCAGCAGCATTTACCTGTATATGGGCACATAGAAGTGAGCCCCTAGCCACACGGGAGCTGGAGGGATTTTTGCCACTGAGTTCAACTGGCACTAAAACTATTCCTGTAGAAGTGCATTTCTACAGTTGCACTGCAATACCTCTGCTGTAGACCTCTAGTTACATGCATGTTAAAATCTAGGGTCAAGCCACCTGATAGTAGATTAATGGTCCGTAGTGTAGCTACTGCTGTGATGCCTCTCTTCCATTAAAAGAGAGAGGCAATGTTGCTGTAAGTGGCTTGTATGCCTAGAATAATGGTGCTTGTGGTTTGCACCTGCACAGGAAAGGATGCTTGTTGCATTTAAAGAAGATTAGGTGAGCCAAAAGGCATTGCTCAGCCCAAGAGGCACTGCAGAGCTGCAGTGTCCCAAAGGGAGACTCTCATGGGAGTGGGGTCTTCTGGCATCCCCCCCCTTATTTCAGGGGGGTTCATACAGCCCCCTTTACTAACTTGGTTTTGGTGCCTATGCCTGCCCTTCACCTGGAGGGGTATTACAAGAGTCAATACTTCTGTGTCTGTAGCCTCTGAACAAGCATGCAAAACCCAGGAGGCTCCTCTGCTGGCACAACATGCAGCACCTGGTTATTGGTACAGTTATCTTACCAAATGATCCTTAAATTTAAAGGAGAGAAATGTTGGGTCATTCTGGACACATGCAATACTCTAGTCTGCTAGGTTGCCTCTGGACTTTTGAATAATAGCCTGGAAGGCAAAGTTCAGTCCTCAGCATTGGGGTCCCCCCAACACCCTGCCGCTTGGCATGCAAAGTTGCACAGAGAGGTGGTGATTTCTCTGGCTTGTTTAAAAGAAAGGAGTAGAAAGAGAAATAAGAGACATTTACCAGCTTTGAAGGTGGGAAGGGTGCTGAGGCCTTCTGTTTTCCTTTCCCATTGCTGTGTTCCTTGTCTCTCTTGGGCCCCATGTTGCAAATCCTATGCTCCCATCTGAAGAGCACTGGCTGTGGGCTCCCTCCAGAGCCCGTTGACGCAATCTGGGTCATTCGGAGAAGGTTGTCAGGAAGGATCCTGCGCCTCCCCCTGTGCTGGCACTGAGCTTTGCCTTCCAGGGTGTGCAAGGGGCCAGCCTGGTCCTGAGTTCTGCTCCCGAACTCGGCTCACTCAACCCACTGCAGCCTTAGGACTCCTGGGGTGTCCCCTGGGGTGACCGGCTGAGGTAAGGCAATGCTGGGGCACCGTGCTGGGGACACAGGGGAAATACCCTGTGGGATCTAAGTGCTTTTTGGGGTGGGGAGAAGTCAATGGCTAAAGCTAGCACAGAGTTCCCTGAGAGGCAAAACCCACCTGCCCTGCCAAGGGGTTGCTGGTGAATAAGGGGGTTTCTAGCAAGGCAACAAAGCCCTCCTGGGGAAAGGCAGGATTTCTTCAGGTGGGGCTGAGTGGATTATGACCCGAGAGCTAGTCTGTATGGCTGTTTCATAAGTTTCCCCAGTGCACGGACTCTGTGCTCAGCAACAGACGCTATATGTGCTGAGAATAACTGATTTCTTGGAAACACCATGTAAGAATATAAGCATGCAGAGGTCCAGAGCAAACTACATCAGTTTCTTTGTATTTTAGCTTTACCTGCAACAAAATCTCTCCCCATTCTAGCACCAGTTTAGTACCAAGGGGCCAGACATGCTCTCAAGTGGTGGAGGCCACCCTTCACTTGGCAGTTCATATTCCTCATGAATCCCCACCTTTTGACCTTATTCTAGGTGTTTACACAGACAAATGCTAGTGGCAATAAACCTAACTCCAAAGCCAGCATTTAGACCATTGTCAACCTCCTGCTCATCTACTGCAGTCAAAATTCACAAGCAAAGGCAGAATGCAGGTACTCCTCCAGCCCAGGGACTACACCATACAGGGGCTATGCTACTGTTAGTCCCTGTGTTCAGACCAGCTTTGCTGCATAGCAAAAGTCATGAGCAATGAATTTCCAAGGCTTTCCAGACTCATAATTACTGCAAAGCAGTGGAAGTGAAGACTTGAGTTTCTATCTGGACACTCTTTCTGTTCAGCTGCAGGCTTTTATCCAAATTATTTAAATGCTCACTGCCTCAGTTTCTCCATTTTTAAATCCCTAACCTGCCTATTTGCTATTCTTGGATTCAAAGCACCGTGTAAGATATGGTTCATGTTCTAGCAGCTGCTGCTTGTACACATTTGGAAAAACAAACTCTGAATGCTTTCTGGGGAATATGGATATCCCAAATTAGCCTAAAGCTGGAATAACAGCACTGTTGTGGCATAGCACAATGTTTGTAAGCTGGGGAGTGCCTGGAAGTTTGCGCTCTGCCTGTGGGAAGTTTGTGTGCCATTACAGCTTCTTCAGCCCTTCTCTGTTTTAAATGCAAATATATAAATGACTTCAGCTTCACCCTCAAGTGGATAAAGATCATGAATATGAAGTCAAATAAGAGCCAATAGCCCATTAAGTGCATGAAAGCTGGCAGCCTGTTTAACTTGCTGCTACTACACCTTTAATTTGCCTGGCACAGCTGGGAAGTGCAGCAAGTGAACACTCTGCAAGCCCCTGTGTTTGAAGTTGGAGGGGGTATGAACAGTGAATTACCCACTGGCTGTGAGCCACAGCTTGGAATTTCCTGACAATTTTGGGGTTTTTTTGCAGTGCCAAAAGCAGCTTGCTGTCCGCAAGTGTTTCTTGTGCCTCTTCCCTACCCTGTATGCTGTTTTCAGTTTCTATTGTGGCATTCCAGACTATTTTGCTTTCCAAACAAGAGGCCCACAGGGTATTCAAGTAAGTTGTCTCCCCATAATAACATTACAATATGCATCACTAAAATACTACTGTAAGACTCTGGCTCCAGCCCACAAATGCTACCAACACCTAATTCATTCCTTAGATGAGCAAGTGTAATTTATATCATAAAACAGCACTTGAAACCGTTTGCCTATAAAACATCCTTCTCTTGAATCATCAGTTAAAGCCTGGCTTGCGCCAGCATCTTATCAGATGTAACTGCTCTAGGAAATCCTTTTCCAGGGTGCACTTAGAGCAAATGCAGGCTTTACTGCTAACACACACTTTAATCTTCACTCCCCGATACTTCACAGCAGCCCGTCTAAACTCTCGGCACTGTCCCTGTCCCGAATGCCTCGGCACATCCTGCAGCTTCCCCCGGTAAGGATCGGGTTTACCTTAGCAGCAGTGGAGCAGCAGTGCCCAAAATGGAGATTTCAATGGGATCTGACAGGGAGATTTTTCCCTCTCATCTACATACTTCTGTAGTTTCCACCTTTGGGAAAACAGCCTATCTACAAGCAGGAGGTTTCCATATATCTTGTCTCTTGATGTCTCCAAATATTTCTCACTGCTCTTGCAGTTCCCAGGCAATTTTAATTACTTTGTGTTTTTAAATAGAGGCGAAGCACCAATGTTCAGTAATTATTCAGAAACAAGTCACCAGAAGGAAGTGTGTGTGAAGACCCTCTGAACAAAGTCAGCCCTAAAAAGCTGAGTTTTCTCTCTCCAAACTTTTCTTGATGCTCCTTGTTATCCCCATCTTTATAAAAACTCCTCTTCCCATCTGCTCTGCCTGCGCATCCCCGTCTGCCTGGGGTCCTCCGGGGCATGGTGGCCATCCCCACAAGGGCAGGATGCTCAGCGCGGGGTTGGTGCCTTCACTGTCGCTTGGCAAAATTCATCCCTCTCGCCTGCTCTTCAGAAGAAAACTGCAGGAGTTGGGCAGAAAAGTGGGCTCAGGGCTGGGGATGTCCCGCTATTGTGCCGAGCCTGCGGCTGGCACACGAGTAGGCAGCACCTGGCTGTGCAACCTTTACTTTCCAAAATGCCAGGGCTGTGCAGAAGCAGGCTTGCAGCTCTTTCTCCAGTGCTTGCTCAACCCTGTGTGTCCTTGCTTGTGCTGGTGTGAAATCAGGGGCTCCCCAGCCTTTCCCTCAGTCACCTCCATCACACCACTCTGTCCTTGGGTGGTATTTGCTTTTCAGAGTCGAGAGCATGCCGGAGAGATGCTCCCGTTCGTCTTAGGCTGCTTGCTGATTTCCCACTCTGTGCGCTTGCTATTTACTCCTATGGCAAAAATAAAAGCTGCTTTTGCTGGCGTAGTCCACAATTGGTTGTGATAGGATCTTTTTTCCCCCTGCTTAAAATGTAAGGTCTCACGAGTTAAGAAGCTACAGCCTGTCTAGATCTTATACCAGTCAGTCTCTGATTCAGCAGAGAATCTCCTTGGTAACTAGCTGTTCCTCTCTGATGATTTGTTACAAAAAAGCTCTCCCAATTTAAAGATGAAATACAGTGAAAGCAGAAAGAGGAGCTATACCATATAGATACCTTATACAGGGACATATGCCTTGCGTGCATGCAGCTATACTGGATATTTTCTGATGTGTGTGGGAAGCAGCCTCTCCGTGAAACAGTGTGGTATCACCCCATGGGTGGGAAATGTGCTCTGGCTGCCCCATCTCTGCTAGAAATCCTTTTTGCTGCTCTGGGGCCAGTAACCCCATCTGCAGGGTAAATAATCCCATGGGAGAAGATGCTGGCATCTAATGAGGGGCTCAGCAGTTCCTGCTTTAATAAGCCAGATTTCTGGCCTTGTGGGGGACTGATGGCCAATTACAAAGACTGAGAGAGAGGGTGACTTTCTGTGGTGTGCCTGGCGTGTTTGATGCTGCCTCGTAGCCCTCCGGGTCTGGTAACGAGCCCCCTCTGCCTGACCCCCGCTCCGTGTGCAGCAGAGCACTGCAGAGGGAAGGTGCTTGCTGAAGATTTGTGGGTGGTTTTGTTTTTTTTTATTTTCTGGAAACCAGCAATGCTGGAAAAGTTGATCCAAGGTGAGGCTAAAAATGCATCATGTTTGAAATAGCTGGTAATTGTGTTCAAAAAGTCAGTGTAAGTGAAGAGTTTGACCCATGAATGCCCAAGGCCGGGAAGCTCTGCGGTGAGAGCTGCCCGGGGTCGCAGAGGGGTGAGGCAATGGTACAGGGATAGGAACAAGTTTTCACATTGCACATGTCATCTTCCCCTCTGTATTTTCTCATTGACCTTATGCCCTTTGTCCCATGGCACCAATTCCTCTGCATTAATACAACAAACAGCAAGAAAACCCCAGGTCTACGAGGCGTCTTTTATCTCTGCGAGAGGCTTTTGAGCTCACCGCTGAAGCTTGCCCGCCCCCGGGGAAGCGCACAGCAGCTGAAGGAAGGCTCCCGCAGGCAGCCCTGGCAGCAGGGCTATCACATACTGTGGGTGTCAGCAATTTGGGACAAAATCTGTGTTCCTACCAGGTGTTGTGGCATCTCTAATGTCTGGGCAGGAGAGACCCAGGATTGTGTATTCTGCCTGGGGAGGCCCGATCCAGCCCTACTCAGATTCAGCCCTGCGGTTTCAGGGTGTTTAAACCTTTGCAGGCAAAAGTTCTGGTAAATGTGCAGCCCCTACCAGCAAAGCCCAAAGTGCTCAAACCTCTGTTTACCAAGTAATATGGGTGACGATGAACTGGTTCTGATAAATGAGGGTTAAGATACTCAAACTCATTTTTTGATGCAACTGACCCATGTCAGGAGCATGACCTCATTCTGGGTAAGGGATGGGTTTTTAGATAACCAAAGCTGTGGTAAGTGAGGCCTGCCTCTCCCCCACCTTAACCATGGGGAAAAGGGGAGAGACGCTTGTCCTTCCCTGTCCCGCTGGCCCGCTGCCGCTGTGGGCGCCAAGCGGCGAGGGCAGGCGAGCCCCTCCTGTGGCCCCAGCTCGCTTCATGGCCCGGTGCTGCTGTTTCAGGCCTGGAGGGAAACACAAGGGGAAGTCTCTGCTCCGCCTCTTTCCTGCCTTTTAGTTTTCTTCCTGAAGCTTGAAAGAAAGAGCAAAGCTTTTGCTGCTATCAGATCTCGGTGCCTGTGCCTCTCGGTGGGAGGGAAGCGGTGAAGCAGATGGGCCCCTGATGGGAGGGATGTCCATGGGGCATGTCCTGGCTGGCTTTCTCTCCAGGCTCCCTTGATGGAGGGAAGAGGTCAGGTCCGACAGCTCTGGTGTTGGGGTCTCATACTTGGTGCCATTCTGTGGCCACGGTGTGGCTGAAGCCACCAGGCTGGGAAAAGCAGGTTCATTTTTGTTTTGCCCAGGGGTAGCGGGAGCAGCATCTCCCCCAAGCAGAGCACCAGGGCGGACCCTGGGTGCCATGTCCTACCCCATGTCCTACCGCCTGACTCCTCTGGAGCAGGGGATGCTCCCGTAGAGCCTGTCCTGCCCCGTGGAGGGGGCGGGCAGACCCGAAGACAGGCTGTTTACCCTTGCTGAAGCTCTGGATCAGCCAGAGGGGCAGATCTCCATTTCTATGTTATACATTTTAATCACACCATTGTGACTTGGAGCTTGGTGTGGGGAGAGGTGGAAAAGCATCAAAACCTGCTTGTTCCTTCCCCCCGCCTGGTGCCTGCAGCCTTCTGTTGGTTCACCTGCAGGGGCCTGCACACAACGTCTCCTCGGCTGTATTATTGCCTGCCTTGGGTGGTTTTGGTTACAAATTCATATTTATAAAAAAAACCCAACCCTTGTATACAGTGTTTTGCTGTTTTCTATCTCCTTTGCAATGTGTTGCTATTTTGGGAAATGGAGCAAAGGTGGCTGCAGCTATTTATGGCAGGGGAAGGTGTGTGGATCCAGGTGTCCACCGCCTGGGGTGGGTGTGGGGCTGCCTGCCTGAGTGTGGCAAGAGTGTGCCCCGCAATCAGATGTGGGGGTTTTTTTGCTTTTCTGTGGCTCTTTCATTTTATTTCAGTTGCTGGCCTAATCCTGAATCAGACTGAACTTAAAGGAATGTCAGTGGCAGTAAAAAAAAAAAGACAAAAATAAGGCAATGTGCACAGTCCTGGCGAGTATTTTTTTTTTATGAATTGGATCTCTTGAGATGAAAGCTTCATTACTGTGAAATAATGAGCCCACTATACTCTCAGTAGTACAAATGGCTTTCATTTGTATTAGGAAGATACAAGCTTATTATTTTTAGTCTGTTCCTGTAGCACCAGGAATGTTTAATGTGATAATCAATGTAATTGAGGAACTGAAAGTACAGAAAATTGCAACACTCTCAGGGTGATAATGACTACAGCTGTAGCACTGCTGAAAGGTCTGGGGGACGGGTACAGGTGTAGGACAAATAGACTTGGATCCTGAGTATGGATGATCCCATGTCATGCTGGGGCCCATGGGTGGGCACCAGGCAGCTCCAGTGCAGCCCTTACAGGGGGGCCGGAACCTCCCTGGGACCAGCAGGACAGACCTGGCCCCGAGCACCCAAGGGTCAGGGCCATGGGATGCACCTGGGGCTGGCTCTGCTGGAAGGACACAGGGAGAAGGAGCTGCCGCCTTCTCCCCTGAAAGCCCAGGGCTTGGGAGGGGCAGCGTCCCCTCCTGGGGTCCTGTGGGAAGAAGAACACCCAGGAGCAAGCCTGGCTGCAGAATTTGGCAGCGATATTTGAGCAGGTCTTTACCAAGTGTTTGCAGACATTGATAGGTTCACAATTTGGCCAATTCAGCTTCTTCCCCCCCCCCCCCCCCGAAATAGCAAAAAGCACACTTTTGACACCAAAACCCTCCTGCCAAATTCCCAGCTCCTTCTCCTAAGTACAGGGAGGCTAAAACTTTTCAAGTGAATGCTTCAGAGCCTTTAACACAGACAAAACATGGAGTTTCCTCTCCAGCCGGGTGCTTGGAAACTATTAAGCTGTTTTGTGAAGCTTTCTCCCTCTAAAACTCAGCCTGTGGCAGGCACCCACCACAAGTATTATCAGCCCAAATTCTATGGAAAGCATAAGCAACAAACTCGCCATAGGACCCGCCAGCTATAGGTGGGTCACCTACAGCGCTTTGGCTGCTGCTTGTGTGAGCCTGGCCGCATGCAGCTCCTGCTCTGGCTTTGGGGAGCTGCTGGTCACCATGTACCAGATTCAATTGCTCCTGTACCTCCAGGCAATTTCACTGCTAATTTTAGTCCCTCTGATACAATAGGGTTTTTTCCTGTTTGCTGGTGATTTACTGTGTGTGTTAGTCTGTAGAAGAGGTGGCAGGGAGGAAGGTGGCTCGTTGGCTCTGCCCTGGCCGCTGCCCATGGGGCAGTGGAGCTCCCTGCAAGCTGCTGGGCATCAGCCTGGGTGGTGATGGGTGAGGAGAAATGTCTGGGACCCAGGGAAAATTGAATACATTTTAGATACAACCTCTGAAGCTGCTAAATTCAGAGCAAGCCTGAAAGAAATGTCAGCCTGCAAGCGTGCAGCCAGGTTTGTTTTCAGTGCTCTCTGTTTTAATTTGTTCTGCTTAAAGGAGGGAAATTTTCTCTGTTAGGAAAGTTGCCTTGTTCCGGTGGTTTTCTAATAAATCACAGCTTTAGAGACCAAAAGCCATTTGGTGCCCTCCCTTTCGGGGAGAGCTGCTGGAGCTCCCCTCCCACGCTGGCACAGGCTCCTGGCTGGCAGAGTTAGAGCCAGTGCCCAGCGCTGCCCCACGGCGCGGGGCTCTCCCTCTGCCAGTCTTGTGCAGACAACTTCAGAGAAGCTGGGTTTGTCCATTGAATGAACTCACTTTCGCATATGCAATCAGTTGTGCCATAAGTGACATTTCAGCCTGCTGCAGGCAGAGGGTACTTTGAGGGAAATGGCTGAAGGCAGAGCTGAAGGTACGGCTGTGGTGATGCATTGGCTGCGGTGTTCATGCTCATAATGCAATTGCTTACATTACAAAGTAATTATGAAGGTTTAAAATTCCAATAGCATTTTGAAGGTGTCTATGCCTGGGGGGTTTCCAGTTGCAGAGATGTTTCTTTTATTGTACCTACTTGCCTAATAACTTTACCATTTTAAACACATCAAGGTGTTTTAGAAACCTGTTTGTGATCTTTGTTGAAAAACAAAGGCAATCCTGCCAGCTCCACACAGAATACTTGTTCCATTGCAAGCTGCTCCTAAGGCCTGATTTAGGTTTTGTGCAGGTTTAATGAGGTAAAACCCTTGTACAGAGTTTTCTGCTCCCTTTCTTAATTTTTGGCAGCACATCCTTCAGCTGAGGCAGAGCACTTGGGTGCTCTATCACTGCAAAACCATCAGCTTTTCTCTATCTGTCCAACCCCTCTGGGAGCAGCAGTCACTCTTGCAGGAAATTTTCACCCCAAATAACACATATATCATTCTTGCAGCCTGTTCCTGGTGCTCTGCAAACAGACTGGCTGAGGGGATGGGAAAGGTGAACTTTCTCCATCAGCTGCTAAAGAGCAAATTTGCTGCTGGTATTTTGAGGTGGTGCCATGCTGGAGAGCGGCATGCTGAGGCAGGGGTCTGGGCAGCTCCAGTCCAGCCCCAAAGGGCCAAGAACTGAACTGGGACCTACTGGAGGAGATAATTCAGAGAACCCTTATTGCTTAGCAAAGGAGAGACTTTCTGCAGAGAGGGTGATGTCCAAACCTGACAATTCAACACCTCCCAGGAGGGCTACAGTTCCCTTAAACAACATCAAACAATCACACAACTGTTTATCATGTGCAAAATGCATATGAAACCACATGAGTAATTTCCACAGTAACCATAATCATAACCTTCCTATGTAGGGATTCAAATGCAAGAATGATGCATACTTTGATAGCGCCACGTACATATGTGTCCTTGCATAAAGCATACACTCTTCTGGCAACCAGTGTTTTGTTTCTGGGCTTCTGCTGCTTGGCTTATAAGCACTTACAAAACCTTGATTACTCATGTGTAATACCCTTGTGCTAGACACATGCTTCTGTAATGTCTTTAAGGTTATGTGGAATTCTATTTGCAATCCCTTTTATAAATAATAATACAAACCACTTGCTGCTAAATCTGGCTGTCAGCAAGCAAATGCCAGGAGCCAAAATGATTATTATTACTATTATTTGCACCATTCCAAAAAGCATTAATTTGCTTATTGTGGTGTTAGGTAATGAGCGCTTCTGCAGCAAGGTCACAATTCTGTTTTATATCAGATAACTATCTTTTCTCATGTATGATACATGAAGCATATTTCTTGCTTGGGGCATAATATTTTATTAAAATTATTTGCCTTTGTTCTTTCTTACAGATTGTCTATTATGACTCTAAAGATTGCCTGCATGACATCTCTTTTTAAATTCAATGCATAATTATATAAAACAGAAATTCATCTGATGCTACATTAATAAATCTCTCCTTTTCTTTGAACAGGGGGACATGCTGCTATTTTTTACCACACAACATGGATTTATCTAAGCTTTGTGGAATTTCGCACTGACACACGTATTGGATATGGGCAGAGCAATGATGGAAATAATGTGAAGGCAAACTGTTCAAGCCAAAAAGACTAATGCAAGTGGTAAAAATAGTAAAGATATGAAAGAGAACTACTGAAATATCTGAGGTGGGAACTTGCAGGAAAGGTTCACTGCAGCTGCAGACATGCCTAGCTGAGTGTCAGCTTGGGTTAATGCTGGTGACAGCATTTGCAAGGTGACAGATGTCTTGGGAATGGGCAAATGCTGAAGAAAAGCTGGTGTCCCTGGGCCAGGTCTGCTCATGGAGCTGAGCCACTCTCAGGTGTCCTTGGAGCATCACTGATTTACTGCAGCTGTGGCTTTGCTTGTGTTTAAGGATGATTATGCAATCCTACACCTTTATTTTTTTTAATCTTTGGTAATGCAAAAAGCCTCAACCCCCTCCTGGCAGCACAAATACAATTTTGATTGACTGACCCTATACTGCTTGATCTGTACCATCCACTTCAGCTGGTCTAGTCTCACCTCTGGCTCTTCCTTTGAGCCCAGTTTTCCCCTGATTGGCTGTAACCACCTCTGGCTGGGCTTCTAAGTGCCCCTCCAGCCACCATGCCCAAGTGTCTCTGCCCCAGCTCCTCCTCCATCAGGGCTGCCCCTAAATACCCTCCCATGCTACCCTGAGACGTGATTTCGCTGCCTCCTTGCTGTGGCTGGAGGAGTCTCAAGGATGTCCCCAACTCTTGTAGCATCCACCGCACAAGGACGGAGCAGCAAAGTGGTCCCCACGCCCTAAGCTTGACTCTGAACTTGCAGAAGGTAAGTGCTGCTGTTGGTGTTTTGTAGATAGAAAACCTACTGGGTGGCAGATGTTAAATGTTTGGCTCAAGGTCACAGCCTGTATCTTTGAAATCACTTGATAAACACTTCATTCTCGGCAAAGGCTGTGCCTTGGGCTGTGATCTTATCCTATAACAAAAGCTGAGATACGTTCCTCCCCTTTCATTCTAGTCCAGTGGTATATTTTGCTCACACTTAATAAGTGGAAAATCATTAACTTTGCCTTCTGATATATGTTTTTAATTTCTTTATTCATAATGAGTTCATTGCTGCAGCGGCAGGAGTGAAATATGTGATACTATTGGAATTTCTTTGCAATTCAGCATTAATTAATGTTCACTTCTTACACAGCATTAACAATAATGTGCCTAATCTTTCAGAGGCCACTGTGGGAAATTCTTTGTTCCTTTCCAGCTGGCAAGAAGTGAAATTTGTGTTTTAGCCTTTTGTTTAAAATTGCCTTTTAACGGTTTTGAAGTGTAAGGGAGCTGAATGTAGTGCCCTTGTTGTCCGACCCTGCGCTGTGTAATTGGGATTCCAGTCGGTCTGCTCGCCTTGTCTCTTCATGTTTGCCAGGCGGTGCAGGGAAAGACACTTCATTTCCACAGAGACCATGATAAACTTTTTGTTAGAACAACAGGTCTGTCAACCCTTATTCCTCTTCTTCCAGCAGAATTTTGGTTAAATGCACTGTGTCACTTGCTACCACTGAGACTCTTTGCCTCCCCTCACATGGGGTCCCGAGGCGGGTCTGTAAGGTGCTTTTCCTCTCTTGTCCCTTGCAATAACAATTCACTGCAAGTTTTGCTGGTCTTTTGCTCTCTGGAGGTTTAGACATGCAATTTAGCCAAACTGGCCATCCAGGGGTAAAAATATGATACTAAAATCAAGTCACTATTTGTATATACTGTGAGACTTGTCTTAATACCATCCCCAGGTTAAACCCATTTCTTCATGGGTCAGAGGGGGTGGATTTACTGGTTTGAAATGCTGATTTTCAGCACACCTCGCTGCTGCTTTGGGTGTGCAGTGTGCACACCTCCTCAGCCCTGCCTGGGGGAAAGGAGGGGCTGGTGGTCAGGAAATTCTGCCCTGTGGCTCTTGGTACAGACTGAGGAGGAGCTGGGTTGATGGTTCATGGCTTATAAACATTGTGCAGCCCTCTGCATTTAACGAATTCTCTAGGTCAGCAGTAGGATTAGGTAGACTTTAGGCCTTCAGCACCATACCGAATGCCTCTGTTGTGAGGATTAAAGGAGTAACTTGCTGTCAGAAGTCAAAGGCTGTTGCACGCTCTCTTCCTGACCCTTTAAAGTGTGGTGTAGTGTGTCTTTTCAATGTAGATGGAGAGCTGAGAACTTCATTGATGCACTGAGTGCATACAGATTTAAACAAGAGATGCTGCTTGCTTCTCTGTAAGCCCTGTTAAGACTGTGCAGGCGTAGGATGATGTTGCATGGCAAGGCTGGGAATTTCTGGGTGACATTGCTGCTAGAAGTTCCATATTGCTGCACCAGGGGATACCACTGAACTGTGCATGAACTCTTAATGTTTGCTGTTCTTGGGCTGCTGAATGAGCCGCTGTGGAAACCAATGGGTTTGAACAGAGATTCACTCTCAGGTGCCATTTGCTACTAGGTTTTTTTAAAGGCAGGAAATTTGGTGGTCTGTGCAGGGATCTGCGTGCACCAGATCCTCCTCTTCAAGGCCATGTGGGAGTTGGAAACCCACCTTCTCTGGGGTCTGCATGCTGCCTGTATGTCCCCTTCCCCTGCTTGGATGGGGCCGCCTGGGCTCTGAGCACATTGTCATGCGCAGCAGGCAGCGCCCGGCTGCCTGGGCAGCATGAATTGCCAGGGTGGCTCTGCCCCTCTCAAAGGGGGCAGCTGAAATATCACTGCCAGCTAGAACATGATGGCACAGGTATTGCAGGGGGTTGAAATGGTTTTATGTAATAAGCCCCTTCTGTCCTAAAAACCCCTAGCTAAACTGTTTCCCATCACTGGAGAAAGGGCACAATTTAGCAGGAAAGTGCTAAGGGAGCTTATGGGCTTCACCAGCTCCCCCTCCAGCTGGCACCATGCTGTCTTCCATTAACAGCTCTGTGGCTCCTTGGACCCAATTTAAAGAACAGGAGAGCTGTGTTGCTGCGCTGAGACTATGAATGATGCCAGTGTTAGGGTAGATTGTAGGAGGCAGGGGATTTATGGGAGACTTCAAAGCTTTCCTTGGCTGGAGCCTGCTCTCTGCTCCTGCCTGAATCCACCATCTCATAATTTTGCATGCCACAAAGGGATGGACCTTGGGACCTCTTGGACCTTCCTGGATCAGGCAATGGAGAGAATCAGCTGCCTATCAGCCTGGGTTGCTCGTTTGATGCACAGTGCTTCATGTCACAGCTTACACTCTGCATGCTTGGGAAGGCATTCCCAAAAGGTCCTGCCATGGCCCAGGTCAGAAATGCCCTGTGCCAGAGGACAGCCTGGGGATGGGAAAGCCTCATGGTGTGGAGGGTGTGCTGGAGGGGGCCTGCTCTTCACCTTGGCTATCCCTGATGCCTTGCTGCATGCTACTCTACCCTTAATTGGTTTAGTGGTGGACTTGGTAATGTTAGGTTAATGGTTGGACTGGATGATCTTAAAGGTCTTTTCCAACCTAAATGATTCTGTGTCATATGCATCTGAGCTTGAGGAGCGACTTTGCTGGCTGGGATAGATGCTACTGGGGAATCCCTCACCCCAGCAAGAGCCATCTCTTTGCTGCTTTTCAGCTTTCCAGCCTTGCTTTGCTCCAGGTTGGAGCTTGCTCAGTGCTTGTGCGAAGCAGCAGTCACAAAGCCAAAGCCTGGGGAAGCTGTGGGTCGGACACGTGGAGACACTTGGAGCTCTCGTGCAGCAGGGATGTCCGAGAGGCATGGCATCTGGCCGCTCTGCCCCTGGAGAGCAGCTGGGGCAAACTGCTCCTCTTGTACCTCTGTGCTGCCACATCGGAAAGAAAATTGGAAGTGACAGTTATTGCAGCTTCCTGTCCTGGCTCACCAGGGCTTGGCAGAGAGGCGGCACTTGTTGTTACAGCCAAGCCTGCCATCTCCTGACCCAGCAGCTCTGGTGGGAAAACTCAGTGGGAGGGATGTTGGATCCTGCTTCACTAACTTTCCATTAGTAAAGTTTCTTGCTTTTGTTTTTGTGTCTAATTTGGAACATGTGTAGATTTCGGTAAAGAACAATGAACAACACTAATTACGGCACCCTGAGGGCAATGGCATCAGCCTCCCCATACTGCATCTAATTTATTGGGACTAAGGCGGGCTAAATACAAACTCCAGTGGTAGCTCAGGCTCTTTAGTAGTATACCATATTGCTTATAAATGTGCTTTGCAGAAAAAAGCCTACTTTAAACCTTCCTCTTTGCTACACTCGCTACAAATGTAGCCCTGATTTAATATAATGGTGTATTTTCAAAGCTCCCATTGCATCTGCCTGTGCTGAATTCATATGCAGAAGTTCATATGAAGAAATGAATTGCAAAAATTCCTAATGAATTTGGTTATCAGAGAGGCCTTTCTAATAAAGATAATATACGTCAGCAGAGCTGGCAGGGTTTTTACTGGGGCAATTTTTCATTGAGTCCAGAGTAGATGTTCTTTGATAAATCTTGTCAGTGCTGTCACTCTCAGTCTTAATGTCATGAATAGCCATTTAGCTCACAAACAGCAGAGCCATTCAGTGGCTTGTGGGTTTTGGCATCCTGCTCAAGTGTTCTCCAGCCTTTCCAGTCTTTTGCTAATCTCTCTGTGACTAATACCCTAACTTTTTTGTAACGCAAGAAAGGCTCCCGCAATGCATCTCTTAACCTCTGCTGTTCAGACTTTTATGAAGGATGCTGCTTACTTTCACTGCAGGACATGATCACTGCTGCAGTGTACCTGGCTGTATTATCAGAGAATGTAGATGGAGTTAATGCCTTGTTCTTAGAGCACCTGTATGATTTGTTTGTATCTTTCTTTCCCTTTCAGAAGCTTTTGAATCAGACTTCCTATCTGGCTTTTGCAGCCAGTTGTAGCTCTGGACCAAACTGAAGATAAACCACGCTCTATATTTTTTTGTGCATAGTCTCATATGGCAAGTTCATTCATTACGGGGGGTGCTGTTGCTTGCTGAGCCACTGCCAGCTAGTTGCATATCTCTTGAGCATCGCAGTCTGTCTCATCAAGACACCCGCAGCCCAAGGCTGTGAGTCCACAGATGAAATGTTTGCTTGCTATCACGATGACAATGACCTTGGTTTCCTGGCTGGGCCTGAAATCACCACTGTGTAATGCAGGGTGCATACCCTGCGAATGGGGACAAGCAGGGAATTTGGAAACCACTATCCTGTGCCTGGTACCTGCATGGACTAGTGCCCATGTTCTTTCCTTGCCATGTGCTGTGCAGGACCAGTGGATTCTAGTCCTACTGTGTCAGCCTCGCAGTAACAAGTGGTGGGAGATTTTTTCTTTATTTCTTCTTCTGAAGTATCTGTTGCTGATCTTACATCAACAAACTCTAGTGTCCGCAGCAGAGACAATATCTTAATGAGTGGTTAGCATCTGTGGAGATCTTGGCAGAAACAGAAAAAATGAGTAAATGTTATATTGTTTAGTGAGACCTGTGCATCAGCTTTATCTGTTACTGACCTTGCATGAAGTCCTTGGATGAAGTGAACTGGCTCTTATTGCTAGCAGAGAAAATAAAGTTGAAGCAGTTTATACCAGCTGAGCACCTGGTCATTATATCTAATGTTGTAAAAGCTGCTGCGGAAGCACAGGCTAAAATGGCTATTCATCTTTGATCCCTCAGCAATACAAGAGTGTCTAGTAATCTCTAAGATTAGGGTTATAGACAGCTCAAATTTTATCTGCAGTCTGCTAAACCCTGTTTACAAAATGTTTCAGTTCAGAGGACAGTACTGCACATGCAGTGTTGCATGTGTCTCCCCTCCTTCACTGTGCCTCTTTTGGGCTTTTCAGTGTGTGTATGTGGTGCCTTGGAAGTCTGACTTTGCAATGTGCTGGGTGCTCTGAGCTGAAGGTCAGCGCTGCTGGCCCCAGCACCTGGTATTTCCAGGGGAGGCAGTGGAGCTGGATGGGTGGGGGGGGTACTGTGCATTTAACATATCCCTGGTCTGCAGGGAGCAGGGACAGAGCCAGACTGGGTTTGGGAGATGTAAATTCAAGTTAGAGGAATGTAGTGTCCTGCAAGACTGGTGTTAGTGGCTTTGCTGTCAGCTGGC
Source organism: Pelecanus crispus (assembly GCF_030463565.1). NCBI lineage: Eukaryota > Metazoa > Chordata > Aves > Pelecaniformes > Pelecanidae > Pelecanus > Pelecanus crispus. Next base: position 9,172,088 of record NC_134651.1, on the reverse strand, counting down.
TTTATGGTGGAAGGCACTTCACATTTCCAGGTGGCTTTAATTGTACCTCCTCTGCAGGGGAGGGTGTGAAATACAACTGCACAAATAACCAGAATGATCGAGCTTGTAGGAGGCACAGTTGCAGGCTGTTCGTTTCTAAACCAACATATACCCTGGCCATTGTTTCTAGGTTCCCTGTGTATAAGTATGTGTCTTATAAAAAGCAAATAATGAGAAGGCTTTCAAATGCCAAAGCACAAAGCTGCCGAGGCCGGGAGCCAGCTTGTCTTTGGCTGTCTTGGGCCAAGCTTGGGATTGCTCCCCAGGCTTCGGTGGAGCGACAGTGGGTTTGCTCTGGGAGAAGAACAGTGTGCCTGACCCTCAAGAGAAAACATAATTCAGACTGCAAAGAAAAACAGGGTGAATGTTGTGGTTTGCTTGTGAAAGCCTTGTTCTTTGAGAGTCTACTTTGGTCTCACATACGAGAATGGAAAAGAATGGGTATGGTAAGGGTTGGGGTGCTTCAGTGATGGATGGAAAACTGTTTTCTTTTCTCTCAGCTTGCCGTAGTAACACTGTGTATCTGCTCAGAAGTTTTAGGAAACTATTTGCATACCTCCTGCAATACACAGTACCCTGGCTATTTCGGAGACTGCAGGAAATGTTTACTCTGTCTTGTTTGCCCTTCTCCCAGCAATGCACATGCATAAAAGACAATTTGGAAATGTTTGTGCCTTTTGACAATAGAAATCTTTGCTTTGAGTTTTGGCAAAAGGTTCATAGTCCCCAGAATGCTCTTCAGTTAACACTCATTTCATTTGCATGACTAAACAGTGGTTCTGCATCACTTCATTACAAAAGATTTGCAGAGCTCCAAATGTGTTTCATTGTTGGAAGAAAATCCAGTGGTAAATCAAGCTTCTATGTATGGCTAAATTGCTTTAAAAATCTCAATAGCAACAATTCCTTTTATCCCTTCAAATGTAGCCTTAGGCAGTATGAAATGGTGAGGCTTCAAACTCCAGAAGAGTCTGGGTGTGGATGGTGGAAACAAGGAGACATGCCTTCATTTAAGAAATAATCCTGGTTACTGTCAGAGCAATAATGTGAAACACTGATGATTCACTGCTGGCACTTGCTACCACATCAAATATCTTGCCATGAATTATTTAGCAAATCTAATTGAATGTTAATTTTGCTATTGGAGATAAGTAGCCATTGAGCTTAGTCTGAAAAATCAATTTATAGATGTCATAGTTCTGATATCCCTTAGAACTTCCTTGGAATCATTCACAGTGCTGCCTCCTTTACACTGTGGTTTTATGCTCTGCTGCTGCTACTAGTTTGGCCTGGGATGTCCAACAGCCCTGAGTTCTCTGAAATTTTACATGCAGGAGGATGTAAATCTCCCTGGATTTCCAGGGTTGGGGACATCTCAAACACTTCTTTGTCCTTTCTGGAGCATTTGCAACATTTTTGGGTGGTATGACAGAAACACATGGTTCACAGAGTGGTGCAGGAGGGCTTGGGTTTGCTCCCTGCAGCTGGTAGGACTTACAGAGGAGATGTGGATCTGCTGAGCCACTGTGGAAGCAAGCCAGGATGTAACAGAGCTGGAAAGTAGCTCTGCAATGGAAGCTAGGAAACAGTGTAAAGAGGTTGTGTGGGCTAAGAAACCTAGATTTGGTCTATTGAGGTCAACATCATCTACTGGGGATTAGGTAGGATCAAGTAATTAATGAAAAGGATAACTTATACTAGTTTTCTAATCCCTGCAGACAGAGTAGATGACACACTTCTGCTGCTGACTCTTCTATACATGTTTTTTTTGTGAAGAAGTGCAGGGAGGGGAAGGATGGGCAACAGGCTGCAGAAGTGGTCACTAACACTTCTCGAGTGCTCTTCTCTGCTGGTTCAGTAACCCCTTTTCCTCACTGCAGACACTTGGTATGCCAAACTCAATAGCCATCCTGGCAGCTGCCCCATGAGGCTATGCCAGCTCCCTCCAAGTTCAAGCAGTGCAACCTGAGCCTGCTCCAGCACACCACTGCCATGCTATGGGGAGGATGGTGATGCTGCATCAACTCATTGCTGAAATTACTCTTGGAGATGACAACATGAGCAATACAAGCCTCCGTTGCTGTAGTTCATTAATTTGAAAGTAGCAGAAAAAGCAGCATCCTTGGGGATGCCCAAACTCTGGTCTTAACTACGTGGTTTGGCCTAATTGCCTCCATGGCTCTCACAACTGAAGTATTTGCATGGGCACTGATGTGTGATGTGGTTGGAGCTGCAGGCTGGCAGGTCCTGCTGCTCTGCAGGAAGGGCTGAATTCTTAATAAGCTGATATCCCTGTTCCTGGTTTTTGTTGTCGGTTATAACTAGGAGCGTGGGGGGAGGTATCTTTCTCTTAAGATATACATCCAAATGACAAAAAAATAATTGCAGTCAAAGGTAAATTGACTGACCAAGGATTATTTACTGAAAAATTATCCTCTTGGTCCATGAATAAATGGATTTGCTACCTTGTGAAAGCTGCTTCACATCAGGTAGATGTGCAGGTCTTAGCAAACTACAACTCCATTTGACATCTCCAGCAGTAGGGCTGAATGAGCTTGGTGGAAATTTTCTGCTTCAAAGTACTCAAACTTTTCACAAAAATAGCCTGAATCGGAGGGATAGTTTTGGCTGCACATAGGAGGACGGCGATGACAACTTCTGAAACTGTCATTCTCTTTGTTTCAAAGCTCATAAAATGCTGTTCAGTACTTTCAAAAGGAAACCCTTGGACTTTGTTTTGAAATAGGTTTCTAGTTTAAAAATGTCCCTTAATTTAAAAAAAGCTAGATTTTAAGATATTTAAAGTAGTCTTGTGGGTTTTATTATTTAAAAGAATGTCATTTTCAGGTCAACTTCAACTAAATTTTTCCTCTCTGACCTGCTTTGTCCATCAGTCTGGAAATTCCATTATTTGTCCATCTCTACAAGAGAGATCAGATACTCAGCAAGTGGAAATGCTGATCTCCTGACATGGGTGCTCCTTCTACTAGTGCCCAACCTGGACCTTGAGATGGGAGAGCACATGGCTGGGTTGGCCACAGGAAAAGTTTGCACCCGGGAATCCCCTGCTGGGTTTTGGGGTGCGGAGTTGTGATGTTTTGGTCACAACTGTATTGTTCTTCCTGACACATCAGCTTTGATGCCAAATAAGTGGAGCCCAAGTGCTCTGATGTTTGCAGTGTCAATATGGATATCAAAGGTTTTTTCCCCCTCAATGTTCTCACTTTTATTGCTGAAACATGACACTCCAAAATACTTGACTGTGGTGTCTGGAGCCATTTAGCTGTGTGCAAGAGCAAGTTTCTGGGTGTACATTGCAGGGCTGTATCTTGCCCTGCTCTGCAGGCTGTGCCTGCTGCCAGTCTCCTGGTTGCCTGGTGCAAGACTGTCCGTCCACTCTCTCCACCCCTCTTGTTGGGAACCTTAATGCTAAATTAGTGATGTAGTTGTGGAAATGAGTCATTTTCTTGGTGCCTTTGTTCCTCCTTTGGCTGGAGGCTGCCAGTGCAGGAGCAAGAGCTTGGCTGCAGCCCCTGTGCCAAAGCTGCAGGGCTCAGGAGGGAGCGGGGTGCTGCTGCCCATAGCTATTGGGGATGTGGAGGTCAGCTGGGGCCAAAAGCCATTTAGACTACTCCAGCCTTCAGGCAGAGAAGGTTGGATTTGCAGGCAGCTTTGATCTTGCTAGGAGAGGTGTTGGTGTGCTTTGCTTCCTGTTCCCATACCCATTTTGCACAACATGGGACATCATCTCCCTTGATCTACACATGTTGTCTCTTCTAAAACTTTTCTGGAAGTTTGACTTTTGCCTTGCCTCTGACATCAGAGAAACGGTGCACTCACACCCTTTGAAATCAGTGTCTGAAATACAAAAGCAGCATATTTGAGTACACCGGATTTGGCCTCTGCTAGGCAGCTCTTAGTCCCTCTGCTGCAGCAACTTGTTCAGAAATAATGTTATCAGATTAGCATAACCAAAGTGGGACCAGCTCCTGAAACACCAGTAGAGATAAAGCAGCATAATCAGATGTAACATGCCTGTTTTTTCCGGTACATGCGAAGAGATGTGATAGATTGTCACCCCGGTAAAGGCAGATAAGAAATTCCTTGAGGTGGAGGGAAGAAAACAGGAAGCTATTTCCCACTGCCTGTTTGTAATAGTTTGTGGAGCACTACAAATTAAACTCTGTATTATTTTTAACCTACATTATTATCAGCTTATAGCATTTGGGAGCACTTATGACTCAGAACAGGTTTTATGTGCACACTTTTTTGTCATCTTATGTCCCTTTACAGCTGTGTGACACACCACTGAGGCTGCAGCCAGGTGAGGAAGCTGCCAACGGGGCTGTGGTGGGATATGGAAAATGCAATGGGATCTCTTCCATCAAAGGTGGATTTCTATTTCAAATGTCTCCTGCAAGACAAGGCCTTTCCTCCACTGTCCTCTTCAACTTACCCACCTCAGAGTGAGCCTGAGTCCTGGGGAGCCTTGTGCTCCCAGCAAGACCTCTACATCATGACCCTTGTCCTCTAAGGCCTAGTGCATATATTTTGTGCCATATACCAGTCCCACTCCTGTAGCGCTAACCACATACATGCAGGTACGAGGGATGGTGGTGCAAGGCATTTCCTGAGGAGGGAGGGAGCTTTGCTCCCTGCTTGCGGGCTGCACACCTTGTGAGCATCACACATATCTCAGCCTGGGGTGCAGCTGCTGCGCTTGCAGGCTTGTGCACAGGCAGCAAACAGAGCCAGACAAACATTGTCACAGCTCAGGAGTAGCTGTTTGCCTGCATGGCTGTCTTCTTGCTTGGCTATTTGTCCTGCCCCTGCCTGTTTGGAGAAGGTATTCAGTTTGTTGTGGGAATAACCCCAAGAGAATTTGATCCCAGCATTGGGGATTTAAAGCCAGTGATTCAGTGCGTTGTCTTATGGGCTGTTACTGCACTTTATTGTATTGGACCTTCTTTACAGATGAACAGGGCAGTCAGAGGCATATTCACTTTGCTCTTGCTATATTTTGTGTAGTAAAGTACTGACTTGGAGAGGATGGTGGTAAAGCTAGTGTCAGAGTGAGAACAGTAGACCTAGAGAGCATAAAACAAGAGCAGGTCAAAAGCTTTGGGAGTTGCACACAGGCATCCAAAAGCAGAATGAAATGCAGAGGTTTTGTCAGCTGAAGTGGGAAGTGGCACCTATTAAACTGAGAAAAGCTGTTGGGAGAAAGGCCAAATTCAGCAGGGGTTGTCAGTGGCTGGTGCCTGGGCCCCTGTGCTGTAAGCTAGCAGCCACGCCGTTTTCTGTGGCCCTTGGGATGGGTGCTTTCCCGCATCCCGATGCAGAAGGAGGGTAATGGTGCGAGTGCCTCTCCTCAAGGGTGCTTTGCAGGAGGAATCCTGCCCCAGCTAGGCTCCCCTCTGCTGCAGCTGCCGGGAGCTTCACTGCCAGCTGCAGGTAGGTGAAGCTAAAGGTCCTTGAAGTCACTTAAAAATCACCACTGCCATCCCCAAAACATGTACTTAAAGCTGCTTTATTTCTCTTCATTGTTGTGTTCTCTGCACCATACTCTCTCCTGATAGCATGGGTATTGGAGCTAAACTTTACCTTGACTTAACTGTAATGGTTATTGAGCCGTGCACTGAGTGTCTTTGCACCCATTAATAGCACAATCGGTGTAACGCAGCTCAGCTGCCCTGCAGCTATAACTGAACAGCACAATGATGTTTTGACTGCAAAGGGTGCGATTTAAAAGGTTATCAGTGAAAGGAGGCAGGATGGATCCCATAAAAGCAAGGCCACATCTTGGCTGATGAGTACTTTTCACTGACCATTTGCATGGTACGATATAGCAGAAATCTCAAAACGAATGAATAGGTTGTGCCTGCTTCACAGCTGGTGGGGAAGGGGATTTTTCTGCACATCTGGAATTCACTGAGCTTCTGCTGGCAGCTGTTTTGGCCCTTGCTCCTGCCCAGCCTCTTGATGCTACTGGGCCTTGTCCTGTGCTGAAAGCCCTATGACTTGCAGGAGGAAAGCAGTTAGCTGGGGTAGAAACTCCTTGAATGACTGGGGGAACTGCTCTGTTGTGGGGGACAAGATGGAGAGGCAGCAGGGAGCTGGGAGGGCTGTCCTGGGCTTGCCTGGAGGGGGTGGGCAAGAGGCCAGAGTCTGGGGGGAGTAGAAAGGAGAATTAGAGAAGGAGGGGCAAGAAAATGTAATAGCCCTACTCCCTGTTCATAGATTGTTCATAGATCTGTGGTGGATTAGGATTGCCCTGAAGAGCTAATGTGGAGTTGGAGCTCCAGGAAATCAATCCACAGGAGTCTGTGCATTGATCTGTTTGGAAGCATTAACCTGAGGAATTTCTCCATCTACACTTGTTTTCATTTGGGTACGTGTTCACATGGATTGATTTTCTTAAGATCTGAGCATTGAATTAGATGTTTTTCTGGATGCACTGCTTCAACCTCAGCTTTTGTAAGGAGGCATCAGCTGGGATTTCACCTAATTTGACTTTGTTATTGAGATTCACTGACAGTAGGTTTGTGACTCCATTTTACTCAGCAGCCCTTGGAAGGGCAGAGAGCTCTTTTATCTGTAAGGCTTAACTGTGTTTTCACCCAAGTGCTGCTGGAAAGGCGGGCCAAACCCAGATAACACTGTGCAGCAGGGTTGTGTGGCATGATGTGGGCCTGAATTCCTACCCCAGCAAAACATGGTGATCTCGACTGGTAAAGATGACACTAAAGTGTCATCTTTTCTTAGGAAAAGTAATGTGTATAGATACATACAATGTGCATGTAAATATATATATGTGTCTGTATATATTTTTTTTCTTCCCAAATTGCTTTGTTGTCCTCTGGTCATAGAGGAATGAGAGTGGAGCCTTAAAGGCAGGCAAAGCCAGGTAGCCCTGGGCTGTACAATTCTGGTGAAAAACATTTTTGGGGAGAGAAGGAAGACACAGGGTACACCACAGGGCTGCAGGAGAGGCTCCCCCATAACATCTGCTTGGTGATGGTGCTGTCCATCTTCCAGCTAATCTCATTTGGGTGCAACCATGCCTGCTGTGGCTCTTGGCAAGTGCCATGCCCCTTGAAGGAAAGGAGTGCCCAAATCACTAAAATGAGCATTAATACAGTCTCACTTTCCCTGTCTTCACCTCCCCCAAGGGCTCTATGGATGCTCCTGCCCAGTGCTTGTCACTTAGCCCCGGTGGTCCCAATATGGACTGCCCTGAATCACAGTGAGACTGCTCCAAAACCAGCTGAAAAATGGAGCTGCTGCGTAGTTACAGAAATAAGAGTGACTTTGTCCTCTGTAGGCTTAGCATCTCTTTACCTTGAACCCATGAAGAGCTCAACACGCAGGGGTCAAGTCAGAGTGAGATAAAGTACAATTCATTTCAGTGGTATTTTGTACGCCGGGTCTGAGCTCAGTTTTACTAAAAGCTGATAACAAATAGGTGTGAAACACCTTTGAAATGTTAACTTATCCTGAAAAGCTGATTTCTTGAATACTTCTAAGCAACACAAAGCTTCACCCTAGACAATCTGCTCCCTTCTCTCTGTTTTAATAAGTGAGAAGCACAGCATATGGCTGGGAAGACTGCAACAAATATTTCCATGTTCAAACAGCTCAGGAAAGAAAGGATGTTGCAAAACTTCAAGAAATCCCAGTTTCAAAGTACAGAGGTGAAGAGACAGAAGAGAAAGCCAAGAGCAGCGAGGTCTCAGGCCGGAGTGTGCCTCTCCCTCTCAGCTGCATGGCCCCGTTTTTCCCTATGGGCTGTAAGTGGCTGCGTAGGCTGTGCCCTTCCAGGGGATGTTTTATTTTTGACCTGCATTGCAAGAGCAGCTAGAAGACCAGGTTTCTGTCATGCAGGCTCTGTTTAACGCAATATGTGCTTGCTCTCCCCAGCTGCATTTTCCCTGTGCTCCTTCTGAAGTCGGGTTTGCTGCTGAACTCCTTGTGTGGGTACACTGTGACCCATTTCAGTTCAAATGAACTAGGTTAGCTAAAGCAGTGTAAAATGTAGGTCTCTTGCTATTTTGCCTTGCTCTGAGTGAAATCCATTGGATGCAGAAGACCAGTCCCTTGGCTGATGTAAGTCAATGTACCTCCTTTGACTTTGATGGAGGCTCGCCTCTTCGTTCAGCTGCAGATCTCGCCTGGTATGTGGTACAATCTATCCTGTGTGGTGTTTATTTTAATAGCCTGATAAAACTATTATTCTCAAGGGGACATAGCGGCTGGTAGCTGTGTGTTTAGCAAAAATCTGCACCCATACAGATTCCATAAGTATTTGCTTCAAAGATGTAAACACCACATTACCCAATTAAAGGAGTGTCCTTAATAATTTATCAGGCAATTAAAGTATTCATTGCCCTTTATCGCAGAGAGCTCCACCAGTGATATATAATCTTAACCTAAGTTAAAATGCTATAATAAATGAACAGTGATGCAATGTATCAAACATAATGAGAACATTAAGGCAATGAAGGGTGGTTTGTCAAGAATGGAGGATACAACACAGTTAGTGGAGCTAACTTAATTTCTGGAAATACCACTGCTTTTGAGGAGTGGGGCATGGAGGGTGATATCTAGGGGAGAAATCTCAGTCATACGTTCCAGGGAAAACCTACCCATTACAAAGTTAGAGATGGAAAAGATCTGTCTCCCCTTGAGAATGTCATGAGAAAGGGAAATGAGCAGCTGAAAGAGAGGGATTATAGCAGAAGTGGCATTTCAGTTTAGCTCTGACTGCTTGTCATGGTACGATATTGCTTCATACTCATGTAACGAAAACTGTGAAAGCAAAGGAGGAGGTGGGGGCGAAGCAAATGCTGTTGTTACTAATTCTGGCCTGGATGTTTAAAAAATGACCCAAGAGGCTAGGAGTCCAATTCACACAGAGTTGTAATCAGATGTGGACAGTTCATTTCCCTTTTGAAGATCTCAGTCACTACTGTAAAAATGCTGGTGCCTCTGTGGTACCAAATCTCTTGTCTGTGCTGTTACCTCTGCTTCTGGGAGTTGCTTCTGGTAGTATTTTGTGTTGTGAACGTGTACCTGAAGATGTAAACATACATGTGTTGCACTGTGGATGAAGGAGGGATGATGGTTTCATCTTCCCATTTTTAATAGTATCTTGAGGTGGGGGGGATGATTAAGGGCCACTATTACTGCTTATGAAGAACTGTTCTTGAGACATTCAATTCTGGGTGTGAAAAAGGATGGGATGGAAGTGAGTGGAGGTACAAAAATGATGGTTCTGCAGTTCCCCTTTCCAAGCTTTGAGGTTCAAATGTCTTGGTAAATGATCTGCTTTAATGGGAAAAACCCAAATGAGTATTGTTCTCTGACCAGAGTTTGAGATGGGCTTCACAACTATTCACAGCTGCTTTGACTATGGGCATGAATGTGGCATGCTTTGAAAAATAGGTTCCCACTATAGTGTTTTTAGTAGGTGTATCTTTGATCTTTTTACGGTGACACCCATTATCTGCCAGTTTAGGAAAGAACTGTCCTGTTCAAAGCACTATTCCATGCTTGCTGGTTTATTTGTAAACCTTTGTAGACCTGTATAATACCTATGGAAACTATGATCATTAATACTGGAGTCTTAGCACAGCATCCTACATCAAAAGAAGCTAACTAACCAAAAGACATGTTGTGGAGTCCACTGCATGCAGCAAGGACAAGAAGGACATGGGCTCTATGCCTGCCTCAGTTACTGACTTGCTCCCTAATCTTGGACGCTTTGCGCTATTATTATTTTTCCTTTGCTTATTTGGTCTCTTGTGAACTCTTTGGAGAACAAACAGCTGCTTGCTGCAGGATTGCATGGTGCTTAGCGCTGTTACTATATGGCAACTTGTAACAATAGCAGGGAGGGCTATTGGATAGCGAGCTTTGTATTAACTAATTTGGAGTGGATTATATGGACTAGAACAGTGTAATTGAATGCAGGGTTCATCTTTTCCCCACCACTTGCAGTATAGATTAATTCCATTTATTTATATTGCCATGCTTTCTCCTTCATGTGATGCAAAGGAGAGTCAGCCTCCTGCTACAAACTCCCCAAAGGCTTTTGGGCTAGGATCTGCTCTTTACTACGTATCAGAAAGCTTTTGTAGTTGTTGCTAGTCTCTGGAAGAAGTTCCTTTTCAGACGTACATGCAGCTTTGCCATCCTAGCCTGCACAGCAGTGTCTGTGCTGTTGCACTGTGCTACCTTCCCTCCCTGGAGTAATAGGCTGTGGAGCTGGACACTTCTTAGCAAACCCCTATCCTAGTTTGAAGAATAACCACATCTATAGGGATAAAATATTTTGGTTTGTCAGGTCACTTCAGAATCAGCTTTTTCATTGGACAAAACTTAAGGACAAAAGAATACACGTAAATAAAAGCATGACCCACAGAAACAACAGCAAAATGTGCTTTTAATATGATACTTAATATAAATAACTTTTTGTTTAACTCAGCTAGCTTTTAGTTCTTTGTGGTAGATTAAAGCAGGCATCTCCCTTGCTTAGCTTCAGAAAGGCACAGGAAAAAAGCAACATCCCCATTGCTGCCATTAGGAGCCTGCATGTCCTTGTCTTTCCCTCTTCCCTTTTTGCACTTGGTTCCCTTCTTTTTGTAACTGAGCATTTGGCTGTTCAGCCTGATGAGGGACTACAGCTGTTCTTTCCCTCCTCATCATTCTGGTCATTTGGCTGACATTTCTACTGTGTACCTAAACTTTCCTATTTCTGGATTCAGTCTGCTTTTCTTTGCACCCTTTTGAAGGCAGAGCAGTAAGACCTTTTGTATTGTTATGAGATTTTAAAAAAATACCCAGGCTTTTTAGGAGAGTCATAGCTATTTTCTCTTGACTTAAGATGCTTAAATGAGAAATGGCTTGTGTGGTTTACTGATGCTCCACTTCACTGTAGGGTTATAGGGACTGCTGAAGGTCCCTCTGCAGCTAGATACTGCCATTATTTCATTTGTATAACTGCTATTCCTTACCATAAAACTCAGAAGGAGACCTGAACCAAAGCTAAAGATCCAGTATCCTATCCTGAGAAAATCGGGAAAAACTCAGCTGTAAACTTGCTGTGAAAATATTTGATTTGTGATGAATTTCTAAGGGGGGGGGGGGGGAAATATTGCTGCTTTGCAGAAGAATTGCATGCCCAAGAACTTCAGTAGCTTACAAGAGAAATGTTCTTTTTGATGACTGCCTGAATCTTCCTCATGTCATATAATTTATGTTAATTAAATGCTGATGGAATCTGAAGCAGCATATTGATAGAAGATGTATTTGAGATACTGTTATTAATTCATCATTCAGTAGCTAGTGCGTGAAATAATACATTCCTAGGCTCTGATTTAGGACATTTCATTTTCGGTATTACCAAGATGTCTCTTTCCTACAGAAATAACCCTTCAATCTACTGTTTAAAAAAACAAAACAAAACACAACAACACAAAAACAAACAGCAAAAAAACTCACCAAAACACTCCTTTGGAGGCAGCCTGGTTGAACAGCTCTGAAGTCATAATTATTTACACACTGTCAGAGCTCTGGGACATACTGATCACAATTCTCCAGGCAAATGGACAATAAAACATTAATTTAAAAATAGTTATAACATTCAAGTATGAAGGAGAACTTCTAAACTCAACAACATGTGCTTTATTGCACCCTAAGCTTACATTTCAGCAAGTGTAAGGACGTGGCAACCTTTCTGGAAGCTCAGCAAACCTACATTTTGTACCAAAACTACCTACACTGGTAGCGAGCTGTGGCAAGGGCTCAGCATCCTCCATCCAGCTGAGGCTGGCTGCAAACTTGACCTTATGACAAGGTGATGTGGGGATGCTAGTGAGTTCTGCTTGATGAGGATGGCCTGGTTACTGTGGTGGACCTCAGGATGGTCCCTGCTGCTGCTGGGCCTCTCCTGCCAAGAGTTCCATTAGCACCAGTGCTCGGGGGTTAGCCTTGGCTGACCCTGAGCTGCCACCGGAGGCACTTCAGCAGCTGAAAGCATGGAAAAGGGGCAACCTTGCCTCAGCTGTTGGCTTGTCACCTCTTGCACAATGGCATAATTGTAAGTAGTTAAGCCAGGTGAACCTGGAGAGCATCCCAGACTGTGTCGCTGCTGTGTCTGCTGCCAGTGCAGGTGTCTGACCAAGCAGAACACAAAAGCAAAGATGGTCTGGATACCTCAGACCCTCAGCTAGAGCTGAACTAGGAAGAACACTTTATAAAACAGTAGAATGGGATGTTTTGGAGAACAAAAGACTAAGGAAGATTGGTAATGATAGTCTAATACAAACCTAAAAGTTTAGCTTCATTTAAGGGGGTGGAGCATTTCTATTGACTTCTATGTGTTTTGGATCAGGTCCCAGGGGCTAGGGTGCTCATAAGTGGTCCTGAATAGTTGGAGGGAGGGAATAAAAACATGGGAGACAGTTTCCCGCCATGTCATGATACTCACTGGTGCTGGAGTTGATTTCATAGGTCACCTGTAAAAGTCCAGTATTTTATAAGCTCATTTGGGGAATCAGCAGTGCCCAGAAAACTTAACTGCTTCCACTATCCTGAGCTTTACTGGAAGAAGTGAGGCAGCCTGATCTCCAAAGGTTACTGTTCTTCACTAAAGGTGGGCTCTGTAACCTGCACCCACTTGTTATGTTTAGTGTCACCAAGAGGAAGGAGGACACATGCACCCTGAGGTTCCCTCAGCTGAGGGACAGAGGATGTCTAACCCCAAATCCAGGAAGAGGCTGAGAGGAGGCTGTGACATATAATTCCGTCATGGTTTAGCCCCAGCCAGCAACTCAGCACCACGCAGCTGCTCGCTCACTCCCCCTACCCTGATGGGATGGGGGAGAGAATCAAAGGAGCAAGAGTGAGAAACACTCCTGGGTTGAGATAAGAACAGTTTAATAATTGAAATAAAGTAAAATGGTAATGATAATAATAACAATATAATACTATACAAAGCAAGTGATGCACAATGCAATTGCTCACCACCTGCTGACTGACACCCAGACAGTTCCCAAGCAGTGATTGCTGCTCCCTGGCCAACTGTCCCCAGTTTATATACAGAGCATGACATCATATGGTATGGAATCACCCTTGGGTCAGTGTGGATCAACTATTCCGGCTCTGCCCCCTCCCAGTTTCTTGTGTGCCTGGCAGAGCATGGGAAGCTGAAAAGTCCTTGACTTAGTATAGGTGCTACTTAGCAACAACTAAAGCATCAGTGTGTTATCAACATTATTCTTATACTAAAGCCAAAACACAGCACTATGTCTGCTACTAGGAAGAAAATTAACTCTATCCCAGCCGAAACCAGGACAAATTCCCACTGACTCTGTAGTGTCTCTAAAAGGGCTTTGCTGCTTTCATGGGACCACATGAAACTGGGTCCTGATTTGTCTGCAAAAGTTTTAAGGGGTTCACCCAAGTCTTACAGCTTTCTCTTCTCTATAAAAGTATCATTGCTTTAGGAGGTGGGAAGTGTCGCTGTTGACAAGTATTACACTAATGCATGAGGATGTTCACGCTTTCCCCATCACTGCATTGAGCCCTGGGGATTAGTTCAGAAATGATGGAGAAACCTAATGATGAGCTTCTCTGAGACAATTACAAATGTAATGGGGAACGGAATGAGGTAAACAATGAAAATCAAGGTGAAATTTCCTGACTGACTGAAGCTGAACAAACTGTGGGCACTGCTGAAAGAAGCTGTCCCATCCTCTACCCCTAGGCATGCAGGTTTTGCCACTTTCTTCACCCAATACCATCACATGGGTGGCAAGCTGAACTGTTTTTAAAGCTATGGGATTAGTTTTCAGGTGGATCACTGAGCTAAAGTCAGTAGGAGACTTCTGCTCTTGCTTAAGATGGAGTAAAGTTGCGGTATTGCCAAACTGCACTGTATGACTGAAAGTATAATGTGGCTACTGGTAATGCTGTAGGTTGGATATATGGGCATACGTGGCAACTATGCTCTCTCTCTGCTTTGGGGAAATGTTGGCTTCACAGTGCTCATAAGCAACTGGAAGAATTGAATATTAGGTTTTAGCCTCCAGAGACCTTTGTATTGCACCGTCAAGAGAAATTAAGATCTGGGAAGAGGTTTCTTTGAGCATCTGCACGGAAAGGACAGAGGTGTTCCAGATTGCAAACAGCCACTTTCCCCTTCTGCTCCTCAAGACTAAACAACCCCAGAGCCATTCTGCGTTTTGCTCATAACCATTCCAACTGTTGAATTCTTTTATTTAAATGTAATTCCTGCAGCTTCTGAAATGGTAGCTGGAAACCTTTCCTTGTGACTCCACCAGGTCGCTTAGAAAAAGCACTTTTAGCCTATTGTGTTTTGCTAAGGAGATTGCGTTATTCGAGTGGGTATGAAAGGCGTTTGAAAACAGCGTGTGTGTTTGTATAGCGCAGGGAGAGGAGGCTGCTCACTTTAATTCCCAGTTAAGGCTGTGCTTGGGGAAGGCTCTGGCTATCCCAAAGGTGTCCATTTATATAACCTGCTTCTTGACGGCTTTCTGCTAATGATGGTGTCTGGCCAGGTACTCCCAGCTATCAGCAGTCATAATATGTGGACAGCTCCATGTAAGAGGTACAAAGCTGGAAATACTGAGGAATTGTTCTTTGCCCACCAAACCATTTGGAATTCTGGAGGAGTGACTGGAAAAGGCCCTCACAGGAGATATGGCTAGGAGATGCCTGCATCTCATGCTGGTTGCACTCATAGATTCAGGCATCTCTATAGCCTGCAAACCTGTGTTTTTCCTCCCTAGCTACCAGCCTTCAGTGTTAAGAAGTTTTCATGACAGTAAGGCTTAAGAATAGTGCTTGTTAGGGTTGGTATTTGTCTTTGGTTTTGGCTTCTTCACATACCATGGCTGGGGCATGGTGCAAGATCAGAAGCTGTATGGTCTGTAGAGTGAAGCACAAGAACTTTTTAAGCTTCTGCATCACATTCACATCCTCTTTGTTTTTGCATTGCTGTGGTTTTATGTACATCCACTTGCCTGGGGACTTGTCATCTTACTTGTAATCTATTGTTTTAATTATTTTCTGTGAAGGTGCCCAAAGACCTTGGGGTATTAAGACACAAATACATTATTTATTCATTAATTATTCATTATTGCTAACTACTTACTACAACATAGTTGTCTGCAGTAATGTGTCTGGGTGAACCCTCTCCCATGGAGAAGAGGGCAGCTGCTTTATTTGCCCACTATTCCTTGGTCAGGGTAAGACTGCTAAAAAAATTTTGGGGAAAAATAGCTACATTTGGCCAATAACTCTTTTTTGGATGTGAATCTCTAAGAGTTGACCTAAAAATCATCAGATGGAACATAGGCTCCCTAATCAGCATCTGGGGATCAGAACCTATTGCTGATTTGTCACAGAATTGCCAGGAGAGGGATTTACCAGGTGGGTAAAAGGGCTTTAAATGCCCTGGTTATCAGTGACTTTTCCCACTTATGAAATCTGTCTCCTTCCTCTGCAGCTTCACCTAGGTCTGAAACTCCTCCAGTTACCTCTGCAATTCAGTGCACAGGTAGTTGTCCTTCCTGCATTTTGTTTGAAATGCAGAAATAAACACACATATGTTAAAAATAGAAATAACCCTGAACTGAAATAATTTCCCCTTCCTGGCTGACTGCCTCGCGCGCCAGACTTCAGTTATATTTCATCTGAGATTGTTGAGGCTGGAGCTACCCAGTGCTAATCTCAGCAATGGTTTTCTCAGAGAGATACTTGGTCCTGGTTCTTCATGGACTTTTATTCTTTTTTTTTTTTTTTTTTTGTCCCTTTCTGATCTGATTTCCATGATTTCCCTGCACTGATTGCTACAAAAGAGGGGCCTGCAGCAAACCTCCAGATGCCATCCTGCCCGATTTCCACAGCAGGAGATGCACATTCTTGGCCAAAACGCAGTGACTTCAGCTGACTTCCTCCCTAGTGCTGCAGTTCATTGCACCGCTTGGTACCAGGGAGTAATTGTGTGGTTTAAAACTCAGGTAGAGGCCTGAGCTCTGGTCCTGGTGGATCTGCTGCACGTGTGGCTGTGGGTCAAGTGGGGTGACACCCGGTGCAGTTGCTGCGGGAGGACACGCTGCTTTGGAGCTGGTTAAATACAGCTGATCAGCGACAGCTTTAAACAAGGTCCTTTGAAACCTCAGGGAAGTTTCAACAGGCTGTAGGAGATCTGTTTTGGTGTTTTGTTTAACATAACTAATAATTGCTGAACGTTTTGATTTTGTAGCTTGAGGGGAAAACTCTTAATTAGTTAATTGGTTAGTAATGGGTCAGAGAGGTTGAAATACCTCAGGTGGATTGATGAGACCAGACTTTCTGGGGATGGGCAGACAGACTGGAGGGGTCAGAGACAGGGGAGAGCTGTGTGTAATATCTAGTAACAGTGTTTTGTCCTCCCAAAAGAGCATCTCTTCAGGGACTATCGCAGCAACCTGAATTTGTGTGTGCACTCCTGGAAATAAAGCTCCCCAAACAGGAAGATGAATGCAGGCGCTGCGTACTGTCGTGACTAGCATGTCCCGTGAAGCTGTTGGGAGAATTTTTTAGTGTCTTGAGATCATTTCTGGGAGCTCTGAGACTGAGAGGAAAACTTGTTTGGTTTCACAGTCTCATCAGAAATGCCCCTGGGACATTGTGGTCACCATGACTGTCTGCTCAAGAAATTTTTGCATCTGCTTGATTACTGTGTTGGATTGCTACAGTAATCAAGGAAATTAAGTCTTTAGTGCTATGGACAGATTTTCTGACAGCCCTGGAGAGGGCAGAGAGGAAGCTTGGGTAGAAAATCCTCGCACTGGAAAGGTAAATTGAGCACCCAGCATTGCCATCAGCTGTTTAACAGGAGACAGCTCAATCACTGGAATGATCAATTGCTATAGATTGAGCCCATGGCTATTATCAACTTTTCCTATGTCCTTGCTGCTTGTAAATTTAACTCCACCTCTCAATAATTTTAAATGAAAGGCACAGCAGTGCTGCAGAGAAAGGAAACAAAATGCTTCCCTACCACTTTGCTTTTTGAGTACATCTCTGTATGAAACTTAGCTTCTGCTTGTTGTCTACGCAGGTTTGTAGCTTGAGTTTGTACCTCTCTTCACTCTCTGCTGTGGTGGAGTGTAGTCACAGCACGATGCAGCTGGGATTTACCTGTCTCTGCCCCTCCATAATCATGAAATCCACTTTGTAAACACTTTTAAGAAAATGTTCTTAGGAGAGCACAGCCCATTACACACGGTTGTGAGAGTCTCTAGCAGAACTGCATATATTAAATGGTTAGCATCTTAGACATTTTGCAGGGTAATTCTCCCTCTGTTGCTCTCTCCAGTACTGCTACCCTCTTGGAGTTGTGCGAAAGTAGGACTTGAGTGTTTTCAGTCTCTTGCTGATCTACCTGGGGAGGTCTAGAAAGCAAGGTGGGAAAGTGCTGGAAAAGTGACTATCAGCATACATGCGAACAGCTTTGGAGCCATGCTGCTTGGCTGCCACCTCCATCTGAGAGGACCATGAAGATGGGTATCAGTTACCACCCCAAAACTGTCGGGGCAGTGGCTGAGCGCTGTTGGCTCAGCTGCTTGGGAGGAGATGGCCTGGAGCTGGGGTGAGGAACAACAGAAAAAGCCTGCCTAATGCAAGCTCCAAATTTGGCTGTAGGCGCACAGCGAGTATTTTTAGCTTTCCTGCTCTCCTTGACACTTAGGTGTTAATTTTATAGCACCGCAATCTGTTTGCCTACAACTGTCTGTCTCGCACAGCCCTGCTGTCCGCTTCGCGTCAAACCCAGGCATGAAGCCAATGACTGGAGGCACTGGATATGGCAGCAACAGGAGCATCCTATGCCAAAACCACCTTCTAGGCCTGGGTTAATGGAATACCGCTCAAATCCTTGCTCAGTTTAACAAAAAAAAAAAAAAAAAAAGTCAACGTGTCCTGGCAACTGAAGGTCTTAGTGGTAATTGTGTAGGGTCTAAAATTGTGCAGAAAGTGATAAACTCAGAGTGTCTCAGCGTTTATGGGAATAAATACCCCATACATTATCATCAGACACTATCATATAAATTATCACCTTCTCTATACCTCCCAATTGTACTATAATCTTTCATAACGCTGCTCTTCACTGTGCAAGGAGCAGTGAGGAACCTGGTGTTTCACACTGCTTTTCATACAACAGAAGTGCAACATTATTCTGACAGCTGTTCTGTTTGGTGCCTGGGTGCCTGGAGCACATCCAAAGCCATCCACCCTGCACCTGTGAGACAAGCAGAGCTAATCTGACACTGCATCTGCCTACTCTGTCCGATGCTCCTCATAAATAAAGGAACAGTTCAGACCAACCTGATGCTCCTCATAAATAAAGAAACAGTTCAGACCGACATCTGTAGAAACTGGATTTTACAACCCTCACTGCCACATATATTTCAATCTTTGCTCAAAGGAGAGAGAGAGAAGCAGAAGTCTGAAAGGATCCTACCTTTGACGCATGGTTGCCATAGTAAAACCAAACTTCTTCCATGCAAAGGATGAGAAAAGTTAAAAGTTTGTACTTACAGCAAGTAGGTTTGCTATAGGAAAAAAAAATAATAGACGGAAGAGCTGCAGGGAAGAACACTCCTTCAGACATTTCATCATGGATCATGTGAGACAAAGGAGCCACTGAAGAGGCTTTAACACATTTCAGTTATGGTGCTTTCAACAGGTCTTGCCAAAGTCTAAAACCACAAGCTTTCAGGCAGGATGTGATAATGATGGAGATGGGGCTCAACAATGCAAATGACGGAAACTGGATCTGATATGGGGAGTTTGCTTGCGGTTTTGCTTGAGGCTGTTTTGAAAAACAGCAATTCTCTCCAATTCTTCCCTGTGTTAGTCTGTCAAGAAGATATATACATGTATATAGGATGTTCTCAACACCAGGAAGATATATCACTGATGAATAAAGAACTTTGTAGATGGACACCTGCAGGTTTAACACATAAACCCTCTTTGCCATAGTGTGTTGCTGTTTGTTGCAATCTTCTAGTGAGCAAAAAATATGGTATGGAAAGCTAACAGCCTTTTGCCAGCAGATTGTCTTCAAATGCATAATTGGTACCAAGTTGTGACACTACAAAAGTTAGCAAAAAATGTAACTGATGATCAAAAAGCAGCATTTGCCAGAGAGAAAGAGTTTTCTCCCTGGTTTTGTAGACCCTGTTAATTTAGCTGACCATGTAGGGTAGACAAGTGCTGCAGCAGCTCTCTGAGTGCCTACAGCTACTCTCCACGTTCCTCTCCTGTCCGCTCCTCATGGTTATTTTGATCCCAGGCATATATTGCAAGCACCTGAGAAGGTTTGAAAAGTGGCATTACCTATCTCCAGCCAGCAGGGCTGTTTGCCTTCTTGACTTCTCTTGACATGGGAGCCCTGGGGTGCAGGAAGTGAGCTGCAAGGACACGATGTGGAGAGGTCTGGGGATCTTTCCATTAGAAAAGCAAAACAGGACCCATCCTCAGGTCTTTTCCCTGCATGAAAGCAGTTTTTATTCAGTCTTTCTATTTGTCACAATATGCATATGAAGCCATCCTCCCTTGACCTGTGATAACTGGTCTGTGATGATCATGTGTCACTTGCAGTGATTACAAGGTCACTTTATCTAGCATGGGGCAGATCCTGGGGCTTTTACTCAGATTGTTCTCAGCCATTATTTCAAGCCAGAGATCTCCTTTAGACAAACGATCTGTAATTATAGTTGAGCTAATGTTTACACCATTCCCCCAGCAACCATCTCATTTCCAGGTCCCCCGCTTTCACCTTGCAGAGTGCACCTGGTTAGAGACCTCACTTTGCCTTGGACGAGCTCAGAGGAGGCCAAGGTGAGATGCTGTGATTTGACCTGACTCTAGCTGAAGTCAATGCAACTTTTCTCTCTCTCATCCTATTCATTTAATATATATCAGGGTAAGGTTTTCCAGATGGGGATGATATTTGCAGTAGTGCTATGGCGCAGTAAATAAACATCAAAACCCACTGCACAAATTTGCCCCAGTGAGCTTGCTGTGCAGGGCAAAGGTAGCTGCAGTATCTTGAAAAAAGACACCAAATGTAAGGACCCAGAGGTAAAAATAATAAGCAAGAAACTCTGCTCCACATGCATGTAGGAAGTTTCTGATCAGAAGCAACACACTTTTTAGATTATCGAAGTTGTTTATGAAAACAGTATCTGGGGATTTTTAACTGGTACAAATGAAAGGAGCTTGTCTTCCCCTCCCTGCAATTTGTCAGTCTCCAGCTTCTCACCTCCTGGTTGCACAACTCAAAACTGGGGTTTAATCTGAGGAAATGAAATGTAGTAAAAAATATTTTTATAAAAGCAATCTGATCCCTAAGACTGGGGGAAGAACATTACAGCTGCTGTGTTTAATATAATTTAAAAGCTGATTGCCCTGCATGTGGAATAAGTACTTTTCATGAGGCTTTCTACTATGTATGGTATGCACCCTAATTCGTATTAACGGCTCCTAAGGAGCCATCATAGTTTATCAAGAAAGTAATATGCATTTTAAAAGCACTCAAATAGAGATTTACATGATAAACCTTAATGACTCCGGAATGCATTATTAGCTATCGTACACTCCCAGAAGCAGTCACTCACTTCTGGCAAATTAGATAATTCAAGAAGCCCATGAAAAACTTCAGCTCAGAATTAAGCTGTTGTTCAGCCACTCTCTAGGATTTATTTCACGCATTAAGGGCCACTTTCCACCTCAGCTTTTGTATGGCAAGTGGCTATTTTGTGCGCAGGAATGTTGCTGTGATCCCTTCTAAAGAAAACAACCTGTTAAGCTTTAAAGCTCATTATTTGTCTTATAATGGTCTTATATCTCTGGCAATATTTCCCTGCAATTGTCTTGTCAGCCAGATGCTAAGTAAGATATCAGTATAAACTGGTTTCACAATATCTGTGAAATATGGCTAGAAGATAACAATGTTACTGAGATGATGTTTTTAAATCATGACAAAAGCCAGCCAGTAAATTGATAGCTTCTGTAAAGCAAATGGAAAAATTAATACTGTGGAGAAGTGGGGCTAGCAACTGCATTTCCCCCAGCAAGATGAGATCAAAGCAACTGTGAGGATAAAAATTCAACGATTCTTAATTGTGCTGAAGATTAGGACCCCCGTGATACAATGACTCGCATGGAACAAGAAAAAAATACATCCTAGGGAATAACTATGTCCTCCAAGTAAAAGGATTAACTGACCTTTCTCTGCCCTAGTCCAGATAATTTTACTTTAAATGTACTTCCTAGTGAGACTAGTCATGTCCTTAAAACTGAATGATTTACCCTTTTTTTTCCACTGAATTCTGAACTGACATTTTCATGCTGTCAACTCTCTATTTTTTGGCTATTCTGTATTTGCGATTATTCTTACGTGGACAGCTTCAGTACCACGGACTCGCTTTGCGCTGTGGCTGATGTTTCTAGCTGGTCAGCTTCATGGTTCTGTCTGGGCATGAAAAGCTGCCAGCCAAAAAAGGGAGGAAAGATTTAACTGCCCAGACCCTGCATCAGTATGCAGCCAGTGTGCTGCCACAGCACTGCCTAGAATATTTTTTTTTTTTTTTTTTTTGGTCCTTAGACCTGATTCTCCTGCAGGCTTCTTGTGCTCTTGTGGAACTCCTTCTCTGCAACTTTGGAGGAAAGCTTTCCGGAGCACAGGTCTGGGGGGCTGCAAATATTTGCATATTCTGCTGCAGTCTAGAGAGTATTAGTAAGATTGGAAAACTGGGTTTTAAATGTGCTATACTTTTTAGACACTTAGATATCAGAGGGTCTTAGTCAGCTGGAGCAAACTCAGATAGCTAACAGCTGGTGAGGCAAATTGCTCTGAAAGATTAAAAGCCTTAACTTATCTTGAGTGGCACTATAAAAGTCTACTCACCTTTGCAGGGCACGTGCTGCAAAAGATCAGCTGCTCTCTGTGGTTGGGGGAAGGATGTAATGAGGGAAAATGGGATCGAAGGGGAGAAGAATAATTTTACCTAACTGATCTGCTCTCTACCCGTGCCTCTACATGACAGGACAGTGCAGAAAAGTGCATGCAAATGTGAATTATAGCTGAGTGGGGCAAAGCAGGAGCTGGCAGAAGAATGGGCTGGCTGTGTCAGAGCAATGACCAGCGAATGCCCAGCAGTAGGTGCACAGCTTGCATTACCCAAAAGTTGTTATCTGCTGGACTGCAGAGCAATTAGTATGGCAAAATCATATAAAGCTGGTTAGAGCAGAGGCGATTAGCATAGCACACTGATTGCTCCTCAGCTGGGCTCAACTGCAGTCAGGCCAGCCAGAAGGTGAGCAGTAGTGGCCAGCCCAGCACTGCGGGCACTGGCTCCGTGGTGGGGCAGAGCTCAGCCAGCCATCGCTGGCAGCAGGATTGTCCCACCCGGATGCCCAACAGCGAAGGAGAAGCTGGAAACAGCTGCCTGGGGCTTTCCTGGGGATTCACTTGCATGGTTTGTTGTTTTTAAAGGGCTGCGTAGCAGGGGCTGAAGGAGCAGGGTTGGGTTGGTGCCTGTGAGGAAGGGGATTGTGCCATCCTTGCTCTTTCAAAGTTAAAAAGCAGCTTTTTGGGAATTCTGTGTATCTTGTAGGGCAGCGATAACAGTTACTGCCTTTGGAGCCCCTCTGCCCAGACTGCTTTCAGGCCACGCATGAGTTCACTGCAGGAGCTTTGCTGCAGGGGAGGAAGAAGCCCTGGCTTATCCCCAGTGACCCACACTCATCACCTGTTTATAACAAGGCTAAATGTCCCTGAATGCAAATCTGAAAAACTGGGCTGCCTCCAATCGAGCTGCAGCTGCCATTTGGGTAAATGACACACAGCTTTGTCTCATGCTGGGGAGTGGAAAAGAGGAGGTTTGGGAAGTGCTGCACTGTCCGAGGTCTGTGCAACCTTGCTGGGAGCAGTAGTCGCCTTCCCTTGGACCGGGAGGCCCTGAAACACCGCAGCCCTGCCTCGGTCCTCGGTTGCTTTATAACCCCTTTCAACAGTTCATCAGAAGCAGACAGGGTCAAAGGCCACTTTTAATTTACATCTGGTCCCTTCAATGTATGTCTCTAATGAGGTGTCTAAGAGAAAGCGTGTTCATCGTCCTGGCTGTACCCTTTGTCCTTCTGGTCTGGTGAGTGCCATGGCAGCCTGGGCTTGGGGTGGAGGAAGCCTCCTTCTAGCGAGACCATGGGAGGCAGCAGAGAGGGCAAAGGATGATCTGGGATATTTGGAGGTAGCTGGAGAGGGAGTGGTAGAGACAGCTAAGGGGTGAGCGCAAATGGGGTGGATGACTTGCACCCTGGGGTATTTTTCCTTAGCACATGAGAGAGGAAGGGGAGATGTCTCCCACTGACATTCATCCCCTGAGTGTCTTGCTAATAGCTGCCTGGGATGGATTTCCAGCTGTGTTAATTACTGCTAATTGGCTGCAGCTTTCTGGCCAGCCTCACCTCTCCCCAGGAGGTGATGCCCTTGGGAGAAACAGGGGTGACCTGATCTGAGGAGCTGCTCCTGCTGCTTGCGGCCAGAGACCCCCTGCACATCTCTTCCCCTAGTGCTCAGCACTGAAGCGCTTTGGGCATCTTAGCATCTCTGGGTACTCAAAATAAATGTTTTAGCTCCCACTGGTTTGATAATAACTTTAGAAATATGCATATAAAAATAACGTTTTTTCCATGTGGGTTTCTTGTCACAGATTTCCTTCAGGTGCCTGATTCTGCTGATCTCAACTGGAGCATTATATGAGTTTCTGGGAGCTGTAATGGGAAAATAAACCTTGAAAAGGGAGTTTAAAGTGTTCCTATAAAGACACAACGAAGTTTTCCTTCCCTCGTCCCCCAAAGTTAGACTTTGCTTTCTGTGCTTGAAAAAAAAGGTGGTTAAGAGTTTCAGGTGCATTTGGTATCTGTTTGTACAAAATCTAGGGCTTAGATGTGATGAGATAAATGTAAATCTGGCTTTATTGTTTTTCTTCCTCATTTAATTGATCACAGAAGGACCAGCCATAGCCCTAATGCTCAGACATGCTCCTTTCACATTTAGTTTTTGCTCGTATTAGCGTAAGTCAGACTTTGAAATGAATTTTCTGCAAATTTGTTCGTATGAAGTTTGGCACAAAGCAAATTTGAAACTTGGCGCAGCAACAGTGAAGGGGAAACCATTCAGAAACCCAGAGAAACAAGTCTGGCAGCGTTTCAGTGTTATTTACCTTGATCTAAAATCTCACTTGTGAATACTTGTAAAAAATCTTCTGTGCTCCTCTCTTCTCTCCTCCTTTGTTAACCTGGTAGTACTCATTAACTGACAGGCCTGTGGGTCTCATATTATCCCCTAATGTCCATCACAAAAAATTGTGCTAATTAAATAGGTAACCGAATGGTTCGGTGTGGGAGTGTGATTTCTGAGATGGAGTGGACATGTCTATGGGTAATGTGAATGCTTTGAGTAATAATATTTAGCATTAATAAATTAGATTTTGGAACGGCCATAAAAATTCATGCTTTGAGGCTTAAAGTTTATCTCTGTCAGGATAACACCTTCATTGGCATAAATTATCCTGCATTTAGCAATTAAGGAATTTCTTGTATCTTCCTTAGAAGACTGTTGCTGGCTGGCTTTGAAGCCAGGATCGTGTCTAGGCAGAGCATTTGTCTTACTGAGGTGGCAGCTCTCACACCAGGTGCACTGACCCAGGGGGATAAGGCAAAAATGGGTGCGATTCCATGAGTGTGGGAGTAGGAGACATTAACTGGGGTTCAGTCATTGTGCTGGGATTTGGGAGACTGACTGCTGACTTTGTTTTAGACTTCCTATGTGTTTTTGGACAACACGCATAATTTTTCTGTGCCTTTGCTCATCTGCTTTCAAATAAGAAAATAGCATCCCTCTTCCCACACCTTTGCAGTTGACACACTAACCCTTTACTGAGTAGGGATCAGTTCTTGCTGTGGGCTGGTACAGTGAGTACCTGGCACTGTACAATCATGGAACACTGATTGAATTTGAGGGTTTTCATTTTGAGTTGTAATGCTGTTGCCGCTCTTGATGATAAGGATGACAGCTGTAGCTTTGCATTTTCTGAAGTTTATTGGGTTCAGCATTTGTTTTTATGTTTCATTTTCTTGTGTTAAAAACTGCTTTTCACGCATAATAGCCTGTTTGTTCGATTTTTCAATTGTGAGGATGGATAGTAAAGACAATCAGGAGGTAGCAGAATGTGAAGTAATTTGACAATATCACTAGAATCTGAATGAAGAAATCAGGGTTAATTTATGACAAAATGCTTCTTTTGTAACACGTTCTGTCCTATTCACGCAGATTTAGCAAAAAAGATACCACAGAGCAAGGCACATCTGAAATCTCAGGAGCTGGGGAGATGTTGTCAGGTATAATTTGTAACAGTTTTTTCATGTCTGGAAATAAAATAACTTATAGATGAAAAAGACGAGTTAGAAAGGAAAGGAACTCTGTCTGGATAAGCAATGTTTCCTAGTCGTGTGCGTGTGAAAGCCAGAAATATAATGTATAAAATAACACATAAGAAAGAATGGAAAAAAAATACTATCCTGGGAAATGTGTGCCTGAAAATCTGAAAGGCAGATACTGGTTCAGAGAGGAAAGATTTGTTTCTGTAGTTACTATGAAACCTCATGAATGAAAATGTCATTCTTCTGCGTTTATGATATTATACAGTGCAATCTAATGCCAGGCAACAAGCTCTTTGAAAGAAGAGCTGGTGGTCCCGTTCCCATGATGCTGTAAATAAACCCCGACACCTAGAAAAAAAATAGCCAGAGAGAAAGAGCTAGAAAACAGTACGGTCTCTAATTACCCTTCACCTTTCACTTCCCTGGCCAGGCCACTACTGCTCTACTTCTCTCTGCCCCAGGGTTAGTTATCATGTAACCAGCCTCAGATAGCTGCAAAATAAATGTTCAGTACCTGCAATACAGCAATTCATTTGCAGCTGCTACTGTCCCAATCTTTCATCCCTCTCCGCTGCTCACGCCAAACACTTTAGAAATGGGAATACGTCCCTCCAGGAAAGCAAAGCAGCCAGAGAGAACGTGTGTGTATGCGTGTGTTTAGCTGCTGGGGTCTGCGCAGCCTTCCCTGTGCAAGGCACAACGCTGGCTCATTGCTCAGCACGCTCTCGGGCTACCCCCGGCGCTGGGTCAATGCACTTGACTCCGCAGGATGACCAAAAGGTGGCCGGAGGTTACTGCTTTCGTAACAGTACACAGTACGTCACGTGGAGCTGGCGTGGTTTCGCTTGCTGCGCATCACCGGTTCAGCGCAGTAGGTATCTCCCCGTTTAAGGAACTCAGAGTGGCCAGCGGGATGATGCCAGTGGTATCTCAAACATGGCCAGCTAATTGCTGCCCTGCCCCTCTGAGACATTGCGAAAACGTATATCTAGGTGCAAAACTTACACAGCAAACGTGCATATGCTTTGGGTTTCACTTCTTCTGTGAAAGATATACTCGGAGCTGTGAAAGAGCAGGTGATCGGCAGTCCTGCTCAGGGGGCAAGAAGCAGAGCGAGAAGTGCCTGGGTGAGGCTGCGGGAGAGCTCTGGCTGCAGCAGGGACTTCAGTCCTGCCGAAATCCAGCCTGGGGACTGGCCAGGGGTCACCATGTGGTGTGATGCTCATGGGCTCCAGCCCCGCTGAGCTCGTTATCCCAGCAGGTTCCCCTCCGCACAGGACTCTCCTCGGCACCTCTCCAATGCACCTCTCCAAAGTCCGCTGGCGCATTTACAGGGGTGGGAGAAACGAGACGCTGCCTCTCCCCCCATGGCTCGGGCAAACCCCATGGGGTTGTCCAACACCTTTTGCAAGCATTGCATTCGCATGTGAAGTCTAAACGCATTTAATTGATCTTTATGGCTATATGTCTGTCTTCCACCTGGCACAACCTGAGGCTGTAATTGGCTACCATATCACGCACATCAATAATAAATATGCCAATTAGATAAAACTATGCTTATTAGTTTGGTAACTACTTTGCGTTATGTATCATGCATGAAGGTACACAAATGTTGCTGCACGCGAGCTGTATGGCCTCACGAACCGAATACGCAGATGCTCATTCAGATCTCATGCTGGCAACTTGCTCCTGCGCCTCTGCTTGAAGCAGCTGACAATGTCAATGCTTCATCATAAAAAATAGAGACTTTCTGTATTATGTGACACTGTTACAAAACAAGTTTGTGTGACCATTTGTGACCTTGGAATCCCTTAATATAAAATCCCTTGCCCACATCACACCTGTTTTCTAACCTGTAGGAAAAGTGTGATGACTGCTAGTTGTTTTATAGGGGCAGGCTGAAAATGAAAGACCAATGCCCCTGTTTTCAGTTCTCTGTTCCCAGGGAAGTCTGGAGGCACTCTTGATGCCAAGCTGCTTTGAAAATCTAGCCCTTAACTTTGGCAATTCTTTGAAGATAAAGTGTTGTTATTGTTGGTATTTCCAGCTTTCAGCAGATACCAAATTTGTGATATTGTATTTCTGTCTCCTACCAGCCAAAATAAGGCAGTGCACAGCCACCTTGTAATGAACAACAGAAAGGCAAGTGGCTTTGTCATACCCCTGATGAAATACTTGTGTTTGATTCTTGTATCAACTTTGAGACAAGAATCAGGCTAGTTTTTGTCCAAAACAGTTTGTTCATCCTTAGTTGACTAAAATAGGTCTTTATACTCAGTCTCTGTCTATCATTGGCACTGTCCTGTATAATCCCTTCTGTTGGGTTATTGAACTCCGTCATAAAAGTAGTCAGGGTTTTTTCCCCTCTGTCACTGAGGGGTACTTTTCATATTCTAATCCCTTTAGGGTAAGATAATTTGACACCTAATATAATTTTCAAGGCAGAATATATTATGAAGGCAAAATTAAGCAATAATATTTATTCTCTGATTTTCTTTATAAACTCCTAACACATCTTGGCACACTTTTTTGTACTCTGACATATGTATAAGAGATGAAAGTTATCAGTCTAAAGGTGCAAAAATCATGAAGGATGCTGTCACAGGTGACTATGGTATTTATTCATGCACATCTGGGGGGCTTCTAAGACTTATGGTGTGGTTCAACAGAAATTACAGGGTTGGGTTTTTTTTTTTAGTATTAACAGTTGTTAAATGCGTCAAAGCTAGTGAAGTCAGAGGAGCTTTACAAAGACAAACATACGAGCAGTATGACAGCTGGTGAAACTCATTGATGAATTCTAGTAAGATTGATTGGAAAGAATCTTCTCAACTTCTCGTGTGTTGGTGGATTTTAAATTAATTATCTTTTAACCGCTGTGGAGACAGACCTGAGAATAAATTTCTGGAGCCCAGTGTAAGTGGCTGCTCAATAAATGAGAGAGGAATAGAAAAGTAATCAACATTTCTGTTGTGTACGGAATGAAAAAGAAATCAAACACTGAAAATATTATTACAGTGCCATTGACATAAGTCAACTGCATGCTCTGTCCTCAGAATCTTTTTTCATTTCTGGTCATCCTATCTCATAAAGTCTTTAATGGCTATAAAAAGAATGCAGAGATTGACAGTGAAAATGATTAGAGACGTGTAGAGATTTTTGTAAGAGGGGAGGCAATGAACTGGGACTGCTTAGAAAAAAGCTTTAGCTCCAACAGGAGACTTAAACACTTCAGCAGGAGCAAGGCAGGTTGGAGGTGGAAAATGTGGTCCCTTGACCACCTTGCCTCCTCCCCAGCCCTCAGGGTCCCTAAACTCTGTAAGCCTGTTGGGTTTTTAATTCGAGGCCCCAGAGGCTCACGGTTGTGCCTCTGTGCCAGCTGTTGCTCCTGTTGTGGGTCATGGAAAGGCCCTGTGGCACCGAGGTACATGGCAAGCAGGAACATCTTATCCCTACTTACGGGATAGGCATTACCGACCACAGCCCAGCCTGGGGCTCTTCCCAAGACCTGCAGTTATAGAAACAGTTGAAATGGCCCCAAACACTGTTTAAGAAGATGCAGTTCTCTGAAAGACCAGTCGAAGGTCTTGCCCTCAAGAGCTGTTTCTGTGCCGCATATCCCTTGGTGGAGGGGGGATTTCAAGCCTTTCCTATCAGCGCCTTGTCCAGGTACCTTGGTTTGGGGAGCATCCAACGCGGCACACCAGCTGACTCTGAGGATTTTAACTCCCTGTCCCCCCCAGAGCCAGTTGCTAAAATGAAGTTGCTGGTACTTCTTTATCATATTAAAATATTTGCCACAAGATACACACCAATTGCTTAGTAGGATTAAAAAAAAAAAAAAATCTAGAAATCTCTGTAGGTAAAGAGAACATATATCAGTTTTATTGAGCAAGCTAAATATTTTAAAGGATGTGTTATCTTTTGCTTTAAGGTGTAAATCAAACATGCAGCCACAGCAGGTACAGGCAGTGGTTCCCTTCTTGGCAGATTCCTCTGCAGTTTTGTGCCGTCCCCAGGAGGACACACGTGGGCTGGTGGGATCCCCAGGTATGATGCAAATTGGGGTTCCCATGAGCAGACTTCTTGAGGCCTTTCAACAGAGGGGAAGGAGACCCATCTTCCCTGCCATTGCATTTGGGATGGCTTCAGTCCCCTACTCACACAGGTGTTCCTGAAAACCTCATCCCTTCTACCTTTCTCCTTGGCAAATGGAAGAGAGAAAAGAAACAGCATTTCTGAGTGAGATGTAAATGATGTTTAACAAGTGGGCCTTGGAGTTGTAAAGGAACTCATGCACTTACGCTTAAATCGTTTTGGTGGTTGATTTAGGGCCAAATCCTGCTGGCCTTATTGAGGCAATTAGCCTGATTACTGCCAGAGGGACACTCACACAGTTAAGGTGAGCAGTGTTTGTCCTTTATTCTAGAAACCAGTTGCCTGTGCAGAAGTAGTTGACACAGTGTAGCGGTGCTGAGGCAGTATGGTGACAGGCACTGAGAGAAACCTTCAAACCCAGATGAAAACCTGGTGTCTTTCAAAGAAGAGGGGTGGATAGACAGACCATCCACCTGACACTGCTCTGAGTGGAAAGCAAAAACCTGACAGCAAGAGACGTGTCCTCATGTGTTTGCTCTGTGGGACTGCAACTGTTGTTGCTTCTGTAGCTTCTCCAAAGGAGGGAACCAGCTAATTAGACCTACAATTGCCATTTATCAAAAAGAGCATCTGAAGTTTTCCCGTGATATTTTTTTCTTCTTTCCCTGCTATTTCTAAGGCACCTATCAATGTGGTACATAAGTACCATCTGGATATCTGGCTAGTGACCAGCAGGCTGTGATATGTGAGGCTTTTTAAATAGAGACAAGCAGGATGGAGAGTAGAAAGAGTAGACAAACAGAGCATGTTTTAGTGGAGGCTGAAGAAGGTATAAATGAACTCAGTGACAAAGAGGGCTGGCAAAATGCCTTTGTCCAAGATTTCCTGCTCAAAGAAGAGGTGGAGTATGTGAAATCTTCTAGGAACCTCCCTAGGTATATTTAAATTGCTTGGGAAGTGCTCTTGCAGACTAGCGGGGCTGCTGCATTGACTCTGTAGGTGAACTCTCACCACAGAGCATGAACACCTCTGCAGAGGAAACTTCTTTCCGCTCTTCCAGCAGAACGTTTGCACCTTGCACTGGATGCCAGCACTTATTTGCATTCACAGCACAGATGTGCAGGAGTTTGATTAAGGAAGGACACAGCTTTGAGAGCAAGAGTCCTGATTTCCTTCTCCCTCACCCTGAATTCAAGGAAATTTAGAGTTTTTATTTGGCTCATAAGAAATCAAAGAAACTTTTCAAAATGGGAATTTGCCTTTTTGATCGACCTTAAGAGTTTATGAATAGTCTAGCCCAAGGTTTTAGTGTGAAGACACTTGTGTCTTCTTGCTGATGATAAATTCACTCATGTCAGTAGAGTTTACTGTTTGTGTTAGTACTGTCCCCCATGTGGGTGCCTGTGTGTGCAGAAAATAATGTATCAGTCTGGCAGAATATCATTGCTAAGAAAACTTCTGTTGTCAATTACTGGGAATTTTCCCTGAACTCTGATGATTCTGGAGCAGAGTTAGGGCTTCTGGTGTTATGACAGAATTTTGCAAGTTCTGTGATGGCTTTTGACAGTCCAGGTCCCAGCAGGGAAAGACTCCTCATTTGAAATCAATCAACTTCTTCATCACACAGGAAAAAAGGAAAAAGAAACCTGCCTAGAAACTCAAACCTAGTTAAAAGGGGATCCTCTCTGACTAAGCTGAGTTACTGCAGATATCTGTACACGACAAGCATATTCATGCAGGGAACCATCTAAAGGCAGGCGCACCTAACAAAGACATCCTGTTCACGCTTAATGCACCAGATAAATCGTTTTAAAATGCAGAGTTATTTTGTGAGTTCTTAGTGAATAAGCGCATCCACATATGCATCTCTGAAGAGATTTTTAATTAATTGCTTTCAGTCATTTTCTTTTTGTAAAATTAGAACAATGATGGAATAGACTGGCTGTGGAGTTTGGCCGAGGAAAGATTATACTAATCCACTTGAAATATGACTAAAACAGAAAGCAAAAAGAGATAAAAGCAATTTTTTTTTCAAAGCTTGTTTACCTGTGACAAAATCCTTCCAAATCAGCTGCACACAAATTACTGGATCATCTTAATTAAACTCTACCAAAAAAGATTTTGCTGTGGACTTCTTGGGATATTTCACAACCAGACAGTAAGTCCTGTGATGCTTTTTGCAAGATGGGGGAATACACATTTCATGCAATTAATAATTAGGAGAGCAGCAGAGCTTTCAAAAAGCAGGGTGGCAGCAAGATCAATGTGTTATGGAAGCAAAGAGGTGGAATCTGTCAGAAGTTTATGCTATACCCTGATGCATCATTGACATGGGTTTTCAAAAGTCAGGGGACTTTTCATTTGCAGATCCTGCAGGTAATAAAATGCTATGTTTACAAATGAACTTGCTTGGTTCCCTGCTTGGATTATTGCTCCCTATGCCTTGAAGTATATATGCTTTGTTGAAGGAATTGAAAGATGTCCTAGTTGCATTGATGTTTTCCATTCAGGCTTTCTTTCCGAAACTCTTATTTCCTGGATCAGTAAACTTTACCAAATCACAACATTCATCCTTACACCTACTCTGCAAGGACTATTTTTCACAGCTGAATCAATTCTTTCCCTATCACCACAACAGCAGCTCTGGAATTCAACATATAGGCTTAAAAACTGCTCATCAATAGCTAGATGGGCCCCGATGATTGAAGACCAACGAGCGCAGACAAGCTGTTGTCCTTTTCTGCCCTTCAGTTCTTTTACAACTCTTGGGCTCTATAACATGTTGCCATGGTCAAGATGTGGTTATCTGAAGTCTGTTTCTTCAGCAGTCTCACTGCGTCATTAGGACAGAGGAATTTAGGGGTGTTTAGCTAGAAAACATGCTGTGCCAGGACTGTGACTGCCTCTTGCTCCCCTTACCTCACTCCTGGCTATGCTCTTCTGCTTTTCTGGCACCAGCTCTGGTGCTTGTTGGGTCCCAGCTGGGCTCCCTCAGCCAGCCTGGAGCTGCACCTGCTCCCCAGAGGGTCAGGAGAGCCTGGGAAGGTGCAGGAGGGGGTGGCTGCGTGGGAAGGGGAAGGCAGCGGGAGAGCAAGGGGCGACGCCAGCCCTGGGGCAGCTGCAAGCTGCCAGGGCAGCCTGGCTGCTGGGTCACTTGGGCTGTCCCCCCCCAAAAAGCATACATCCCTAACCAAGGTCAGAGAGTCAGTCTGCTTGGCAGTAGCACTGAGGAGCACGCCCGCTCCTGTGGATGGAGAGGAATGCAAGTCTACAGCAGGATTTGATATTCCTTTGTTTCCTCTGACTTTGATTTAACCATGGGCTGCGATGCTTTAAGTACCAGATATTAATTAGAAGTGGTAGGAAGTGTGTCCCAAAGGGACCATACTCTTGGTCTTCTCACCATTCCTAGTTTGACTTATTTCAAGTTATTGCTCTGAAACATTATTTATTCACTCAGGAGCCTGACGTTTATAAGGCCTATCTAAATTTGCAAATAACTAATGGTTGTCAGTAAGGAGTACCACTCTGCTGAGGTGGAAAATAGCTTGCCCGCAAGTAAAATATAGCCAAGTATACTGAATGTTTTCTGCAACACTTCTTTAAGGCAGGCAATGTTATCTTGTCCCTTCTTTGGTACCGCGCCTCAGCAGGCACGCAATGACAGTTCCGTCCAGAGGGCTCCTGCCAGGATGGTGACCTTGGACAGATGAACCACTTTGGGCTTAAGCAGAAACTTCAGTTCCACTCTGATCCACTGAAAGGGAAATGGGGAAATGGGAGAAATGCTCTTTTTTCTCCTCTGGTCTTCAAAACCCGTCTGGTGGTGGTTCATTTAGGGCAATGCAGTAGCACACAGTGCAGGAGGAACACTGAATTCAGACAAAATTGCTGGGTAGCAGGGGATCACTGTGGCACAGGTCCCAGCTGCTTATTATGCCCATCATGTCCACAGTCTGGGGATCTAGCTATAACCCCCTTTCAGTGCTTTGGAGACAATTAACATCTACAACTAGTTTGATATTTTTCTCTTTTCCCCTGAAGGACACCTTCCCCATTGCTTTTGGATCTACCAGTTCCCTGTGGTAGGGGTTGTGGTGCAGATCAGTGCCAAGGATTCAGCAGGCAAGATAGGCTGGTGCAGGCTTTGATGAAATTTTTTTTCCAGTTATGTGATGCAAAGGGTTACCTAAAGAGCTTGTGCATTTACTGGAGTAGTTTTGAAAGACTGTTGAGGACCTCAGAGCTGCCAGGTCACTCCACCTGTGGAGTTATAAAAGCAGATGATAAATAAACAGTGGGGATGCCCAGGTGCACTTGTGACTGTGTGGCTGCCTCCAGCCTTTCAAGGATCTTAGAAGAGGTGCTACAGCTCCAAGATGTTGCTGTCTGTCCCTGCAGGGCTTGCCAGTGGGAGCTCTCTGCTCTCGACCAAGCATCAGAGGCACCAAAGCATGGACCAGAGGGGCAACTGGCCATTTGGGCAGACAAAGCTGGGATTTGACTTTTTCTGTATTTTCCCTTTAAAAATTAACTACTTCTTTGAAAGTGGTCCATATAAAATTTTCCCACTTGGCACAAGCAGAGATGGGCGTTAATTATGGGCAATAGGGTAGTTTTATATTAAGAAAGAAAAAGAGGTATTTGAAGACCTAATAGGAGCTTTATAGAATCATAGAATCATAGAATTGTTTAGGTTGGAAAAGACCTTTAAGATCATCCAGTCCAACCATTAACCTACACTATCAAGTCCACTCTAAACCAATCAAGGGTAGACTAGACTAAACCATGTCCCGAAGTGCCACATCTACCTGTTTTTTGAACACTTCCAGGGATGGTGACTCCACCACCTCTCTGGGCAGCCTGTTCCAATGCTTGACCACCCTTTCCGTAAAGAAATTTTTCCTAATTTCCAGCCTAAACCTCCCCTGGCGCAGCTTGAGCCCATTTACTCTCATCCTATCGCTAACTACATGGGAGTGTAGTGGCATCCAGGGAGAGTTTCAAGTTGGAATTTCATTCTGGACTACCTTGAGCCAATTTTTGTCCTAGCAAAGACCCTCTGTTTGCTTTGATTTTAGTTCCTCTGATTCTTCCCATTCTCTTACTCTCCCCTAGCAACATTAATCTGGTGTTACACATGCCCTGACAGAATATGAATGCATGTGTATTGTCCATGGTGACTCTTGCTGTGTGGCTCACATGCAGCGCTTACTGCGTGCAATTTAGGCACATTTCTGTTTTTAGAATAAATAAGGATATCTAGGATCATTGGATTTAAAATCATTGAAAAGGTAAAAAAGGCCATCTAATGGGGGTGTAACACTGCTGGTTGGCTCTGTGCGGTCACAGCCACCCTGTTGGTTCAGCACACACCTGACTTATTTTACATAAAGTGGGAAGTAGTTGGACAGTACAGCTCACTCGGTAGGAGACCTGAGGTTTCCTCCTATATGACATAAGTACAGTGCAAAGATAATTCAAAAGGCAAATATATTCATGTTTTAGAATGTTTTCCTCTTCATTTGTTTCTAAGTGAAGAGATTGGTGTTTTGAGAGCTGAATTTTTTTTTGTCTCTGAGAAAAAACACTCGACAAATTCTTTGCCCAGTGGATTTTCACTGCTTTTAAACCATGCACCAGATGTTAGTTAGTTTTCTTCTTGTCTATTATTTTCACAACTCTTCCCATACCTCCCTGGCATGTCATCAGACCCCTTCCTGATAAAAGGTAAACCACGTCACCTCCTTGATTGATTGCACCTGCAGCGAGCACCCACGTAGAGCCTGCACGAGGGAAGGATTGGGAGTGACAGCTCCAGGGCTTGCCATGGGCTAGGTCTGGTAAGACCACAAACCTTGAGGTTGATGACCCAAATTCACTAGATTAATTGTTAAAAATTATACTAGTGTATTTATGTGCTCACACCGTGTCGATCCCTACCTCCTGTGTACATAGTCTGTTTGTGGCTGATCCGCCCTCTGCCAGCGGTCACCCTTATTTTTCCTGTCTGTCAATGTTCTCTCTCCTGTACTCACTGCATCACCGCTGATGCTTCTTGCTGTCCTCCCTGTTGGCTCTGTTCATGTCATGCAATGTGGAAGACGGGCACAACATGAGAGGCTACGATGTGGAAAATTTAGAAATTTCCACTATGGTGTTTTTTTCTTTTATTTTGGTTGCACAAACAGTTTCCACAGGCATCGTGGACTTATGCGAGAGAGTTAGGGAGAATGTGGGGACATGGCAAACACTGTGAGAGAACAGCCCATGGAGTGTATGATGGATGACGCTGACTATTCATTTTAACTGAGCTGCAAGAATTCAAACACTTTTCATGAATATTCATATGAAACTGAAAGCTGTTTAACCTGGCTCTCACATCTGTCTGGTGGGAGCACTTCAGTGCTTATGTGTTGCTCGTATGACTACTTGCAAGACATGAATTTTAAACCTGTCTGCTCAGATAGTGATGGAAATCCAATATGAAACAGTATACTTGGTTGTGAAATTTGCAATTCACTTTCTGTGAGTTAGCTATACAAATCATCTAATCAAGGAACACCACATGACTGAACTAAGCAACACAGTATGAATTTGCAAACATTTGCCATTCCCAAAAGATCTGTAAGCCAAGAGTTATTCACTGAAGAAATTCCCACATAATATCAAATAAATAAATTAGAAAATTGCATGAGCTCCACAGGCAATTCATAAGTAGAAGGGCAAGTGAGATTCATGGCAAAAAGTACTCATTGAGCATCTGAAGAAAACAGGGAAATTGTTTCTCAGTACAGTGACTCAATCTGATGCGGTTTGTTTCATTTTCTGCTGTACATTGATGGAGCAAAGGGAATGCTGAGAGATTTGGAGTCACTTCTGACAGGCTCTCAGATGCATGGAGGTTTGCTGCCGACAAGTTTTTGTAAGTGGCAAATTTGTCTGGAATAGTTTTGAAAGCAGATTTAGTTTTGGATCATGGGATTTGCAATACATCTTATTACAGCTGAAAATTCCTGAAACATTAACCTGCTCCTGCTACAAAACTTTGCTTTGCATTTTGCCTTATCTGGAGCTCTACGTTCAGCCTTGTTTCCTGAGTACCGCCGTCTGTATTTCCATTGCATCGTTAGTACACTATCCTCACCCTTATTTGCAAGGCAGGGCTATTACCCTGCCCATTTTGCGAAGAGGCTGGGGGACTTGTCCAAGTCCCCTGAGAAGTCTGGCTGGGCGCAGGTTGAACGCAGTCTCCCACCTCCTTTTGGTTTTACCCCTTCGGACCCTGCCCTCAGAAAGGCACTGAAGTAGAACAAAGTAAAATTGTCCAAGCCTCTGGACAAAAGTAGATGGAGAAGAAAAAAGAGGTACTTGATTTCCACATGCATTGCTCATTTCTGACACAGATTTAATATCTCTGCATAATATCTCTTTGATCCATGCTGCAAACCGCTAGAAACAATCCCTTTGGAAGAAAGTTTTCACTGTTATCATTATATACCAAGTAGTGTATATAACACAGGTCGAAGCGATTTTTTGCCCACTTTGCAATGCAAAGTAATGCACTTGACTCAAAAGTTGTTTCTTGGATCAAATGGAGAATGTTTATGCTATGTTTCTTAAAAGGAATTCTCACCATTCCTGATCCAATATTGCTTCTCTTTGGCACAATCTGTATTTACTTTGACGGAATGCATTTAGCACTTTTGTTGTTAAATTGTCATCAATGTTTTGTTATTAAATGAACTATATCATGACCTATTTACAACGTAGTATTATACACTGAAATTCTCCTTAAAGGAAACATTAGTTAGGGTGAGTAAATTCAAATTACTTGGTAAGTCCCTGCTATAAAGGAATTCTTTTTCTAATGAAGATTTAATGAAAACAATCAGTCTAACAGAATTCTCTAAGTTGCGAGCTTTTGACAAGAGTATTGTAAAGTATGCTTAATGACACACATTAAAGTAGATTTAAAATGGTATCATAACCTTAATTTTAAAATTTAGCACAGCAAGTGATACCATACCTCTTACTGCAAGATATGACTCTCAGCTCCTTTAAGTGTATTTTTAATAGCTCCTGCGAGAAGCATTTCCGCAAGCAGAACATTTTATTGTTACTAAATACCACTCACTCTGAAGTCTCTCGGTTGTTTGGAAATGAAACTTTAATGCACAGGTCGAAACAATTCATCAACACAGGGAACATCACACTCAGATCAAACACACCAAATGATCAGGATTCTGCATATGCATGGACATAAGATTTTCATTCATTAAGTTCCCGCTACTTATCTTGGTGAGGGACATACGCAATGACAAAAATGCAAACTTGCAGCCCAGCACTGACCAGGACCCCATGCAGTCCTCACTGCCCTGTTTTGCCATGCAGACCCGACTCTTGGATGTTTGGACATTTTCTTGTCTAGTAATGCTAAACAGGTGCATCATAAAAAAGTACCTGAGGCTTCTAACATTGCATATCACCTCCTGGACTTCTGGCTGGGAAGAAACAAGCTTTTTCAAGGGGAAAGCTTTCCTGTTATACTACTAGGCGTTCATTCCCCCCTTCAGCCCTTGCTCCCAACCCTTTCAGCATCCAACTAAACGTCGTATGCATCCTTCCCCACACTGTTGTTTCTCAGAGGGAGGGAGGGAGGCAGGGGGCTGGCGGTGGCACGGGAGGAAACCATACCTTTTTCTGTCTGAAACTACAATTCTTGTCCAGCAAAACAATGCCAACAGTGCAGAGGAAGCTTTGATTATGCAAAATGGATGGACACATCATGTCTTTTTTTGCAATAGGTTATAACCTAAGGAGTTCCTTACCCAGAAAATCCCTCCCGTCCCCCACCCCGGCTCTGTTTTCCCCTTTTCAAATGACATCGGTGGCACTCCAGACACATTTTACCCGTTAATAGCATGTCTCCCTCATTTTACAGGCTCCATAGCTTTCCCCTTCCCCTTTTATTTTAGGGCAGCATCCCCTCTCCCCTCTCCCACCTCGGAAACAGCCCAGCTGGCTCGGTAGAAAAGGAGTAAAGTGTTTTCTGCATGACCTCTATGTATTTTACTCCGTGGGAAGAGCAACGTGGAATGCACACTCAGCAGGCAGCGAGATTTGAGCCAGTTTGTCCTCGGGGCATTTCTGCCATAAAACGCAGGACTATCAACAGCATTTCCACCCTTGGCTCTCCCCCCCCACTCCGTCCCATCACCCCCTCCCCACGCCGCTGCCGACTGCACCTGGCTGCGCTGGGAAAGCCAGGGAGCAAAGCGCGAACAATGGGCACCGAACAGCAACAGCTCCCTTTGTTTCCCATGCAAATCCTACCTCCGATAGTTGTCACATCTTCCTCCGAGGCGAAGCCTAATTATTAATAAACAGAGATCCAGCGGAATCCTCCAAACTGCCACCAGTTGTTAAGCGCTGTCATCGTTCCCTCCTGGTGCTTAAACCTTTTTGGACCATTAATGTCACAACCCCTGCTAACTCATAGCTTAGTACTCCCTGCTCAAAATGTCTGAAATAGTTTGGAAGGACAATAGGAATGACAGGCACACTAGACAGCCATGCTTGAAATTAGTTATCTCAAGCTGACTTAAGGCTGTTTCGTAGTGCTTTTAAGGCATGCACTCGGTAAGGTTTATTAACCTAGGCTAGACATGCCATTCCTGCTTTTATTCAGTGCTGTAATAGGATGGCTGCTAGAAATGCAGCGATAGGTCTAACCCCATTCATCCCTCCGTAGTTTTTAAACCTCCCTGGGAGAGGAAATAGCTTCAGTCATCCTTAAACTTACTGAGGCTACTGTTTCTGCAGAGCAGGATTTCACACATTGTTTTGAAACTAAGGAGAAAATCACTCCCGGGAATGGAAGGTGCCGTAGCTCTCACGACTGATGTGAATGGCAAGATGAACGCGCCAGCATCCGCCCCCACCGCAAGCTGAGGCTGTCGCAGGAGTTAGTGGAAGTAGCGATTGGAAGCTGAAAGTTCATAAAACTCTATAAGGCAGATGTGGCACAAAGCGAATTAGGGGGATGTATGGACTGTACCGTGGTTTGTATTCACAGAGTCACGCTACACTTCCCAAATGGCAAAATACAGTTTGCAGATAGCAGCGCCTTGCAATCTGAATTTGCAAGTTGACGACACCTGGGATACTGATGAGCAGAAGAAATGTGAGCGATGCGTGGCATTCGCAGTGCCTGTGATGTGTAGAAGAGGGGTGGTGAGAGGATGCTATTGGAGACTGCTGTTTTCAGGAAAACCGTGCATCATCCCTAGATCCCAGGTCAGAAATATTAGTGCTCTGCTGAGATCTTGGAGCCTTTTTTCTTCTTGGTTGTCAGTTAATAACCAGCCTGGGTCAAGATGGATCAAAGTTTGTTAACATCTGCTGTCAGTTCATTGTTGCTGATCTCAGTGTGGTCCCTAGTGGACAAATGTAAAAGCCACCAGCACAGATGTGTCTCTGCCAGCAGCAATGGCACGCAGGCTGAAGGACTGGAGAGGCAACCTGGTGCCAAGGCAGGCTGGGAGAGAGCAAACGGGGAGTTAGCACTTTTGCTGCTTGTTCAGCACCTGCCTGACTTTTTGGTACCACCCAGTTCACAGCCCTTGACTTAAAATGAAAAAACCATGCATGGAGACATCTCAGAAATGAAGGGCGTTCAGAGAGATTAAGGAGGAAAGCCTTCAGGTGAAAACCCAGCTGTGGCTGCCTCACAACATGGGAGTGAAGGGGTTAAGAGACCATTAATGGCAAATATGTATTAGATCTTTAAATGGCTGGGACCTGAGGGCACTGAGGGCTGGTTAAGGTGTGAGCCTTCTCTTTCAGATTCGTGATGGTCCTTTGCACTGGCGACTGTTAGACTATTTGAAAGTTGCCCTTGCAGGAGGGGAGGCTGCTGGTCTGTGCTGAACCAGCTGGTATATTCTGCCTTCTTCCCAGGGGCAAAGTGGCTGGCTTAAACCCCCTCTTTTTTTCCATATCATTTCCTGCCACCAACACACCAGATGCCCACATTGCCAAGGGTTTTACCAAACAGCATGTCAGGGTGTGTGCTCAGCGTGGGCTACAGTCTCTCCTCCTTCTGAACTGGCCTTCATGGAAACCATTGAGTGACAACAAGCTTGTTGCTGGTGCAAGCAAGCCATTGGTGCTGATGGGGACATTTGGGGCTACCACAAGCATGACATATGCCTCCGAATCAACATTGCTCATGACAGGGCTGCCTGTGCACTCTGTGCTTCCCCATGCCTGTACTTGCTGTCACTCTCGGACATCCTCCTTTCCCCCTTTCACCCCCTGCATCTTACACAGTGTGTTGGAGGGGAGGTCTCAGGGCTCTGTTTTTTTTTCCCCAGTTTGCAGTGGGGGATTATTAGCACCTTAAGCTTCTCCCAAAGTTGGTGGGAGCAAAGGGAACTTTGAATTTTGCAGGCATGAATCTCAGGGTGGACCATTACATGCCAACTGCTAGCATGGCTGCTGGAACAATACCTGCTTTGTGAATAATTTAAAGAATTTTTTCACTGCCACTTATCTAGCATTTTTCATAAAAACAAAAGTTCTCCTTGTCCTGAGCAATACACTCCTGTCTCACTAAGGGGCTCACTGTGCAATTGATTTGTAAGTGGGATGACACAGCAGTTCAAGAGACGTTAGAGAGATTCCTACTGGAGATACACAGATCTAGGGGTCCTGACTTTGTTGAAGATCTTTTGAGAGATTTCAGTACAGAACTGGACACAACAGTGTTCGAGGACAGGTTAAAGTAGGTGATCATTGCCACCCATGTCCACAATTCACCAATTACGTATGGTGAATACAAGGTGGTTCATAAAAAATGGATGACTACCCCAGCTCCCTCCTCCCTTATGCAGTGAATAAATTACCTATGGACCTCCCTGCTGCAGTGATCCCAAAGGCTTCAATCCTTTGCAGTAGGTTAAAGTCACTCAGACTTGGTGGTCAACAGGAGATAACTGTGAGAGCTGCATAATCAAATGGACAAGGAGATGTATTTACATTGGGTGGTAGTTGAAAGGGGGGTCAACTGTTCAAGGTGTAAGGTGTAGGCCAATGGAGGATGTTCAGAAAGATCTTCTAGGGGCTGATTAGTTCAAACTGGTTGAGTTTTAGGGAGATATTCTGAGATACCTCCCCTTTCCCTAGGCTTCTTCTAATCACTGAGCAGCAACAGCAGCTGCCATCAGCAATGGGACTCATGCGTACTCCTTACCCTTGCCATGGCTCTACTGCTGTTGCATTTTTCTGGTGCACCAACCTGCTCCTTGCTGGAAATAAGATATAGAGAGCAATGGAGCACTGATCTGATCAGGCATGGCAATTTTCTGACTTCCTGGACTGTATGAATGTTGCAAAGTAGGATTGCCCTGGGATACAGAGGGCTCACATGCTTTCACATTGCATTCCATCATCAAAATCCTATTGACTTCTGTAGGAGCTGAGATTACTGCTCAGCTCTGCAGCAGTAGCCCTTCTTTGAGAAAACTCATCGCTTGCAAAGGAGTTGCAACAATTTAAAATGCCTCTATCTGTTTCTGACCAGTATTTGGTTAGGAAACGGCCAAGGAGGATGAAAGAGAGGAAGAATTCAGAAGATTTGTAGTCTGCATGCTGACTTTAAGTCAAACAATATAATGAATGGAGCAACTAATGCATAATTTCATTATGAGTCATCCTAATTATAAGAAGAATTTGATAGATACATAACTAGAAAGTGTAACTATCTGTTACAAATACACATTTCTAATTGCACAGGGAAGTACACAATTAAATTAAAGCTGCAGGTTACACATACAATAACTTTTTCTTTCCCTGTGGTGAGAAATTCTCTAGGAACAGTATGAATTTATTTTGAAGTTGCATACCGATCAGACAGCATTCTTTCTACCCGCTTGCTGAGTCTTTTTGAAACAGCGGCAGGGAGTCTCACTAATCCATAGATACTTGGTGTGAATTGCGTATTAAAGGAATTGCAGGAATGATCTGTCAATGGCTTTTCCATGTTGGGTCTCTCTGTAGAGTGTCAGTGGTCAATGCAGTGTTAGCCTGGCATAGCTACAGATGTGACGTGCACAGCAGGTGACAGGTTGATTTTAAGTATGTATGATTACAGCGCAAAGGAAAATTAGCCTTAACAAGAAGAAGGATCATTCAGAAGAGGCCGAATTCTGTCATAAACGTCTAGATACTCTCGGGATTTGTGGAGCCTGAACTCAGAACTGAGTTTTGCAGATGGCAGCTCTTCCCTAAAAAAGTGAGTCCAACGTGAAGATAAATCCCTAGCAGTTATCATGGCTGTATGCATTAATCCCACCTCTGTCTTTTAAAAGAAAGAATTATCAAGAAAGCTGGTTGATGTCAGTCCAGAGCTTACAGCTCTGGCTGGTCTCCCTTCTTTTTCCAGCACTAAAAGAGGCAGCACCTGTGCCTTCTACAACTTCAGAGTGCAATAGCTGACATGCCACCAGAGGAAAACACTCAGTCAGGCTGTCCTGGGTGACTAGTCATAAACTATTATCTTCAGCATAAAGTCAGAAATCACTTGTTTAATGATGGTGAAATGCAACCCTGTGTTTGGCTATAGTCTTGCAATCCTTCTTGTGCTGAGAATCACAGGACACCCAAGTGTGCTGGAGATCTGTTCATTTAACTGAGTTATATTACACCGACCAGCTAATCACTTCCACATGCTGCTTGATTGTTCCCCTTTATATGCAGACTGTCTTTTTCTGGCATAGCTCTTTTTGAGCCACTTGCCTAGGAGAAAATAACTACATCTGGAGTGTTGTTAAATGACCCAGAAGTTGCTGCTTTGCAGGCTGACAGTATTTGATGCAAATAGACGGCTTCTTGCTGTGAAAATCTCCTTGGTTGACAATCCATTTGGTACTTTTGATGATATTTGTCTGAGGAGTTAAAACACAGGCTCCGCTTTGCATATTCACACTATCATGCTTACAGAACTGCCGGTATTAAATTCTTCCTGCACAGTTTCAGTGGAGGCCTTTCTATCCCCCATTTGTTCAACAGCAGTTCCTTCTCTTTGCCTTCAGCTTTTGCCATCTGCCATCATTAAGTTGCCCAGGTGTCGGAAATCTTCTTGCTCTTCTCTTGTAAACATTATTCTGCCGCCTTCTTCACTAACTCAACCTTCATTTATATAGAGGCTGATAGATCAGGCTAGCTGTTCTCAAAACATCTGCTACATTTCATACTTTATGGGGGCGGATGGGGAACAGAGTATGTATACTTGCTGGCAAAAATAAAGACTGGTTAACTCTTCCTTCACTTTCCATTTCCAAGAGCTTACTGTTTTCCTGCTTTTCCACTTCTAGACGTGCCAGTTAATTACTACTCGCCAGCTGGGATGTTACCTAAAGCAAATACGTCATAAAGCACAGCTAATTTTCAGAAACATCAAAGCTTCCACATATTGCAACAGTGTCTAGTCCTCAGTGGCATTGAGGAGCAGCAGAGATGGGACATACCTAAGAGATTTATCAGCAAAGACATCAGAATAAACCTTTTTCCCTCTTTAGACTGCTTCTGCTGGTGCAAACAGGGGCCACTCCACCAGCTTCTATATGTTTTCTGCCCAGATACAGGTCAGGCATCCTTTTATGATTACCTGGAGGGGAAATCCAGACTCAAAGAGCATCTTTCATAATAATGGATAGTGTAAACTATTGAATTATTTTGGCAGAGAAGATGAAATTAAATTATTTCTGGTGCGCCCAGTCCTCCTCAGTAAATCACAGAAGATTGACTGTAAGTTTGAACAACAACAAAACAGAATCCAACAAAACAAGCTGCTTACACAATGCTGCTTGCTGGGCCCAGTGAATGTTTACTGCTTAAAGGCTAGTAAAATATGTATCTGAGGATGCTCACCCAGTTGCTGGGGCCAGTCTCCAGTGTGAGTGTTGAGTAATTCCAACTGGATTTCACGCTTCAGTGATTTTACGCTCCTCAGTTTGGGTCTCAGTACCAGTGCTTTCAAAGCCTGATTTTGTGTGCAACTATTGGGCAGAGATGGTTTCCTGCTCTGAACAGTTCTGCTGAGCAGCAATTGCTGCCTGCTGCTTTCCCATTTGTTA
Source organism: Pelecanus crispus (assembly GCF_030463565.1). Classification (NCBI taxonomy): domain Eukaryota; kingdom Metazoa; phylum Chordata; class Aves; order Pelecaniformes; family Pelecanidae; genus Pelecanus; species Pelecanus crispus. The sequence goes on along the minus strand of NC_134651.1, from coordinate 9,127,290 downwards.
AGCAATGGATTACTGTTCAAACATTTGCAGCCCATGTTGGTCTAAGCTCTGTGTGCAATTCTCCAAATTTACTCCTCTTCTGGAATGCCGTGATCAGAGGTTGTTTCTTGCTTGTTCAATAATTTCCTGAAGCACTGCTCCAATCAACACTGCTGTGATTTCCTTGTTTTGTGACGGATAATGCATTGTGCTCTTCACGTTTCACAGAAAAAACAAACCAGGCACTTAGATGCTCTCTGATTTTACGTACAGTGCCCAGCTGCCTGTCCACCAACTTTTGATGGCTTTTTCTATCCATACTTCTCTATTCCTATTTTAATATTACTTCTCCAGCAACTTTAGCAAGATATTGCTAGATAATTCTTTCCTCGCCTTTTTTCCACCCCCCTGCAAATCATTTGCTATGCAGTGCTCTCTTTTCTTCAGGATTCAAGTATCTCCTTTAATCTGTTCTTCCTTTTATTCTTTACTCAGCTGCTGCTTTGCTTTGGTGGAATAGTCACTACTCTGATGAAGCTCATGCTTCTATTTCTGTTCTCTCCCTTTTTGAAAGGTCTTCTGCATCAGTGAAATGCCTGTTTGGGTTTCTTTGATGATTTGGTGCTGTACGCTAAGCTCTGCACTCCAGGTGTGAACAATCAAGTGGTGGAGAGAGCATGCAAGGGGGGAGGGAAAGGGTGATGCTATGCCCCGTGAGGGGAGTTTTCAGTGAAGCAATGACAGAAGCATATAGGTAAATAGCCTGCGAGTCAGGATCTGTACTGCAGGAAGGCCATTTTGTAGCACTGTGCCTCAGTTTCCCCATCTGTAAGCTAAGAATAATCCTCTGCCTTGATTAAGTGCTTTGCAAGCTTTGCCTGAGAACTGAAAGAAGACAACTGAAATTCAGTCTTGTTAAGCTTATGTGGTTGCTGTCTTGCTGATAAACTTTACATTCAGAATAGCAGGAGCCTGAAACTGCCTAAGTAGCCTCCGTACTGTGCGGTGTGTTTTATGTTGTATGTTGCTGGTCACATACGTCTGCTCCTGAAAGCACAACTTCCCTTGCAGTTTCCTCACAGCCGTCTCGCAGCCATTTTACTTTTCTTCTTTGGACTAAAGGGCACCCAGAAGGAAAAGCTGTTTTTTCCTCTGTGTCCAAGACGTCCGAGCCACCAAGGTCTCAGCAGAGCTGTCACAACTTCACTGACTCCATTGGCCTCTCTCAGTTTTCTTAAACTGAGGACAAGCAACACAGCTCACGATACTTTCTCTTGCATGAGCACTAGCAGCTGCCTTTCAGCTGCGGGGAGGCAGAATAACGCAATGGGTCCTCACCTCCTCTCAGGCTGGGGAGGCAGCGATTGCCTCCATGCTAATGCCAGGACGCGCTGTGCATTAGCGGGACTGTGCGTGGAGCTGGGGTTTTGCACCTTCGGCATGGTTCAGGGTTGTGCTGGGCCTGGCAACGGGGTGGCAGGAAAGACTCGGGAATTCTTCTTCCGTTTTCCCCCAGCCCTATCTTGATGTTCCCTATCTTGATATCCCTGTGTCTTGTGTCCGTGATTGCCACAGATGCTTATGTGGGCTGCTGCAGGTGGTGCAGCCCTGCATGGAGGGTGAAGAAGGATTTTGGTGGGCAGCTTCACAGCTGCTAAGGAGCAAGAGGGACGTTGCCTGGGCTGAGTTTGAAGCCCAGCCTGTTTGGAGAAAACATGTACTGGCAGAGCCGGGAAAAACCTCTCACAAGGTGCTGCTTTTTAATTTTATCAACCTATAGCCTGTAGCAGGTGCCCAGAGGGGCTTAACCCGCACCGCAGCATGCTGCTGCAGGGTGTGTGGCTACCGCCAAAGCTACAGGCAGAGGATTTATGGTTGTGAATATCAAAAATTCACCACGGTTCAAAATCTTTTCTCAGTTTTCCTGCGTAAATCTGGAGTGACCGGAGGGATTTGACTGTATTTACTGAAGTTGAGTTGTTTGGGATTTATACCACTGAGGGCAACACTTGGTCTTAAACATACATCTCCAAAGATATATAGGTTTCGTACAAAGTTATTTCCCCCCCGGTGAAAAACTTACAGCCCCTGTACAAAGCTGCCACCTCTTCCCCATTATCACAGCAGCGAAGGACACAGGACGTGCTTATGGATAAAAGACTTGGGGAAAAAAATGGTATTTGGAAACCAAGCAGATGCTTTCCAAGAGGAAAAAGGCAGAATGATAAAGCTTTGCCTTTAACACAGGCTACAGGGATATTCCTTTGGCATAAACACATTTTTTCATTGATAAAAGAAATCTCTTTTTTCCATCCTCTCTGATGCATTTTTCAATTTTGCTTATGCAAAAATATTAATGTATCATCAAAGGCTGAAGTGAAGAGGACTCCAGAGGAATTTAGCCAGTGAATTATCTCTGTTTTTAATTACCTAACGCTATTTGTTTACATCTGTTGGAAATTATTTGATACTCATTATGCTTATTGAAGTAATGTTTCATTATTTCTCCACTTTAGGTAATTTTAAAAACAGAAAAAAGAAAAAGGAACAATTTGCTCATAAATACACCTGTAATCTGACCTTTTCTCTGCTCTGAGAAGTTTTGAGTAGATTCTCTAAATTTTTGTGTCTGTACTTGCTCTATTTTAGCACTGTTAGAAATAACCTTCACTCTAAATTGTGGGCTCTAAGATAGGCACAGAAGATGCACTGCAAACTATGGAGTTCACCCCTGCCAGGATGAGGGGCCGTATCCTTAGCACAAGGATTTGTCCAACAGTACACAAATCCTACCCTTTTATTGCAGGGGCTCTCGGCTGGAGCTTTAGACCACAGAAACCAGCTATGTTTTAATGGTGAGTGAATAAAACAAATCAGAAAAAAGAGTTCCAGAAAGTCTTTACTTCTGCAAATAATGCCCCAGCTCCAGTGTGACCAGCTGCATGTTGCAGGATCAGGCTCTGGGGACGCATTTTGGCCTCAGCTGCCTGTGCTTAAAGATAAAATCACCCTGACGCGCCTCCCGTACACATCCAGGCACGCACACCGGCGCACACAGCGCATCTCTAACCCTCGGCTCACTCCTCTAATCCACTCTCCTCCCACCCACAGCCCCCGCAAGAAGGATGTATTTTCTTTACTTAGTTTTCATGCTTATATTTCAAATACCTCTTGGTGCAGTAAACTAGTGAAAAAACCCAGTCCCTGGAAATGCAATACCGCTTGGGGGAAGCATGACGGATCTGGTAGCACAGGAACAAACATCCCTAGGGTCCCGTTTATCTCACGCAGCATGTCTATGTACCTTCCCCCACCCCGAGTTGCTATTATTTTTGATCAGAGGACTCAACCAACTCTCTCCCCGCTTCACCTCTGCTGCCCACTGGCTCCTGCTTCCCCCTCCTTGATGGCGCGCTCAGCTGGCTCATTAACCCCTGCCAGGCTGGCAGGCGTAAGCCGTGCTCAGCCTCCAGCAGCAAGCTCCTGTAATCCCTCAGCAAAGGAAAGGCGACTCCTTGGAGTGCCTGCCGGGCTCTCCAGACATATTGTACTGTCTGCAGAGCGGAGGTAAATAACTGCAGTAGAATAACAGGCCCTCAGCTGCCTCACTAGTGCTAACAGGAGCAAGTCCACCAAACAAGCAAAGTATCTCTCTCCCTCTCGGTCCTATGCAAAACCTCTGCCCTGGTCAGGTTTCGTGCTGGCTGGTATGAAAGGGTCGGGAAGCCCGTGGGGAGCAGGGAGGTCTCTTAAGCTGTGAAGAGCTCGGGGGGCACCTGTCAAGCGTGAAAGCTGCTACCTGGTATCGAAGCTCGGTTTGCTCTCTCCCCACGAGTGTGCATGGGGCATCGTACAGTGTAGCTGATGCAGAGGAGCACTGGGAGGGTGCTGAGGATGGCGGGGATGGCTCTGGAGCGTGAAGCTCCCTGCAATGGGGCTTTGCTTTCCCAAGCTTCCCGCCTGAGCCTGGCGTGGCCTTTCCCAGGGAAGAGCACATTTAAACCTGCCCCATACTGCAGGGCAGGGAGCCTCCATGCCCTGCGTCAGTGATGGGCATCTGTCTCAAGTATGGCCTGCAGGGTTTAAAGTATCTGTGTGAAAAGCAGTTCCAAAAAAGAGCAACTTGCCTGTGGGTGGGAGGCAGCTTTGGGCCCTCGCTGGCAGCAGCGCGGGTGCGTGCCGACGCGGGGATGGGCAGCCGGCAGTGCCCGCCGCGGCATTGCCGCTGCCACCCCTCTTTTCTCTATAAGAAAACTCAGGGGGAAGCCAAGGCAGGGGCTGCGTTCGTACATGAGGTCAGCAATTAGATACTTCAGCATATTTGTTAAGATAGGCTTTCAAACAAGGGGAAATTCAAATTCAACCTTTCAAAGGGGTGAAGAAAGGGAGACCCAATTCAGCTCTCAGCTCCACCTGCATAAACACAGAGCAACTCCCCAGTGGTCAATAGAGTTACTCCTACCTTCACTGGCAGAAATGGGCAGAATTTGGCCTTGCGGAACGTGGGATAACATGAAGGATCGTTGGTCTGGGGCCAATTAGGGACCCAGCGTGACTAGATTGGTAGCGAGTGATGTCTCTCCCACACACCGAGATGAAGAATACAGGTCTGAGTCCAAAAGCTGAAGATCTGTTTTTTCTTTCCTCTCTTTTGCAAAGAAATCAATAATGTGTGTTAATTATTTTGGATGTCTTGGCTCTTTCAGGGTTCCCTTTCAGACACGGCTCCATTGTGTCAAGAGCTGTACAAGCACTGAACAAAAAGACACTGTCTGCCCAAAGTTATTCATGTGTTTTATTTCAGTAGCCTCTCGACATTTTAGCTACTAGAACATTCCTTGAAATATTTGTGATACTGTGAAGAAATTTCATGCCATTAATTTTTAATATAGCCATTTTTAATGAAGTAGAGGATCGAGATTCTGCGTTTATATATTTGGTGTGATATATATGAGATATATTCTCTACTGTATAATTACTACTGTCTGCTATAATTCCTGACTCTAGATGAACAAACGCATTTTACTCTTAGAAACTTAAATTCTGAAGTGGGATTTTGCTCTGGAAATCTTCTGTCCATTTAATAATAACACTCAGTAATGTTTGAGTATGATGGGAGAACCACCTAAATGTAAGTGTGAGCCTAGTTACTGTCAAGCAATATAGTTTTATAAAGGAAGTCTTAAACTTTCCTGAAGCCCTTCTGATTTTAGTGACTTGACAGGAATATAAATGAGAAGGAAATTTCCCCCTTTGCTGGCATCTGATTTCTGAATTGGATTAATTATGACAAGAGCTTTTTTCCCTGCATAATCAGAATTGCTGAAATTTCCTTACTAGGTTCATAAAACTGTTTTGTGAAACAGAGAATATTAAGTGGGGTTTTCTATGCCACTAAGTTCAAATTTGTCTGAACTTTCAGCTGGACTCTGGCATCCTATTAGAGTCTGTCTTTGATAATAATCATGTTTCAGTTTCATTACTTTCTCTTCTAATTCCAGTCACTGACCATTCATTTTATTTTTTATACTAGTAGGAGGAGATTAATTGTCCATGCAAGGCTGTTTGAGACCATCCTAGAACAGCTCGAATGAAATGCCCTCATTTTTCTTAATTTTCATTAACTCAACTTTATTGTTTGTATGTAGTATAAACTGTTAGTAAAATGCCATATTGCAGTCATGTATAGTATGCCTTGGAGGTCTGTCCTCAGTAGCTATTGAAATGGCCTTCATGCTCCTACATCTTGGCATGGGTGCTAAAAATGAGGAGGGGGCACGAGATGCAGAGCCCCAGCCATGGGCCGTGCTGAACGAAGGCATAGTTAGGGGCAGGCTCAAGAGTGTATCGTCGCAATGGACAGTCAGCCACAAGAAAGCAAAAACAAAGCATAAAGATGTGGTGTGACCTGCGCAAGGCACAGAATTTCTGGGACTGAAACCCCTCCAGCTCATGGCCTTCCACCCTCCTCTGCCCCCACCTTCCTCCCTCAAATAAACTGCACCTCTCGTGGACTAATGATCTCTTTAAGGCTTACTCATGGACTAGATCTGTGAAAAGCTGTCACTGTTTGTTATCTGGCAGGATACAATCACACCTGGCCATCCTAAGGAATGGTAACATCACCAAAGGTTTGAGGGGGAAAAGCCGAAAAGCTGACATGGCTGAGCAAAGAAAAAAGAATTCTTTGGTAGGTAGGATGAAGGAAGAAGGGAGAACAAGGGAGAAAAAAGATGTTATGAACAACTTGCTAACATAAATTTAACACGCAGGACCCTATCAGGTCCTCAAATCCAGGTTCTTTCCCATGAATGACTGAAGGATATAGACACACTTAAGAATTAGATCTCCAGCCAAAAGGCTGTGAACACCTAATAGCCTGTTAGCTGCACTGTCCAGAAGCCTTTGCATCAAACCCGAGCAAAACACACGTAAATATTCTCATTTTATTTTCATTTCTAATCACCTGCTTCTATGCACTTTGCAATTCTCTGGCCTGTTTTAGGGAACAGATTTCTTAATTGCCATGGAAAAAGATACAGCATTTTGTTTCCACTGGTCATGTGGAAATATGTCTTACGTTATTTTTCTAGGTCTTGGTCTGTTTGATTCCTAAACCTCTGATTCTGTACTTTGACACTGTAAAAGCCCGATTTCAAACCACTTTTGAAGTAAAGAATGTAGAAAACTCCAAACATAAAAAAGTAGAAAAGCAGGTAATGGAGGTTAGCTGCTATTCTGCTGTGGCTTTGCTGGAGCCATTATATGTAGGGAATCTGTCTCCAGATGGGGCACTGTTCCTATCACCCCTTTGTACAGTACTTGCTCAGTATATTTTAAGAGAAAAATATGATCGATGTGACTAAAGGCTGATTTGTCTGACCTCTACATTATACAAAGCTTTATGAAGGAAAAGGACTTCTTTTTGAAGGAAAATACAGCTTTACCAAAGGTCTATTGTGTCAGATAAATTTGATGATTTTATTTGATAAGATAACTGATTTTCTTGACAAAAGCAGTGCAGTAGATCTAATCTCTCTGGACTTCTACCAAGTATTTGACATAGTGAAAAGATTAATCAAACTGGAGAAAATGGGGATTAGTGGAATTGTGCAGGAAATGTCTGGAGAGTTAGGGAGAATATATAATGTATTTGGGAAAGTTTGGGGTGCAGTGGCTGCCCCTGGAGTCCCTTTAGGGTTGGTGGGGGAGGCTGATTGCAGTTATAATTCTGACGTTCCTGGCGTAAAAGGAGCAGCTTTAACAGTTGTGGCTGAGATTAAATTAGAGCGGATTAGCACAATAGTGGAGGTCCAGAAAACTGTTTTAAAAAAATGGGATGTTTTGGGGGGCTGCAGCAGGAGGGGTGGAATTGTGAAGATGGATGTAATTGTACAAAAAGCAAGGCCAGGCACTAGGGGGAATTATGCCATGCATTACTTCTGTGAAATGAGGCCTATCTTTTGGAAATGATAAAGGAGAAGAAAGTGAAGTTAGCTGTTCTGGGGTGCACCAAGGGACCCTGGAGAAGGAAGTTGTGAACCTATGATGCATCAGACCTCCAGTGTGAACATCACCGATCCAGGGCCTGATGAGACCCTACCTGGAGCACCAGGCAGTCAGTCCTGGCACACAAGCTCAGAAAAGGTCTGTTAAAATAGGAACAGCTGCAGAGAAATGCAGCAAATGCAGACTTTCTTTGGCTCTGAGAGATGTGATTGCTGTCTGTAAATGCAGGGGGGAGGAGGGTTAACACTGGGGAGTGAGAAGAGCTATTTAAACTCAAGAACAGCATTGGCACAAGAACAAATAGGTATAAATGGGTCATGGATAAACTTAGGCTGGAAATTCTGAGAAGGTTTCCAGCCATCAGAAGAATGAGGCACTAAATTAGTCCTCTTGACAAAGAGGTGGAGGTAAAAACAAACTAGTTTTAAGCTAGAGCTTCACTGCTGGATGAAAGGGATCTTATGATACGGTGGCTTGTGATTGCAGTGGATTGGGCTCAATGACGCAGAACCCCCTCCCAGCCCTCTGTTTTTCTGCTCCTGTCGGGACGTCTTTAGTTTCCTAGTGATTCTGTGAAATTCTGCCCCTGCAAGGCAGTCGCTGAAGAGGGCTTGGAGAAGAGACTTTGCACCAGTCAGGAGCATAGAAAATATCTACTGAAGGCCAGCTCTGTGAGTCCATGCGTGACTGTCCTGGTGTGCACGTTTGTGGGTGTCAGCATCTTCATGGCCTCTGGGTGAAAGAATTGGCTTGTGCCGAGCTGGGCATTCCAGCCAGGCAACATTGAGCTTGGCAGGCACAGCAGAGCAGCTGCTCTCTTGTTCCTGCCCCACAGAAAAAAGAGTCAGGCTTTCTTGCAACTGAAAGATTCATGACCTGTGCCTGAAAACTTTATCTAAATCCTGAAAACAGAGCTGGTCTGATCCTCAACTCCCAGGAAACAGCAGCAGCAGAAGGTGGAGCAGGCAGGCATCATCTCAGCAACAGCAGTTCTCTTCCCCTTTTCCCTCCCCAGTCTCTCTTGCTAAGTGGCCTCCAGCTGCCACCGCTTCTGCCACCTTCGTTTGGGGAGCAGCAGTGAACCAAGCAGTGTCCCTTCAGAGGGCTGTGGCATCCGCAAGCAAAGCGTGTGCTGCTGCAGACAGGGCTGCTGCTGTGCTGCAATATTGCTCATAGGCCAGCACTCTCAGGATATGTAGTCGCTGTCTCCTGCAGAGAGTTATTAGCTCGTTTTACCCCCAGTCTAATTGCACCAAAACCTGCATGGATGGGGTTAGCTCAGTGCTGGCCTTCTGCTAATCACATCGCCAAGATGCAGGGATGTGAGTGGTAGGTCAGGGCAGTGCTGATGCACTACATGTCTTGAGGTTGGCTTGGGACTTTGACTGGGCTTGCTCATGTCTACTGCAAAATGCCAAAGCTCTGTGACATAGTGATGCATCTCAGCAGGTAGTGGGATTAGAGCGGAATGATACAATTCCTATGGAGCACACTAAAACGTTCTCCTTCTACTGGCATAAAGTAGATGTCTCCTCAGCTCATGTAAGAAAGGCTAGCTGAGGAACAGCATGGCTGAGATGTCATGTTACCCATGAAAGTACCTCTTGACACATTTGCTTAGGAGTGACTGAAGCAGCAAGGATGCCAGTCAAGGAGTTGTTCTTATCTGAACAAGCATCTCCTCAACTTATCCTGTGACAGATCCTGCCTTCTGGGCATGAAGGTACTTGCAAAGTCCATAAATTTACTATCATAATCAAGTCAGGAAGCAAAGGGGATGCTCTGTTCCTGCAAGTGTCTGTATGTTTTCTTTTAAAAAGTTCAGACCATGAAGAGTACAGTATCCAGGTGGTATTGTCTGAAATGAAAATAAAATGTGGGAGTGTCCAGATTATACATGCATTTGAGAAATACCTGGTACTTCAGGAGAGAAGAACGAAGCAAATGCTTTTGGGAAGCTTCTTTGTGTCACAGGGTTAAAGATGGGAAAATAAGCCTAGATTTGTAATCATTCCAGAGGAAATGGGTTCCTAGAGGTAAAGAGCTCAGACCAAACCTCCCTTCCTTTTGGTGTTGTGTGACACCTACTAGAGCTTCTCCAGCAGAGAGATCCTCACTGAATCACTCCTGTAGTCCTTTGTAACTGGCACTGATATGTCTACAGCTTCTCTTTTTTCCAGAGGAATTGAAAAGACTGTGTCAAATAAAGAGCACAAATCTTGCCTTTGACAAAAATAGCAGACAGAAGAATTAAGAAGACCCAGAGGACAGAAAACGAGTATTTAAAAGAAAATAAAAAAAAGGACACAGGCCCATTTTTCAGTTTGACTGAGTTTTGGCTCACATCTTCTTGTACTCCCTATATGAATGCCAGCAGCTCTTGGAGTTAGAGGTGCAATGTTGGGTCTGCTACCACCATCCCAAGTGCAGACACCTTGGGGCAGCTCCTGCACACACAAGGTTATGGAAGAAAGAGACTTGCCCTCCTGAAACTACCTAAGATTTTCTTCCAGTGATGAACTTCTCCTGATAAGGAAACACTCTTCAAAAATTGCTCATTAAGGAAAATATTATGGATCTTGTGCATACCATTCGGGATTACTCTGACGATGAAGTATTCATTGCTATCTTTTGTCACTGAGCAATATGTATGAATGTGGATGCTGATTCCCTGGCTTACTCCCAAGGAGAATGCAGCTAAAAAGAGGGATTGGCAGTTGTAGTCTGTGGCTGCTGAATGTGCTGTTGACTTCTTGGGCAAGACTTTATTTCCCTGCGTTTTGGTTTGCTCATTTGTAAAGCAAATATTTTTTCTATTGCTGAAGGTATTTGTAAAATGGGGCGGTGTCCATGGAGTGCTCTGAGATCCCTGACTCTCCAGAATCACCTGACTCCACTGGAGTGGATAGAGTGCTGCTACTCAAACCCAAGGTCATGTTGACCTTGATTGCCAGACATGACTGAGCCGCCTTTTTTTGTTGCTGTTAAAATAGATGCACTGAGAACAGTTCACTCACTTTTGCCATTTTGGCAGATTCCCTTTTACTCTGAGAGCTTGCTTCAAGTCAAATGGTCAAATTGTAAAAGGTTCCCGTCCATCCGGGAGATGCCTCAGAATGAGAGGAAGCCAGCAAAGATGACACCGTAGCAGACATAAACTGCCTGAACTCAGCTATTACAGAAGAATTTTCCCCATCACCTCATCTGAGTACTAAATAGCTGAGAAGTAATAACGCCTAATGTTTCCTGATCTCTTCCCTCTTTGCACGTGGTAGGCTATTCTGTTTCTGAAACACTTGCCTCATGTTCATGGCATTTGGCCTGCAGCAGTGAGGTTGAGTCCAGCCCCAGAACGTCTAAAACATTTTCTTCTAATAGATGGCTCACCATAAGTTGGAAATGCATCACACACCAGTCAGTTATTTCCACATCATAAACTCCTAATGCTTCTTTAGACTGATGGGGTTTTGTATTTGCTAAGACCTGGAAATATGCCAAATATTCTTCCATGCATGACGCTTCTTTTATTTTAGCCACTGTTGAGTTAATCGTTGGGTATTTCTGGTGCTTGAAAGCCCCTCCATTTGCTCCTGAGTATTAGCTTAAAGCACCAAGCCACTCCATAACTAGGACCACCCTGTGTAGCAGGGACATGAAACATTTGTGCTAAGATGTGACCTCCCACCCTGGCCATGGGGTTTGCATTGCAGGCATTGTGAGGATTTCAGGGAATTCCTGGGGCTGGGAGCTGAGCTGTCCTCGTGTCCAGGTTCCCACTTGATGTACTCCTAAACATTTTCTTTAAGCTCTTCATGCCACCAATCCTATTCTCCCACTTCTTTTCCTTTCTTCCTCCTCCACCCACCTTCCCCACTAAAATCCCAGTAAAGCAGCCTGGATGGGAAGTTCAGATTAGCAGTGTTTGCTGGAAGGAGAGGTGTTTGGGAGGGCAGTGAGAAGCTGCTGGCTACGAGTACAAATTTTCAGTGGCAGCTTGACTTCTGCACTCAGATCTCTGGTGATCCTGTTGGGATGCAATTGGCTGTCAGTCCCAAGAACCAAAAGGCAATTCCACTTCATTAATCACTTTGCTAGCTGGTTTCTAATGGTCTTATCAACATGCTTTGCCATCTGCAAATTGTCCCATAGTTGAAGTGCTCTGCCTGCTCACCTCTCCCTTTAATTTGTTCCTTTTATGGCAAGACTGGTAGAATTTCCTCTTTTTCCCCACTGCCTCCAAGTCTGATGTGCTTTCCAGGTTCTCCAGCTGCTCAACACTACTTAAGATTGTGCCAACTTGTCAGTGATAAACCCTTCTTTATTTTTTTTTTTCCCAGAGGCTTGCGTGTGCAAAGCTTCAAGCATAAAAATCTGCTTCAGTCCTGAAGCTTGGCAGACAGCACCTCAGGCCAGGAGCAAATATCTTTGCAAGGTTAAAAACAATGACAATATATTTGGCCATTTTTCAGTACTGAGAGTGTAAAAATAATAGTTTGTGTGATGGAGGAGTTTATGAGCTTATTTAACTAAAATGAGTTTGATTTAGCACAAGGATTTTGCAAGGGATTCATCCTCAATACAGCCTTATTGCAGTGCTTTAAATCCCTCCTCTTTCCTCCTTTAAGGTTAATGCAGTTGCATTCACACAAAGATGAGCATGTATTCTGCAACTTTGTACTTTGTTCTCCAAATGCATCCAGGAACCTAAGAGTTAATTATATCCACAAACCTGCTTGCATATTCACATGCATGCGAATACACACGGGCGCACGCATGCATGAATTGTTTTCTCTTTGCCCTTTCTAAAAGCTCTGACCTTGTACCAACTCTTCTGTAGCTACAGGAACTGCTCCTTCCAGAGCTCTGCAGAGCTGTTCTCCACAAACAAAAGCTTTACCTCCTCAATGCACGGCACAAAGTATCTGTGAGCCACCGTTCATGAATCCTTGCTTCCCAGGCTGACAGCAGACCTCACCACATGCAGTGATTCCTTCAAATGTCAGCTCCCCTAGGGACTACATTTCAAAGGACAGCAATAATAGTAATGCTTTTCACTTCTGCCACACTTCTCATCACAGGATAGCAAAGCATTTGATCAGTACTAGGTCCTGACTACAGGCTTGGAATAACTTTGCAAAAAAGGGGTGTGCTGGCATCCTCTACCCTAGAAACAAAAAAATTCTCACCAAGCCTCACCAGAACCGCCTGCTACGACCGTGACCTGCTTGCACTGCGCCAGCTGTAGGACTAGAGGTCTGGAGATGACCAGCCATGCATGCAGGATGTCGTGCAAGGAAGGAAGGAAGGAGGAAGGGGCAAGGCAGTTAGAGCAATGAGATCCTGCTTTTACTGAATCCAGACTGTCTACATTAAACTGATTCAGCCCAAAGCATTTTCAAGTCACAGCAAACTGCCATAAATCATAGTAAGCATAAACGTCTGCAAGATCACCTCTGCATCAGCGTACCTCCTGATATACAATCTTACAGCCATCCCTACTTACACGATTGTGTAAAGGTGGACAAAATCTCACACTTCAAGATATATGAAACCTCTAAACACTTCATGATGCCTAGAAAATAGTTTAGACAATGCAGTAAGTTTACTATGAGTTATAATGCACAACAATTAATAACAGCAGCACAGTTCCTGCCCAAATCCCTATAAGCACAAAACAAAAGCCTTTCTGTTATAAACACAGAATCACACTATATTGCTTAATTCCATCCCAAAACACTTCAGATCTCCAGTCCCACTGGAGAGCTCTATAGTTATCAAAAATCCAATAGATGAAACCAAAAAGGCATAGCAGAACCCATTCTGTCCAAATTAAATCCTCTGAGGTTCTCTGTAAATCCATCACAGAACAGAAATATCATTAATTCATTTCCTGGCTTCACATCCTCCTGACAACTTGGTATCTGAATGCGTTATCAGTGGCCATTCCTTTGCAGTTGGTAACAACCAAAAGAAAATCGGGAGGGAATGGGCTTGTGGTTACCAGCATAGATCTGGGCATCACAGGAGCTGCACTTTGCCACAGGCTTGCTGTATTCTCTTGGTCAAGTTACTTAACCTTTTTATGCCCCATCTCCCTCTCTGTCCTGGATAACAGCTGCTGATGTAGTTCAGAAGGCTTTTCTGAAGCTCCATTTGTCAATGCCTGTAATGTATTATTTATTGTCAAAGACATAAACAATCGCATCCTGAAGATGCTGAGAACATCACCTGCATTTTGATTTCTGCCAAAACCTCTCTTCCACTTAGGACAAACCCTTTGTTTCTCCTTCACTAGCATAATAGTCTTTTATTCAATGATGATTACATTTAACAAGCCAATACGCATGTTTGGGGCCATGAAGTCAGCTCCCAGTTACTGACTTTCTGTAACAGGGGAGGCTCAAGGGAAAGCCACTGGATTTGTGATGCAGTGGCGGCAAAAAGCATTGCTGGTTTTGAGGACTCTTTGCGAGAGGCTTGCAATTGGTGGTCCTGTCAGCATCAGCAAGGTATTACTCATGTCTGAAGGACAGCCTTTAGGGTGAGAAAATGCCCTGCATAGATGCTTAAAAGAGCAGCAGGATAAACATATGTGAAGAAAAAGCTGAACAGAGCCCAGATATAGCACATCTATCTCTGTTAATGCTACACAGGGTAAATGTATCTGAGAAAAGGCACGTAAAGAGAAGTACATTTTCTATAAATCTTGGTGAAAACACTGGTTTGTTTTTAATATTTTTTCTTCTGGAGACTGGTGTATCAGGCTCCCTTGTTCCTGTTACAAAACCTGATGACAAACTAGGCAGTGACTAGATTTAACATCCTGACTGACCTTATCTAACTGACCTTGCACCAAAGCAGCACAGCATGCTGCCAAATTTTCCAATTCTCTTCAGTATCTGAAGTCTCAGGAGGTCCATTTCCTAAATAATTTTGGATCTGCTGACCTTATCGCATTGCCCAGAAACAAAACGGCCAGGCAGTTGGCGGGGGCTTTTAAGCACGCTCACAAAAGGGGGAGCTCTGGGTGCAAAACTCTTCTCTGAAAACGCAAAAGCCCTGGGCTTGCCTGGGTGATGGGGGGTGTTGTAAATTCCCGAGAACAACAAGATCTCTGACGCTAAAATAAATTTGGCCTCCAAATTCAACCAAGAATGAGTATTTGACTAAAATCCTGCCACACTCTGGAAGGCTGAAGATGGTTTGAATGATATGAAGCGTTGCATTTCTAAAGCTGAATAGTTTCAGTTTAGGGAGAACTCTTCTCAACACTTAAAAATAACCAAGAGAAAGTTAGAAATGCATCTTGTGACTCTCCAGAAGAGTTTTATGTTATGTCACTTGTTATGCAAGCCAAAAATGGGTTTAACACAAAATGGCACTGACTTTTCAATCATTAATGGCACAATCAACTAAAATACATAATCTGTTACAGCAAACACGGTGTTTGTAAACATGTGCAATTAAAGTGGAATAAGATTCAATTATAATGGGTTATGTGTGCATAATAATGCAGATCATGCAATTCTTATTAGTTGGGCTGTAGCTCGGTTCACGAGGAAATTATATTGAAATGTGCTATAATGAAGAGGAAATTTTAATGAGAAGACAAGGTTGAAAAAATATTACTCAGAGAAAAAGGAATGAAAGTGTCCAGAGGCAGAATACAAATGACAGTAATACAAAGCCATTTGACTATATCTCTGGCTTTATGCAAAGATTAGAAATTCACACTTGACAGCTGCCAGGAACTAGGTAGGCAGAGTTCGCCCCACTGGTTGCCACCGTTCAGAGAGCTGGTCCATGCTCTCTCTCCAGATAAGCTCTCTACAAGCTTTGCTCATTTTAGGAGTTTCATGTGGTGCAAGTGACATGAATGAATTTAGCTCTCAGTGCTACAAGAGTGTCTAGCTTCTCCCAAGCTGCTACTTTTTGGGTGGGGGTAAACAGTACTCCCAAAGATACTTAATTTCATTTATTTCCACTTTTTTCCTCTGATAGTATAGGCTTATATCCAAGGTAGATATTATGCACCTATCTGATCTTTCCCTTTGTTTAATCACTCATGGAAGTTGATTTACTTCACATGAATTGCTTTAATTAACCATCACTAGGAGTGAGGGAGGACCAAACTACATTTTCTAATGCACAGAAAATTACTAGTAAACAGAGCCTAGGTGATACTGAACGCCTAAGAGCTGATCTCAGCTAAAACAAGCGGACCTTGTCTAATTCTGGAAACAGACAGCTCACAAACTACTTTACAAAAACCAGTTATAATGGGTACACGTGTATAACAATGCAAACTGTGCTACACAGATTAGTACAAGGCTTTGACTTGACTTAATATTTGAGAGGTGAAAGCAATACAGCATATGAAGTAAAACAAAATAAATGAGAAAACCAAGATGCTGTGTTGCATTAGCTACACTATCCTTAGGAGGCTGAAATCCTGAAGAATAACTTCTATTGGCTCGGACAAGGCATTAAGGAGATCTGCCCTGAGCTTGTTGCTGTTGGCACAGAGGAGCTGCACTTAAGAACATAAAGGTGCACTTCTTCAGAGTGGTAACAAGTGACTGTAAGTGTGAGAGATTAAATTGGAATTTTTATATGGAGGAGGAAACCTCTGTGTGTGTCTGGTCCCACAGTATCACCAAGCATAAAAACTCTCAGATAATCAGGGGAAAAAATGTCCAGAGACCAGATTCCAAATTCTTCATTCTGAACAAACGCTCACTAGAGGAAATTTGAAATTATATGAAGGAAATGATACTGTCACCACAGCTCATAGTGAACAATAGTCTCATACATATTCATACATTCACTGTTATCACGTAACACCCCATCTAGGGATCTGTGCCATTCTCACAGAAAGCAGTTAAGAAGCATGGTGATCTTCTGGCTCTCCGGGGGGACTGGGCAATTGTCCCCCACTGTGCATCTTCCGGCTTTTTTTCCACTTTAACTTCAAGTGTTGCAACCTATGAGGCTTCCCTTCCCAGGAATTTTTTCTGGATATTTAGTCTGTTTCCCTTTCTCACTTCTGACTCCTCATACTTTCTTTTACACTCTGCTGTGCTGCTTAATTCTTCCCTGTCTTTGGTGTTTATACCTTTCAGCACTAGATTGTAGTGTCTCTCTGTAGCCATTTTTCTCTGAATGACAGTATATTACAAATTCAGTTCTTCCAGTACTGCTTTAGCTCCTTTAATCTTTCTTTATAAATGGATCTCTCCATCCGCTTGCTAATTTTTGTTGCTCTTCTCTGAACTCACTACAATTTTTCAGTATCTCCTTGCTAATGAGTTTCCCAGAACTGAATACAGTGTTCCAGGTGCAGAAACAGCCGAGCAGCATAAAGGTGGTCCGAACCTGTGCTGCCCCAAACGGCACTGCCCTTTTTGCTGCCGTATCTCATTTCTAACTCGGGTTTAACTTGTGCCCACAAGTTTTGAGAGAGAAGATGGAATTTCACCTACTGTTCTGTTTCAGATATTTAGCAGGCAGATTCTAAAATGCTAAATTTGAAATTTTTTTAGGAAGTAATTGTGGGTATGCACATCTGTCCTGAAGAGTGCAATCTGAACTCTAAGCACCATCACCCATGTGGAAGTCAAACCCCTGCCTTATGTCGCTAACTTAGAAAATATCCAAATTGTACAACTGGATGCGTAATTCAAAACCTCCCATTTAGGAAGGATGCTGGAGTAGAAGTGGATTCTCATAAGTCTTCAGGCTAGCAAGATTCACATCTACAGAAGCAGACATGCAAAACTATGAACCAAAACCTCCTTTCCTCCTACCAATGAAAACTGATTGATCTGTTTTGTTCCAGTGAACAGGAAAACTGGTCAAATTCATCTGTTCTGTAACTAACCCTGAATTAATTTTATGGGCTCCTGATGCAGCTGCTTCTCTCTCTGGATGTTTGCATCTTTTGTGGAGGATTTTAGTTCCTCTTAATTTAATCTCATCTGCATATCTTATTAAAATGTTGCTTCCTCCTCCATTTCTAGATGAACAGTGACGATATTAAATAGAACTTATTTAAGAGTAAGCTTTGTGGTTCTTCTGTGGTCTCCTCATCTTCAACTCCACGCTTTGCCACTCACTGTTAACCTCTCTTTATAGCCTTCCAGCCTGTTTTCAGTCAAGAAGGCAGTGTTCATCTCCAAGATGATTTAAATTAATTTTTCTAGAACGATTTCATGAGGCACGGTATCAAATGCACTACTCAGATGCAAATGCATTACAGCTCCAGCATTCCCTTCATCCGTTAATTTTCTGTTTCTATCAAAAAAGCAATCAAGTTTGTCTGCTGAGATTTATTCATGCTAGACCGACACTGCCTGAGGCTTCGTGCTGCCGGGACCAGCTCTCAGGCATGCCAAACACCCACGACCAGAGATGCCTCCAAGGTAGCTGGGTGTATCAACACCTCTAAAAATGGGTGTTTGGGGGCACTATTATGTTAATCCTATGCTGTGGGCTGAGCTAATTGGCAGTTCTGTCATTATTGTATCAGTGCAAGCCCAGGCAGGACTGTGATTTCTGTACAAAAATTGTTGGGATCCCACACAATGAGCTGGGGCACAATTCTCCTGGAGGGCTGCAGCCAGGGGTTGTGGTTCCCCCACCTGCTGAAAGCAACTGCTCTTGTATTGTGGCAAGGTCACCCAAAATACCTCAGAAAGCCCTGTACCAGCACATCTTGCACAGCAGCATCTGTAAAGCATCCTGTTCCCTGCCAGGCATCACTCCCAGGGCTCTCTTTACGGTGGCATGGTGCCTGGCCAGGATGGGGACCTCCTGCATGGAGTCTCATGACAGATTTAGGAGCAATGAGCTGCCAGGCAGCGGGGGCCTTTGCCACGAGGGACTGCAGCCACCCAGGGAGCATTGCAGGGACTTTTTGATGGGCCAGGTTTCCTTCATATTCCTCATCTGCACTGCAATCCAAAGCAATGCCATTTTCTTATTTTAGAAAGGGTAAAAGGTAGATTTTCAGAAAACGGTGTTTTGGGATCATTTATTTCTCCTTTTAAGTCTTTGTATACACTTTTCTTTAGTCACTTCTTAGTCTTCTGTTCACAAATTAGGAGAAATAATCACATGCAGTATGGCATTTTCACTACTTCGCCCAATATCCTTGGCTCATCTGTATCAGCTGATTTACGTATAGGCTCATCTTCCCTCATGTATTTTCTCATATGTTACTAAGAAAAGATATTTCATTGGTTCTTCCTCATTTCTGAATAGTGCACACTTCTTTTATCTGTCTCATTAAAGATAGATTCCAGTCATCATTAGTTTCATACCCATCCTAGTTTACTAATTAATGGACATACTTTCTCTCTAGGATTTTTGCTTGTCTTCCCCTGATACTCATATAATAAATGTCTTTTGTATTCCCTTTAAATCCTTTGGCAGCATTAATTCACTCTGATATTTTTTTTTGCTATCCTTATCCATTCCCTGCTGAGCTTTAAATGAATCTGTATTCTTGTTTGATTTCCTTCCACCGTTTCCTATTTCAGCACAGGTTTTTTAACCTCACATCTTTGAGCAGTCCCTTGTGAAGTGACTGCAACTGTAGCAGATAACAAACTTTTCATGCACACTTATTAGTCCTGCAGATTTGTGCATACCTGACTGCTGTAGAGATTGGAGGGGTCAAACCTGGAAATGGGCCCTGTGAATTACGGGTGCAGGGTCTGGGTCAGGACAGGGACCACTGTCATTGGGTCCTCCTAAGCTGAGCATCCTCCCACGAGCCAGGCGAGATGAAAGTGGGCTCCCATCCCAAAACACCAGCCATTAACCCCCCAAAGCAAGCAGCAGCCCCAGTGAGTTCAACAGGGTGCTTCAAAGGATTCCTGGCATACACCCGATCAGAAAAAGCAGTAAACATCTTTCTGTAAGTAATTAGTTCCTTAAATAATTAGTTAATATTTGTATAGTACTTTGAAGATGTTAAGTGCTCAGTAAGTGCACACATTATTTTTGGCATTTAGGGGTCCTTTCAGTCTCTGCTGCCAGCACCTAGTTCTCAGCATTAATGAGTTATGTGACATTGCTTAGGGGTAGATGTGTTTAGCAGAAAGGATTAGTTGCTATCTCTCTCCACACTCTTTTTAAAAAAAAAGAACAAATTTGCTCTTTGCCAGGAAAGGGAATATCTAGCTTCACTGTGCCCTTAGGGCCACAGAAAGCCTCATCTTAGGCCCCTGGTCCAGCTGAAAATCTTCCTGCGGGTAGGGAGCATAGCTAAGCTAGTCTGACCCATTTCAAGGCTGCTTCTAACAAGTTCCAGCTGCAAATCCTTCACTCACTCAGTTGTGGCTTGGTGGGTTAAGTGGAAAAGGCAAATTCTCCTCTTCTAGACCAGGTAAACCATTACGTTTTTTGCTGTCAACTCTAAAGTGATATTTTTGAAAAAGAAAGATTTTTTTTTTTTTTTAAGAATCGCTAAGATTTCAGCAGGGACACTGGTGAAGTTATTCTTAATGCTGGGTTATCAATGTATTAAAGTAGCTTCTTGATGTGATTTATCTAAAGCAAATGGAAGTGGTGTCTGTGTTGGTACTGTTTATACTGTTCTTACAAACTTACTTAAAGCTCCTAGCTAATTAAGTATTCTGGGAATCTAATGCAAGGCAGCAGGTACTACAGTTCCCCTGCAGAGTCTATTTTCAATATTAATTATCTTGCTGTGCGTTAAGTAGTTTTTGTTTTTGCGTTAAACGGTTTATGAAGATTAGATGATTAAAATGATAAAAACTAATTTTCTCAAGCATAGCCACTCTGCAGCAGTCAACTGGAAAGAGAAAAATATGTGCACTTAGTTGTATTGGAAAAATGGCACTATAACTAAATTATCATTTTTGGGGGAAAGGCATCAAATGTTGTTGCTGTCCTGCTGACCACACACTTGTGCATGTGTTGATGTGTCTGCTGCTCATTTTCATTCCCAATAAAGCAGATTTTTGTCTGAGAAATTAATTTCAGTATATGACAGGAATAGCTATCACTTGCAAACATACCACATCTGCTGCAAAGCTAAGCTCAGTGTGACAGCAGAGTATATTTTGACTGCTCTGTGAGGAGGAGGGGGGCTGATGAAACATCTCTGTGGCTGGGTCTGGTTTCATGGCATTAAGCTGGGCTGCAGTACAAGTGCCTCTTACGGGGGCAGCTGTTACTGGAGGATGATCTTATGGTTAAAGGAATCTCTTTTACAAACACTGTTACCGTGCCTTGGTTCCCTAGCTGCAAAATGATGAGGAAAGGAAGGAGAAGGATAAGTCACAGCCCTACCTTCTGCGAGACATTGTTATTAGTCTGCTAATGCTGACAGATATCTGGTTTCACTCCTTTGCTCTTTATCCCCAGCGACGTCCAGAGGGACTTTGCAGAGCTGTTATGGCTTATTACAATACATTGCTAAATTTGAGGCTGTTGGACCTCAGCAGATTTGTTGGTTTTAATTTTGGCCTAAGAGTGACCTCTGAAGTAAGGAATGGTTGTTTAGGAAAGATATATCTATCCCTTTCTCTTTGAAACCAGTGCACTTGAAGTGTGGTCTGAGCAGCACAGCGGTAGAGATGGGTGCAGCTATCAGAGCCCTGCCCTGCGAAGCTGCCACCCTGAAGAGCCCATGCTGCAGTTTTCTGCCCTATCACCACGGTCACATCTAACTTGCTGCCCACTCTCACCTCTGCTGCTTCCATCACAGGACACGTACGTTGGGTGAGAGCAGGCAAAATGACCCTGAGCAAACCAGCAGCATTGCCATCCTCATAGACAGCGCTTCAGGTTGTTTCCTGTGACTCTGGCACTAAGTATCTCTTTCCTTTCCCCCTCTCATTATAAACATGGTGACTTATAAGCAATATAAAATGTTTTGTTATAACAAAGTTTCCTGCCTGGCAGGTAGAGGAATCTGCACAGTATTTGCTAATGCTAGAGCCATGGGAATTAAAGTCGCTCTATCATTAGCAGTAGTCACTCCCATTGCACATGTGAGGATGAAACCAAAAGAGCAAAAGGTGCTTTGTGAGATACAGTGTAAGCCAAGAAGCTGAGGACAAGTGGGAGAATTGCTCTGATTATTTAGCATGTGGGATATATCCATTTTATATGGTCCTGTGGTGGTTTCTGCATTTTGGGACACTTTCCTTCAATGACTAACACTCTAAATATCGTTTTTTCTATGAGGCTGTTGTCTTTAGTGCTATGAACTGTTATTTGTTGATATAATGCAGTCTTTTCAATGTCCTAGAATTTATTATGGGTATTAGAGATGCCAATGTTTATCCATTTTACACCTTCATTATCTGATCTAGCCTCATCATTACTCCAAATACATACAATGGTATTATCACTGTTGTCTTGTTTCATTATCATTCCCATTTGTTAGTGCTTTATTTCTAGGAAATAATTTATTAGAAAATATGCTGAAGCATAATCAGCCCCAATATTATGTATGTTTGAATCTCAAGCATTTGACAGAAAATGTCTGTGACTCAGAGGTGGCACGGTGTCTGTTTTAGGCCAGTGATGGTAGCCTGGGCCAAGGACCACACTTAATGCTGGATCATGAACAGCCTCTGACAGTCTAAAATGTCTGTAGTGGATACCTCAGTCTCCTACATGTCCACAGTGGAGGTTCTTCCCAGTGCTAAATATAATCTCTGTCCTCAGAAAATGAGGAGTTTGTATTATTAGTATACGTCCCACCTACAGTAATAATGACTGATGTGTATTTGATCTTTTTCCCCTAGTTCTCCTGAACTGAAGCTGTATGTTGTGTGAGGCTACATAGTCAGTTGTAGAGAGGGGAAAGGAGGAGAGAAAGGGGTGGGGGTGGAAAGCAGGATGCAGCTGCCTCTGTTGAAGACGGACATAGGCGTCACACTGTTATGGTGGCAACTGTTAGATTTTTATGTTGAGAAGGATTTTAAGGATCAACTAAATAGAAAGTAAAGCTGAGATGAGAATGCAGAGAGGGAAGGGGCCAGAAAGACAGGTGTAACGTGTCTGACATGAGGGGATTCTTGATCAAGGAAACAGCCTGTCCATACTGGGCAGAGAAAGTGCACTCAGAGCCTAGGACAACTTGCTGAATATCCTGCCTGAGAGAAAGCATTGAAAAAGCTGACCTGAATCCATTTTTAGCAGCGACTGTTCTTCTAACTGGAAGTGTTTTCCAGCCACAGTGAGCTGCACTCAGCTACGAGCAGGTTCTGCTTTGCTGGGCTCTCGCGATGTCAGTTCTTGGCCAGCAGCGTAAGGCGGTGGGATGCCCTGACGCTGGGAGGAAGAGAGCCTTGTCTTGCTCAACAGCCCTTACCTCTGACAGCATGATGCAGCTCATGGCAATTTTGGCCACAAGTAACACAGAGTTACGGGAGATCTTGCAAGAGCACCTGCCGCAATAAAAGCAGATAGTTATCTCTGTATTTTAGGGAAGCTTACAGTGAGTCTGAGTTAGTAATCCCAAACATAGCACTTCCTCCATGTTAAAGGCTGGAAGGGAAAAGCCCTATTTTCTCAGCTTGCAAGGTGTCGTTAATAAATCAACCCATGGAGAAAATACCAGAAACAGTCTTTTGGAACAAATGATATGATTAAAAAACTATATTTCATCCGGCAAGTAATTATCACACCCGCTGATATTTGTAAAGATATAATTCAGTGAAAAATAAAATCCATGTCTCTGCTATAAATTCTGGCTCAATTCCCACAGATACCAATCCTCAATCCTTAACCAAAATTTGCTGAGGCATTGTCTGACACAGAAAATGGACTCGGAGCTCTAACATAAAACCTAATTACAGGAGGTACTGCAAGAGAGGGCAAGAGATGATGCCTGTAGTGCTGAAGAAGACAGGGTTTGGTACCCATTCTTTTCCAGCAAAAAAATACCAGATATCAGTAACACTGCCTCAGATGCAGAACACGCACACAGACACATGCATACTCCAGTTTGAAAAGCATAAACTGCCTTCTCTCCTCTTCACTCAAAACCCAAATGCCTGCAACAATATCAACAAATACCATAAAAATTAGAAATTACATTCCAATTCTCAACACAAGGAAGCTGTGGTGTGTGCATGTGCACGCGGGGAAGTGTGAGGACTTGGCTAGTAGGTAAGAAGTCAAAATTGATTCTACACAACATTATCATTTGAAAGCCTGTCCATCTATTCATCAGGACCTGCCTTGTGTCTGGGCAGTGATGGCAGCTGGGTCAGTCACCGCAGCAATTCCCATCCGGGGACAGCAGGATATTGTGGGGGGCTTATGTCTCTGCAGGCATTAAGACCTTTGGCATCAGGACTGGATTCCCCAGATGCCTTTCCCTGCTTAGCACTCAGGAAACTGCACTTTGCTGTCGGTTTTGCCTGGAGGCTGTGTATTCACACAAATGGGAAGTTTGCCATAGGCTGTATGAAACAGCACAGGAATGAAGGGTCTGGCAAAGGCAGGTTAACAGCATGGCTCTGAAATAGGCTGGAGGGAAAGTGCTGCAAAATGCACTTTTGTGTGGGAACTGCTCAAAATGGAAGGCTCACTCTGCCGTGACAGTAGTATGCAGGTAGTGGGAACAGTCCGTGACTGTGTTCAGCAAAGTACCAGCTCCCAGTGTCCAAGCACGGACCACAGGCTACATCAAGACTGAACGCAGGTACCGGCTCTCAGTGTTTAGCTTTCATCACAACTGCGTAAGTGACATGAAGCAAAGGTTAACACACATGTTAGAGAGAAATGAGAAATGGGATCGCAGTTCTCCAGCAGGTGCAGGGAATCTGTCTACCGCTTTGTCAGGTAGGTGGTATAGGCTGTGTAATAGGCTGTAAAGTACCCAGGATCACCTGTGTTGGACTGTGCTGCAGAAGAGCACCTTCCAGTTGCTCCCATCACTGCACCCTACTGTCACTCTCTGCCACCTGACTAATTCTCACTGCATGTCTGAGACCTTATTCTATGAGCAGCATCATGTAATCCTCACACGTCAGCATGCAACGGCCACCAGAGATCACGTATAGGCATTAAATGCATTAGTTGAGAGGACGGTTCCCAGACGGAAAAATTAAAGAACCATTCTCTTAAGATTTCTGCCTGATCATGCACCATCCCTTCACTAAGCTGGGATTAATATTTCAAAGGAAATACAATCTCCTGTGGGCACTTTCAGAGAGGCCCCATGAACCAGCTGAACCGGGTAAACTTATAAGATATACAGTCTTCTTGCTTCTTTCTGTCTGGAGTATGTATAGTAATAAACCCCTTATATAAGTATACATGTGCTATTGGGGATGCAACATGAACTTTGTTCGTTCTCATTACCCAAGGACAGGCAGATCTGTTATTTACTGTTTCAGTGCTCGCAGCATATTTGTGGGATGGTGTTAAGGGTTCATCTGGCCACAAAGAATTCATGCTATATCCTGCACAGCATGGGATACACACGACAAGACACTGTTAATACAGCATCTGTCTACTGGTGGTGAGACAAAATTACCTTCCTTGGTTGTCCCTGCTGGCATGGGATCAGCAGGCTAATGAACGTCTTAAATTTGCATTCCTTGGGGTGTCAGGAAAGGAGGAACAACACTTTACATTAATGCAAGGTGAAAATCATGGTATGGCAGTGAAGAGGAAATCTGTGGATTGTCCTCGGGAAACAAGGGAATATTTGTCACTCATTTAGGAAACAGCAGGATGACATTAATGGATTTGCTAAATATCTGAGTAAAGTTCCTAGAGGAGAAGACACTAATATGCTTTCTGGTACATACTGTAATTTTCCATCACTGGTTAGCCATTGTGGTAAGCTTATGGTGGTCATGACATGCTTTGTGATAGTGATCGATACCTAATTAGGCAAAATGTTAATTTGTTAACGCCTGAAGCTTTAAGCCTCACCT
This sequence comes from Pelecanus crispus, assembly GCF_030463565.1. Classification (NCBI taxonomy): domain Eukaryota; kingdom Metazoa; phylum Chordata; class Aves; order Pelecaniformes; family Pelecanidae; genus Pelecanus; species Pelecanus crispus. The sequence goes on along the minus strand of NC_134651.1, from coordinate 9,101,866 downwards.
TCAAGCATCAGCCCCATGTGCGTTACTGTTCTCTGTGACAAATCACTTGTGTTCTTGTTCTTGACCTAACAGGGCTAACTCCTATCATGTCAATGCCATTAGCTCAATTTAACCTCTTTTTTCGTGTGAAAAGCTAAACTACAGCTGTTGCTTAGTCAAAATGTGATGCAGAGCGCGCTGCTCGGGCTTACTCCCTCTGCTGTGATCCCAGCAGGAAATATGGATGGATAGCCTTGCCCCATGTGCTGGTTTACACAAGAATGAGCAAGATGGTTTAAAAAAAAACACTTTGTGGTGATCCAGAACTGCTGCAGTTTCCTCCTGCAACATCAGGAAGTTACTGCCATCCCTTTCCCTTTCCTCCTGCCGGGAAATCCATTGCTGGTAGTATAGCAGCACCTAGAGGCCCTGGGCCGGAGACGGCAGCACGGCAGCAAGCTGCCAGGGACAGCCCCTGCCCCGAGGAGCCTGCAGCTGGGGGCACAGGGAGGTGCTGTCTGGGTCCCAGTGAGCGCCCACAAAACTCTGGGGCTCAGGGAGAGAGTGCCATTTTTCTAGTGTCACAGAGGATTTGGAGATGAAACCAGAGTGGACCCAACCTTCCTGCATCTCGGGACCATTCCTCCCTTCCATATTCAGACCCACCGGCTCTGTGAGACCTAACAGACTTACCAGAGATGATTTCTGGGGGGGATCCTTCTGATCCACTCACCTTCCCAGCAGGTAGGGGAAGGGGAAAGGTCAGCCAGATTGACTTGGAAATATGCCTCCTTACCTTGTTAAACCAGAGGGCTCCCTCTTGGCAATACCTGCACCCCTAGCCTGCCTGTACCCCTCTCCCTGCCTGCTTCCCCCCGAATCTCTGCTGCGTCCCTAGCTGCTCTGCCTGCTCTGCTCTCCCGTGTGCCTCTGCCACTGCTCCAAGGCAGGCCCAGGATCTTCAGGGGAAAGTTACCCTAGAAAAAATCTGTAAACAGCTCTGCCCCGTGGAAGGGATCTCTGCATGGAGGAGATCACCGCCTTATCACTGAATAATCCCTCTCACTACAGGGTAAAGCTTTTTCCAAATAAAGCTTTTTTTTTCCTGTGTGTGTTCGTAGATCTTCATATAATACAGTTAGAACTTCAGTGGTGGTTGGGCATGTCATCTGATCCTGACTTGGTCAAGGAAGGAAGAATCTGCCATCCGTGCTGACATGGTTAGTCATTAGAAGAAGCTCCCCTTGCTGCTCCCTGGAGCTCGCCTGGCTGCTTCTTCCAGCTGTTTTTCCAGACATCTTTTTCTGAAAGATTAAACAGTTCTTTATGCCTGATGTATTCCTCTCATGAAACTACTTTTGTGTTAAAATTAAGTCACTGGTCTGTCTGACTTTAGCTGTTATATAAGCTAAGAAACAAATTTGTCCTCTATAGCCTTTTGTCATTGCTATGGATCTGAACTAGCTTTGGTATTTAAGCATTCATGAGAAAATATGGATACTAGAAATAGTGCAGCAATTTAGTATAATGCTATATATGGAGGTAACAACACTTCCTCCAATTAGTCTTAATTTCCTTATTAATATAGCCGTGAAGCTCAGCCTGCCTTTGGTGTCTGTCTTGGAGAGACACTTGTTTTCACTCTGGGTTTAGGAGGGGAAGCTCTGAGCAAAGGGGTGGAATTAGGGGAGGATAAGGAGATCTCAGGAGAGTCAGGTCAGTCCAACCCTTCACAAGGGGCTGGGGGACATGACTGAGGTTTAAGATTGTAGTTAGCTTCTGGCCAAGGAAAGACATCTCAAACATTTGAACAAGGGGATGAGCTGGCTGTATGCCACCTGTTCTCCCAACAGAGCTGTGCTACTTCTCTGATGGGGGAAATGAGACAGGGGTAAGACTGGAAGAGAGAAACTCAGTCCATTTACTGGGAAAGCTGATGAGTACATCGAGACCTTGCCTTGCCTCTGCTTGGGCCAACGGTGGGTTCATCCTCTAATCCTGTGGGCTGAGCCATTCCTGAGTTGCACAGCTCCTGCAGTGAGGGCTATGGCAAAAGCTGAGCTGATGGGAGGGGCTCTGCATAGGATGGATAGGTAATGTGTCTGTAAACTGATACAAATTAGAGCAGACCATTTTTTTTGCGTGCAGACATGCTTTTCCAACCCTTTCTATTGATCTTATTTTAAGCTAGACCTAATCCTAGCATAGACAGAACAACACTAAGGACAGAAACATCCCTTAAAACAGAGCCTCGGTTCTGTGCCACATCCTACTGGCTTTCCTTTTCATCCAAGGTTTCCTTCTGCAGCTGGTGGCAAGGGTCATTAATACTGTTACACTGGTGTCTAGGAGGTGCAGCTTATGTTCATATTCCCTTTGCACAGGACCTTTGATAAATGTAGAAGTACGTATTAGAAGACAGTCCTGAAATAAAACAGGCAAACAGACAATAGAGACATAATCAGAGAGAAAGAAGAAGTAATTTTCACAAGTGAGACAAGTCTTTCACCACTGCCCTGCCACAGAGACACCTTGCTTTTTATGCTTTCCTTATAACCAGTTGCTTTCTTTCACCCTTTTTTTCTTTCCTTCATCTCTCATTACCTTCAAGTTACACAAGCTGTGGTTATGCTTTGCACAAAAGCTTTTATGCAACACAGGTATTGTGGAAGCTTAGTATTTTCACCGTGCCCTGCCACCGTCAAGCTAGCAAGCTAATTCATCACTGCTCTCCCTGTGCCTGGCAAGCTGAAAGGTAATGCCTTTAGATGTCAGTGCTCATAATGGTGATTGTATTTTCACTTGCTGGTTCGTAATGTGCTGGTCACCAACCCCAAATAAGCAGGGAACATTTCTCACTCCCGCAGCCATTGTTGAATCATTAGCCAATCTCCTTGTGTACTTTTGCCTGCTTCTCACGACCTCCACAAAGGGATTTTGGCTGCAGAGGGCCCTGGGGCAGGCTGAAGGTGGTGGGGTGACTCTCAAGCATTGAGGTGTGATTACTGAAGGAGAAGGTGCAACTCACCTTGCTCTCACGTGATGAGCAGCAACATTGTGCAGATCTACAAACTCCTCATTCCTTAATCAAAACCTGATGTTCCAGCAGGAAGTGGCATGTGGAGCCAAGCAGGATAGCAGGACTAGCATAGTAATTACAGCATGTCAGCAAACAAATTTATTGTTAATACTCGTGAATAAGACTCTGTGCAGGTGGAATGCTTTGGAAAGAATAGGAATGTGCAGGTAGGCCGGAGACTGTTGCTTGCTCTCCTACTTGAGCAGCACCATTGGGAGCCCTCTTTCTTGCTCTTGAGAGCAGCATAATGCAGGGAAGGATTTCTCTCCGTTCACAACTTTCAAAAGGATAAAACTGTAGAATGAGGCTTTGATTCCTACTGCCTGATTAACTCCACTGCCTAAAAAACCTGAGCTCTGTGACTGGTTGTCTCTGTCTGGCAGAAGAGAGATGGCTCAATCCTATCTTCTTGTCCAACTAGCTCCCGCAAGGCACAGCCTGCATTAACCACAGATTTCCTTACCACTGTACCTACAGTGCCAGCACCTAGCTGGTATCCTCAAGTGAGCATCTCTGCTACTGCAGCTATTCTTAACCTATCAGGGAAAAAAAGCCCTTCTGTAATCTAAGTCTAAAAAATTGGTCTAGAGGGAGAATGAAGAAGGCTGCAGGAAGATATTCGCAGCAGAGGATGTTGCATAATTTCAAAAAAAGCACATTCTGTGCAGGCCTAGGCACTGGTCTACAGAGAAGCCAGGTCTGGGAGTAACTTTACTGATGCTAATAAATCCATACGAGTGTGTATGAGATCAAGACCTATGAAAATTGATAAGGGCAACTAGCCAGCTGGTGTGTGTCAGTGTAACTCCACAGAATTTGATTTGCACCAGCTGGTCAGCTACTGACCATAAGGCCAGAAGCGTATGCATGCCACAGGGTGTGAGCTGCTGCAAAGTAGGGACCCTACAGAGCTCCGCTCACCAGATGCTTCACGGAGTCCATTAATTGCCTAAAGAGCAGATGAGCTGTTTGAGCATTTCCTCAGGAAACACCAAAAGAAGCAAAGCAGAGCATTTGGAGTGGAGTTTCACAGGCACATCAGGGCAGCCATGGAAGAGCAGCTGGTGGGCAGCAGGTGGGCAGGGCAACAGGAGGCAGTGAAACGGACTCTGCCTGCATACCCCCCCGACATTAATTATACCTGTTGGACTTCATGCTCCTTCAAAACTTCTGTGGGAGGTCAGGCATGGCACTACTTTAACTCTTTGAACTGTGGTAGCGATGCTTGTCTGGAAACTACACAAACAGGAAAATCCACAAAGCATGTGAGTTTGTTTTCCAGACTGTAGGTAAACTTGTTTGGTTTTTTTAGTAGCTATTAGGTCTGCTGGTGCTCTCCTTATTTTCAGTGAAAGGGGCACAAGTAATCGGTGTCTTGCTCAATGTCATGACTAGTGAAGTCAGCATTCGCTGTGAGAGCCATTTCCCGCATTGCATTAGTTTTGTTGTGCAAGATTTCATTAACACAAGAAAACAGACGTTGACTGAGTATTGCAAAGCCTCTCCTAACTGCAGTTACTCCTTCTTGTCCTTTATTTATAAACTGAATCCATACTAGAACTGTACATGTAGCAAATCACTTGAAAACCACTATCTTTGCGAACTCACAAATAAGAATGATTTTAGTCTCCAGAGAGGGAAAGGTTATATTTCCCATTCTACAGGTGGAGGTTTGAAGCCCAAACCTTGCCTACAGTCTCTCCTGTTACCTGCGTAAGAGCCAGGAACTGAAGTCAGATCTCCTGTAGTCCAGCCCAACCCTGTTACCATAGGGCTATTCTCCAGTGTCTTATTCCTGCAAGCCATTACTCTATAAACATGATAAATAGACTGGTAAAAGTGTTTAGCATTGAATATTTCTAGAGTATAATCATTCCAGCCTCCCTTGGCAGCAGAAACGTTACTCTTATGTCAAAGATGGGGAAACTGGGACGCAATGCTTTGTCCAAGCTTGTGGGACTGTTAGGATCACAGTCTGGACTGTGGCTCCAGGTTAGTCCTATGAACTGTGTTGCCTGTCAGTGCTAGCTACTGCCAGTGAGTTAAATAATAACTTAGTGGAAGAGGAAATTAAGCAGTACTGACAAATGAGACAAGATATGCTTTTCAATGAGACTTGAAAATTGAGACAGAGAGTTGATTAAGTTCGTATCTCTGTGTGATCTAAAGATGCTAAACAACCAGCTATCCACAGCCACGGTGGTGGGAATATCGACCAGATGGAATTGTTCCTCCTGAAACACAGTAACCCATTGGTACTGCAGTGCTGCTTGGAGGGGGGTTATTTTGTCATGGGAGGAAAGAAACCTTTCTTTCTCTGACCCCCAAAGTCTTAGGGAAACCTGCGTGCACATGGTACTTAAATTTTCCTTGACTATTTTGCAAAGAAGATAGCGTCAGAAAGCACATGGAGACACAGTGGAAGAGACAAAGGTTCTAGGTAACAACCCTACTAGTATCAGTACAATGAACACATCTATACTGTAAAGCCACATCTATGTTGTGATGGGACAAATTGCAGGAAAGACAACATTTGAGTGTGCTGAGCCCCAGGATGTGAGTGCTCCTGTCCCTGGCACAGGCTGTACCTTGGTTGTGGTTCAGATGTGCTGGATGGAGGAGAGACCAGGAGGCAGAACAAATGGCCTGTCTTGCGTCTTCAGGTCCTGTGGCTGAATGACGCTGGGGCAGAGCAACTGCTCTCAAGACTTCCCCTTCCAGAAAACTCTAGGGAATGTCAGATGACAACAGGGCAGAGTGATCTTGACAGTAGGTTGAGAACTGCAATGAGCTGACAAGTGGTACAGGCATAGTGAGGGAGACAAGGGTGTGCAAACACCCACACTCCAAACTTGCAAGACACAAGTCAGAGAGGGAGGATTATGGATGCTGAAACTTTTTGGAATACTAGTTTTCCAAGAATGTCTATCTTTGCTATGAAGCTCCCTCTCCAATTACATTCCTAACACTTTGTTACATGAAATCTAGTTCCAGCTGACTGATGTATTGTATCCAACAAGGCTCATCACGAATTGGTCTGTCAGCCTGGTCAAGTGAAGAGGAAAAAAAAATCTCAATTTCTGAAAATTGTCCTTAAAAAAAAAAATTAAACTCTACACAAACAAAAATACCAAACAAGCTGCTTATATATATTGTTGCTTACAAGCGTATTACCAAAAAGGCAAGGGTATGCTGTTGAGACAAGGTGGTGAGGGTCTAGATGAGGCTGATTTTATTCCCTGTCCTACTGAAATCCTGAGGACAATGAAAGGCAGCAGTGGCAGCTGCTGCTCTGTACCCACACATGTGTCTGCCTGCCAGTTCTGCCTGACTTAATGGGGCATGTGGAGTCCAGGAGGATCACCTTATGGTGAATCCTCCTCAGTTTGCATTAGGAAGTATCGTCTGCAGCTCTGTTCCCCTCCACAGACTGCACTGTTGCTCAATAATGGCCCAGGTGGCGATGAGAGCTGAATAGAGCTGCATTGCTAGTGGAGGTTTGCTGGCTCCTTTCCAAACTAAAAAAGCATGTTTTGTTGAAATGGAAGAGATTAGGGACTGTTTACAAACATCACAGCTTCCAAGGTTTTGGAAAACCTTTCAACAAATTTCTTTGGTTGCAGAAAGGTCTCTCAAAGCACCCTGCCTTTAGTGCTGTTGTAATCCTGTTTTCCCCATGATGATTTATCTGCAGAGAGCAGAGGGGCTCCTTGCTTTGCCCGCCTGCTGACAGAGATGCTCCTGCTGACCAGGGGACAAGCGCAGGCTCTGGGAGCCCTGGTAGTGGCTCTGCTTGGGGGACCATGGGTGGCCAAGGGGAACATAGCATGTGGAGCTGGAGGCAGTCAGGGTACCAAAGGGTTTCTGGAAAATTAGCAGTATTTCTGGATGACTGGGCACAGTGGTGAATTTAAAGGGTTCTGCTGCTGCCTCAAAAAGGAGCAGCAGAGAAGTGGGGCTGAGGGAGGAAGCATCAGCATTGATTAAGCTGACAGTTCTGCTCATGTCACTATGGACACAGTCACTTTCCTTTTCTTTGCTAGCAGCAACTTAAATAATATGATGCAGAGGGAGAAGGCGGGAGTGTCAGCGCTGGGCTACTCACAGTGCTGTTGGCAGTATTTAGATGAGAAACTGGGGGTGTGATGGATGGCCATGGTACAAGGATACATGGTGATCAGTGCTCTGGAAATTCAGGCAGATTAAGTAGGACTGTGCCTGACTAGTCTGAAGGTGACTCTACCAAGAGTCAGTTGCTAGATGCTAATCAGTTTTTGTACCCCACAAATATTTGTACTGAATTCAGCTGTGCATATACCGGTTCTTGCAAATATGTTGGCCGATGCTACTTTCTCACTTTGGCCTAGATCTGCAGGCTGTGCTGCTCACCGGGCTCTAGGGTTCACAAGCAGAGAAGAGCTTGTTTGGTCCGGATCAGATTGTGACAAGCAAAGTTGCACTGCAAGCCTGGTAGAGCTGTGAGTGGTCTAGTTGTCCTGTCTCCATGCCCCTGGTCCTGCACCCTGTCTCTCCACTGATTAGCCATTGTACAGGCTGGCTGAATGGTACTCTGTCACACCATGGTTTGAAGATAAACTCAATTCTCAAATTCTATAGGAGTCTTTTTCCAATTTTTACCTTCCTTCTGGCAGTCAAGGATGATCTATACAGCTCTGTCTAAGCACGTCTAGCTTCATGACCTTGTGTAAGGCAGAGTGTGACTGGCTGGCCTGGGATGTACTTGCAAGCTGTTGTGAGATGGGATAGTCTTTGTCATCTTCATAGACACCAGTGAGGGCTGGAATGAATAGGGATAATCTCCAGGTAAGGAATGTGAGACACAGTGTCCATACCCTGTACCTGTATCAGACCTGATGATTGAAACTAAATCTTTTTGATCCACAGTTTTAACCCTAAACCCCTCCTTTAGAGAAAGAAGGCTATGTAGAAATAGTGTCTAGACTGGCTGCTGTATTGTGTGCATTACCATCAGCATGTGGGTCTGTACACTAAGAGTTCAGAAGTGTTTTTAATTGTAGTTAAGGACAGTGTCCACCAAATCTTGTATTTCACACAGTGGCTCTTAAGTCTTATGTTACACTGCTCGACTTGGATTTAGGCCTCATTCCATCCATTTTGATGGACAGATTCAGAGTAAGTGAAGTGTCTTTCTGATTTTATAAGCTTGTGTATTGTGTACAGTTAGCTGTGACAGGCAGCTCTGAAAAGAATAATTCATATAAATACCCAGATATCATTATTGGGATCCACATCTCCCTGGTTATTATGAAGACGTGACCTTTTGACATCTTTCAAAACATCACGTCAAGCTATTTCCAAGGAGGTTTCTGCTTGGAAATTGGTATAAAGCTTGAGTTTTAATTTTGTAGGAGTTAAATTGAATGTTAATAATATCTCCAACACTAGACTTCACATATAGACCATTATGGATATCTATCTAGTGTTTCCAATTAACCAGGGGCACTGTCTTTGCTGTCTGTTTCATCCAAGGACAAAAGTAATTCGTTAGGATAGCAAATTGCCTTCCACTCCTGCAAATTAGCATTAGAGCATCACTATAGAAATAATCCATGCTATCTGGATTATGGCAATGAAATTGCTACAAATCAAAGCTGTTTTCTGAACTAATATTTAGATATGAGGGAGAGATATATACACGAGGGGCATTACTAAATAGATCTCAGTATTTATTTTTTTGAAGGAGGTTCTTTTTCTCCTGAAAGGGTGATGTACATCTACCTTGCAAGGAGTTTCCTTAGAGGGTTTAAATGAAGAGTGAAGCTTTAAGAAAAAAGTGAAAATGGAAGAAGAAATATACTGCCATGGGAAGCTCAAAAATGAGGCACTTGGGATTTCAGACAGCTATCATTAATCCCCTCCTGCCCCAGGGGCATTCCTCTGTGACCATCAAAATGACACACGTGCAGCTGCCTGGCAGTTTGCCACATCTCTAGGTTTGATGGACTTTGCTCTGGGGATGGCTAAACCTCCAGCTGTTTGGAATGGCAGTTTGTTTTCCTTGACAAACATGCTTAGATGTTTATCTGACCTATCCGAGTCCACAAAAGTAGATTATAAATTGTTTCAAATGTTTTTTCAACACCTTTTCCTTACCAGAACCTGGAAACACAAGAGGCTCTTAAAACCTGAAAGCCTGTCTTGCCTGAGCACTGCTTTACTATTATTAGGGTCAATGGTTGTACCGGGGGGCTGCTAATATTGCTGTTGTACTTGTGGCTTAACAAAACATGTAATAAGGTGCACCTTATTAATACAGGGTGGGAGAAACCTGGGCATATGTCTGTCTGGCTTGGTGATAAGACTGCAAAGATTGTGTATGCCCCCAGCACAGCACGATGCGGTCCCTATCTGGTTCCCTGGGGCAGTACAGCTCATGCAGTTACGTGGCACAAGTGTATACTTTGAATGGGTAAAAGGAGGCAAAGGGTGAGTCAGAAATATAACCCAGGAGGCAAAGTGAACTCTTCAAAGTGGGCAGGAGGGGCTCAGCAGGAGGAGCTCAGCAAGGGCTCCTGGGAAGGCACTTGTGTTTCTGTGTGTGTGGCTGAGCCATCAGTGCCTGAAACAGTTCTGTTCTGATTACCTCATCAGCTTGGGCAATCTCTAAGTCAAGAGATTTAGAGCATTGAACAACAGTTTAATAATAACTGACAAGATATTAGCATTGATTTTGAAAATGCTGTGCAGGTGTGATAAAAGAGCAGATATGTGATGTATGACAGGGAACTGCATGAACCGCTTGTTTGGCTTTGCTCGGTGTTGAGTAAAAGATGAGAGAGAGGAAAGTATCTTCTAATAGTACCATGAATCTTAACAGTGTAAGACACACTCAGCCCAATAAATTTTGGAGCTCCCCTTCCCATCCTGTGCAGCAGCACACTGATACAGGCATGGTTACTGAGACAGTTATCTGATGCCTGCAGCCAAAATGTTTATTTGCTTTTATAAAAAAAGTGAGCTGGAAGTATGGCTCACGAGTGCAAACTGGGAAAGAGGACAGATATTTCCAAAGCTACTGCCAATCCCCTTACATGGATATGATTTGACTACTGCACTTACTCGAGAGGAACCCATGACTCAACACGTGCATCTGAACTAAATTGCATTCACAGGTTTTGATTCATTATGACTCCTAAGCTCCAAAAATAACAGCCTTTCAAAACACTTATTTTAAAAAGAGACCAGGGGGGTGATTTTAAAGAAACAACAACAAAAAAACCCTCTGAAATAATGGGAGCAGCCATATATATTTCTTAGCAGTAAAAGAACTAAAATCCAGGTATTTTCTGACTCAGATAAATCTTGCGTTTCCTGTGTGTAAAATTGAGACTGTAAATTTGGAGAAAGACTGCTGAGGGAAGATGAAAGTTCCCTTGCCAGATGAGGACTTGTCTCTTCTTGCTCAAATACACACATGTTTTCAAGATTTTTTGCTTTGTGATAGACAGCTCTGAGTCCAGGTCTTTCAGTCTCTTAACAAAACTTCTGAACACATTTAATGCATGTGCAATAGACAGGATTCAGGGAGACTGAAACCTGTTGTATGTCTGCCAAGAAGAACAGCACTTCGGCAAAAAGGAATATGAAACTGTGATGCCTAATGCACTCAGGGCAGGAACACGGTAATTTCAGAGTACCTGGAGTAGATGCAGCATGACCTGCACTTGCAGAACTAGACCTGGAGCCATGGCAAATCTGTCCCCCAAATGTTTGGCTGTTCAGTGAGCACACTGGAAAATATTAAACATTTTGGATCTTCAGTTGTTTAGCTGACCAACTGTGCTGGTTTAGGCTGGGATAGCATTAATTTTCTTCACAGTAGCTAGTATGGGGCTATCTTCTGGATTTGTGCTGAAAATAGTGTTGATCATATAGGGATGTTTTAGTCATTGCTGAGCAGTGCTGACACAGAGCCAAGGCCTTTTCTGCTTCTCACCCCACCCCACCAGTGACCAGCCTGGGGGGGGCACCAGGAGCTGGGAGGGGACACAGCCGGGACAGCTGACCCCAACTGACCCAAGGGATATTCCATACCATATGACATCAGACTCAGCATATAGAGCTGGGGGAAGAAGAAGGAAAGGGGGTACATTCAGAGTGATGGCGTTTGTCTTCCCAAGTCACCACTAGAGCGTGATGGAGCCCTGCTTTCCTGGAAATGGCTGAATACCTGCCTGCCCGTGGGAAGCAGTGAATGAATTCCTTGTTTTACTTTGCTTGCGTGCACGGCTTTTGCTTTACCTGTTAAACTGTCTTTATCTCAACCCATGAGTTTTCTCACTTTTAGCCTTCTGATTCTCTCGCCCATCCCACCGGGGGGGAGTGAGCGAGCAGCTGTGTGGGGCTTAGTTGCCGACTGGGGTTAAACCATGACAGTCCTTTTTGGTGCCCAATGTGGGGTTCGAAGGGTTCGAGATAATGACAGATTTGATTGGAATGTGCTAGATTGAAATTATAGCTGTTATTGCCATTTAGCTATTAATTGGCAGGCTTCTGTGCTTGCCATGTGGCTTGCTTGCCTTACTGCATACTAGAGTCTAGTGCTTGTTAGTGGCTGCTTTTTGCTTTTTCTGCTTGCTGTACTGCTGATCATCTTACCCTGCTGTGCCTGGGAACACTTTGATAACAGCAATGGCCATGTGCCTGGGCTGGCAGATGGCCGGGGCATCGCTGCTGTTTCTGTGCTGCTGTACTGGACAGGCTGGAACTCCAGTGTGAACTCAGGTCGAAGGGACTGTGGCCCAAGGATAAGTCCATGCTGGAGAAGGTACACCTCAAAGCATCTGTGGCTGTGGATAAGTCCATGCTGCAGCAGGTACACCTTGAAGTGTCAGTGGCTATGCATGGGGTCATGCTGGAGCACCTCAAAGTGTGTGGCCATGGAGAAACCCACAACAGAGCAGGTACTCCCCTGGAGGGACTTCAGCCATGGGTAAGGCCGTGTTGGAGCAGGTTTACTTCTGAACAGACTGTAGCTGTGGGTAAGGCCACGCTGGAGCAGATCTCTCTCTGAAGGCATTGTAGCCCATGGAGAAGGCCACGCTGGAACGGGTGCACCTCAAAGCATACAAAGTGGCCGCGGTTAAACCACGACACTGACATATGTGGGTGTGAGGCTAGGTGTTGCAGCAGCATGAAATTCAGTCTGGCATGTTGGGTAAAAAACAAAGCTGTGGTATGATGGGAAGATGTTGATGCCCTCCTGAGCTGCCCAGTTTAAACCTGGTGTCTCTGACTGTGGTGTAGCTACACCCCAGCATAGACTGAAAGGATGTGGTTAGTCTTCTGTAGCACGGTGGACCTCAACTTTGTCTTTGTGGTGTTTTTGTGGTATTCATTTGGCCCTCACATGAGCAGGGCACTGAAGGGCTAGTTTTGCAAGACATAATTTACTCAGAGGTTGGAACTTGGTTTTGAATTTCCATCTGATTCAGATTTTTAGAGTAAATACCTAAAATGCAAATCAAACCTTTTGTATTTCAGGTAGAACAAAATTCAGACATAGAAGAAAATACTAAAAAAACACCCCAATAACCAAACCATCAGTCTGGGTTCATCTGAAATTTTGTCTCCTGAGTCTGCAGAGTTGGTAGCCAAGCTGAAACCAGTGGGTAGCAGTGCTCCAACTTGAAGAAGGGCTTTGGAGGAGAGGAGAGGGTGCACAGGCTGCTGGCTGCATGTCCATGGGATGGCGTAGGGAAAGTAGGGCCCTAAGTGTGTGTCAGGTGTACAGGGAAAGCAACCAGGCTTGGACAAACTAAATCCCTGCTTTATGGCTTAATCTTCCTGCTGAATGACAGCTTTTGAAAGGAGCCATTCCCCTCCCACTGAAGTCAGTGGCACCTGCTGCTGTAACTTATTTCACCCAGCGCAGGTGAGAGCAGAATCGATGGTGTTACCTCTCCAGCGTGGCCAGGCCTTTGCTCCTGTTCCCAGTACTACCAGTAACACACAGACAAGTGCTGCATCATTTCCAAATGCCCTCCTCACCTGAAACTGGTGAGCTCAGGAGACTGCAAATAGGCAGGGCCACGATGCAGTCAGAAACTCAGGGTTAACTGCATTAACCTGGGTCATGCTTGAACATGCTGATACCAGCCTTTCATAAGAGATCGAAGTTCTCAGGGCTCAGCTGGAGGATAAGGTCAGAAACTGACATTTTTTATTCTAGTTTTTAGAACTTCTGCCTCCAAACATACAGATGAAGTCCATTCCCTCACTGGAAAGTTAATACTGTGATAGCAATACCAATACAGTGGAGGAATACATGTCACTCAAACGGTATCACAGACTAATGTAGGGAACCGTGTATTTTCTAAAAAGCTGTAAAATTGTTAGTGTTTGCATGCACAACCTTTCCTTTGCTGGGAAAGATTTCAGCTTTTCAGATGTCTGAAAACACAAAAACCAGCTGTGCATGTAGCCTGTTAGCTCTCCTCCAGAGCTGGATGACTGCTCATAAAATGAAAGCAAACACTCCAAACTGGCCTCATCTAAGCCATCCTGCATCGCTTCTGTTATTTGTCGACTAATACAGGGCCAGCTGTCTAGTTAGTGAAACAGAAGCATTAAATTAAAGAAGTCACAGAAAATGGGAGACTGGGAAGCCCCTGAAAGGTCACCTGGTCCATCTGCTGCCCTGTGGCAGGTTCAGCTTTACCCGCACCACTTCTCTCTGGTTTGTCTAACCTGTTTTCCAAAATCATCAGTGATGGAGATTCCAGAATTACCCACCATAAGGTAAAAAGTAAAAGATGTGCTTCATGAAAAATACAAGTGTTCAGCTAGTAGCTTCTCTCTATAAGGTTAATCTGATGTACAACACATCCATTGTGTGGTTTACTAACACTTCAAGGAAACACGCTGATCCTTTGGGGACATGCAAGTCTCAGCACTGGAAAATGGGAGATACATGCTACCTTTTGCCTGGAAGGTTGTTACTGGTAATGTGCATAGATGAATTTTGGCTAGATGGGATTTTTGGTCTAATGTACTTATGCAGTTGCCTTTAAGACCTTAATTGTAACAAACATGATTAGCCTATAATTCTCCAAGAGAGGCTGCACTGTGACAGGGATGGGAGTGTTTGCTTCCAACCTACACAGCCCAGACAGCACACATCCTAGCAGAGGATGTTGTCCCACTGGCTGCTTGCTTTAATTAACATACTGGGGCTGTTTAGTCTGTACAGTGATGAAGCATGGCCATAACCCTTTATACATCCCATCTGCACTCTTTTTAACTGTCCTCAGCCTCTCCCAACATACGTAATTTCAGAGTTTACAGGAAAGTTACTCTATTACTTTCATGTTTCTTTCACCGTTTCGCTATTTCCCAGGCACATACTGAGAAGCTCTCGTGTAGTGCCCTACTAGTGATTTCATTGAGACTACTCAGCTCTTTCTTTGCCTAGCCAAGGCATAAGGTAAAATGGACTGAACCCTGTGTTTGGTGCATCCTCTTCTTCTTTTCCTTCCACTTTTCATCCTTCAGCACATTTTTTATGGAGGCGGCCAAAGTGCTTCCCAAAAGGGCCCACCCCCAAGCTCAGTGCTGAAGTCATTAGGAGAAGGTTGCCACATGTTCCTCAGCGAGTCTTTTCCACACTTCAGGTCCTGTTACTTCTCCCCAGCACCTATTGGGAATGGAACCAAATCGCTTCCTGCAACCTAGCATCCTACCAATGCTATCAAGGTGGCACCCTCATAGTGTTCAAACCAGTCAGTGCTAGAGTAACAGAAACACGTAAGCATGCTGTTAGCACATTATGGCTGGTGGGTTGGTTTTTTTTTTTTTAATATCAAATGTCCACATCTTAATCCCAGTCAAATTAGCTGAACTCCTAAACACTCTTGTAGGGACTGCAAGTGGGTGGAAAGGAAGAATGTTTGTAAATGGATGAGAGAAAACAGCGGGAAGAGGTTTTCACAGAAGAGGCAATTCAGAGCTAATCCCAGGCTCTGCTGCATGGCAGTGTCTCTGAATGCCCTCTCATTTACAGATGAAGAGCAATCGACTCTTGAACATTACCATTTATGCAGTTTCCACACTGTACTATTTATAATATGTTTTAAACATTTTTTCCAAATCTGTGTAATTCACAGGAGGATGGGAGACAAACTGGCAATGGAAAGCAGCAATTGTAAACTAGTTAATAGGCCTGACTGTCATTTTTATTCAGCCTGTATGTGTAAAGCTGTTTTAAAGTAGCTTTAAGGAAAATGAGAATCACTCTCTTGAGCTTATGCTGTTTTATACAGTCTGAAGAGCTAGCACAAAGGTTGTATTCCCTTCTTCAGTTCATGGACTATAAATCAGAGAGTATTAAAATTTTTAAAAATAATTCTGAATCTGCTCTGCTTAACATCGGGAAAATCCATGATTCCAGTGATAGAGAGTAACAGTATAAAATTTGTTTACCCATATCAGGTACTGCAGGTTTTACCATCAATTCCTGACTTACCAGCAGCTCTCTATATCAGCTGGACTTTCTTCATAGCCTCATATTCCAGTATTTTCCTAGCCTGAAGCTTCCTAATTTGCAAGATATAGCCTGATGTTGACCATTCAAAACAAACTCTTCTCTGGCAGATCAAAACTCCCTGTGCCCAGCAGAGTAGGCACATACATATTACTTGCTTCCTAAACCAGGACTCCTAGAGCTTCACTTTCTGGCCTCACTTAAGAAGCATTAAAATTAGAGAAGGATGCAAGTCAAAAGATTTGAGGCTCTGAGGCATTGCACTGAAGTCTGGATGTCTGTCGTTTGTTTGTTTTTTTCTGGGTTTTTTTTTTTTTTTTTTTTTTGGCTTCTTTTGAACCTTATCCAAAGTACTTGAATGTGGTGGAATTAGAGACAATGCCGAATTGCTGGCCTACCACTTGTTATCTTTTTCTCCCTATGACTTCTCCTCCTCTGTGGTAATTGCTCTTGTTTGAGTAAATTTGGTTGAGTGCAGCTTTTAAATCCCTCTCAGACTGAGGCCCAAATTGAGAGTTGAGGAAGAAGAAATTAAGAGGTGAAATTCCTGGGAGCAGAGAAATTGAGCTAAAATCCTATTCTCACACTCAGAACTTTCACAGATGCTTTTTAATGTCTGCACATGTATCCAAAAGAACAAAATATCTACCAGAGGGTTACCTTTGCCAGTATTTCTCAACAAATCACCAGAAGCTTTGGATATGCAAAAAACACTGGATGTTTTTCCCACTTTTTTTAAACATCACAGTATGATCAGAAATAAATGGGTTACTGTTGGTTTCAGCATAGCTTCATACTGTCCAGAAATAAGGTGGCACAAAAACCTTTTAGGTAAAACTGGAAATTTCATTAAGACAGACAACTGAAACACTTTCTTTGTTAGACATAATTAGCAGTTCAAAGACACTTGCCTTTCAAAATCTCTGCTTTGATTCCTGTTAGATACAAAGGCAGTGATATATGACATGACATTCATCAACTAACTCTCAATATAAAAAAAAGTGATGATTTTTCTCTGAGGGAAATGGGAAAGCAAACTTTTTTTTTTTTTTTAAATAAGCTTGAGAAATAATTTAAATGGCTGTGAAATATCCAGCAGTGGTTAGTAGACAACTGGATGGAAGATTTTAAAATTCAGTTTCTGCCCATTCCCAATATTTTTCCTTTGAAAGTATTTTACTTTCTGACATTTCAGATATTACTTATAAGAATTTTTTTTCCTTGTTTTTAAGATATCTCCTGTTCAAATTTGCCTCAAATTCAGCCATGCCATTCTGACAGCTTTCTTTGGGACTAGTCAGTTCTTCTGCAGTGTATTCCAATTGAGAGGTTTCAAAGTAGTTTTATTTTATTTTTGATCCTTCTGTGACTATCAAGTATTGTGCTGGCCTTTTTTTTTTCCAGTTGGCTACTCTAGTGTTTCTTTCTCTTTATTCTCCACTGACTCCCAGCACATTTTTATTTTATAGGTGGATACTCTTTTGTGTACTTTTCTTTGCATATTATTTTTCTTAGCCTCTGGATTCTACAATTAGCATGATCCTGCCTTTTTATTTTAGTAATCCAGCTAGAATAACTCATGGCAAAATGTGAGGAGCAGAGGGACTTTTGAGTATGAACTGCTCACAGCAGAAATCCAAGGTCTGTGCTGTAGCTGAGAGTTCAGGGGAGAAGGGGTCATTGGTCCTACTTCACCTTAAGTACCTTGATGTGGCTTTGATGACCGCAACAGGTTATTTCCATGTGCCCAAAACCTGCCCCTTCAGGTTTTGCACAGGCTGTGGGCAGCATTTCAAGCTGTGCAAATAGAGAAACTGAAAAGCCAGTAGAAATACTCACTGGTATAAGTGAGTTTAAAATCAAGGTGTGAAAATAACTATACAGGTTAATAATGATCCTACATCCCTGTTTCTTTGTCCGTATCAGTGGTCCAAGGTTATAAACATAACCCAGGCTGTCTTCTGACACAGGACTTTCTCTCTCTTCCCTTGTTACCAGTCTGATAGCTTGGAAGTGTGACTGCCTCTGTTTCTGTCTCAGTGCCGTGTATGAAAAGCAAACATCTGCAGCAAGAAGCATATCGGAGGCCTTGGTGGAAGAGGCAGGATGTACTTTGGAAAAGCAAATGTTCGAAGGAGCCATAGGTGCTGCTTTGCACAGAGTGACTCAGCTCTCTGGGCACGGATTTGCCAACATAAATGCAGTTTAACTCAGTGTTTCCATGAAACCAATGAACTGACAGTCATACTTTGAGGTCTGGTACTGCCATGTAAAAACTTCAACTTTGAACTTCTTGCTATTGAAAGAGATAACTAAAGTGAGCACATTTGATTTATTATCTGTGCTATGCTGCTATGTAAGTAAGAGCAACACTTGCAAGCACTGTATTAACACCCAGTCAGGAAAAGTCCCTGCCCCAACGAGCTTTGGGTCTACACGGGAGAGAAGATCAGGCAGGAGGACAACGGGAGAAGCCAGAGGTAATGTGACCAACAGAAAGATAATCCATATGTCCCCAGTTCAAGGTTGTCCCTCTCTAACACCTTTGCAGAGCTAATGTCCTCTCATAAGTTACATGCCCTTCACACACCAAAATGCAACTCTGCTTTCTGGTACTTCACAACAGGAGGGAGCAGAGTGTCTGGTCTATGTGAACAGAAGAAGAAATTAATCTAAAAAGTTTGTAAAGTCCACAAAATATTTTGGGAAAATGTTCATTCTGTTTCATATATGAACTAACGTGGTGGTCTCTGACCTGCAAGTGTTTGCTCTCAATATTTTCCTAGAAAACTTTTAAATAGACGGAAGATTGAATGACCAGCAAACAGTAAATAACAATTATTTCAGTTTTGGCAGTTGAGTGTGGAAACCTGGCTCTAAAAACCATGATAATGCAGTTGGAGACCAAAAACATATTGTAGGTGTGCATGCAAAACTAATGTAACTTAAGGTTTGACATTAGAAGTATTCATTGAACAGTACAGAAAAACCCTCCATCTCAGTAAATTTCAAGATTATTAAAAGATAACTTAGAAAACAGAAAGAAGAACATTTAGTCTTTTATTGCCTACTCTTGATGCACATGTGGAGTCTTGTTTGGACATGCATTCCTTTCTTCTCTAAACTGAAATATTCACTGCCTTTGTAAAACACAACAAACGACTATTTCATCTACCTAACTGCCAGATATGACACCCTATGAGTAAAAGAGCTGCATGTCATCAAATCCTGTACTGAGTGGTTTTCCTTTAAAGACACCATTTTCAGTTTATCTCAAAGTCCAGCTTAGGTCTGAGTATCTCTCTTATGCCGGTACCACCAAATTGTATCAACATTATAGGATTATCAAGTGGGATCAATTACCCTGTCAACTCTGGCTTCACATTGATACTTCCAGCAGAGCAGATGCTATATTTTATTAGTTACAGAGACTCACTGTGCATCCAGAAACTGCCCTCTGCGCCCTGCTTTTATAATAGGATTCAATACAGCTGAGCAAATACAACCTCTGTAATAGATATGAAATACAGGAAGATAATAGGAGCAGGATGAACTCTCTGATTAGGTATACTGTGCACAATGAATCAGAAATACAGAGATTCTTTGCAAGACAGGGAAAAAGGAGGAGGGAAAATGTGTTTAAGGTCTGCCATGAAGGCCTAGGAAACGCTGTTTGAAGGATTTCTGTCCTAACCAACTGTGTAATCCTTACCAAAGGCCTGAACGCAATTACAACTTCAGTATATTTCCATGCTGCACTTTAGTTAAATTCTTAACATTGCAGTCAAATAGGGGGGGAAAACCAAAACAAATCCAACGTACTAGTTGTTAGTAACCTCCGAATAATTAACTGACAGCAATTCCCCAGCCCAAACAGCTTAATCCATTTGTTTCTACTTACCTCCATTTCTGTCTTGGATATCTAAAGCAAAGGCTCATTTTGTCCTGCAGATTCAGTGCTGCTGCTCAGTATTATCTTGCCTGATCATAAAAAGGCTCCTGACCAAAAGGAAGAGGAAAGCAATACGTAAAACAAACACAGAAGCCCAAGAGGAAAGCTACACCCTAAAGACCAACACTAATAGCAACTGTGAGACAGGGAAAGAGAGAACACTCCCAGTTACTAACTTTTTCCATTGAAACATGTGCTACAAAACAATTTCGCTGCAAACTTCTCTTCCTCCTTGCAAGCAATGCTTTGCTGTATGTGTAGACCTCAGATAAACTACATGATGAGTGGCTTTTTTATGGACCAAGCAAGCAAATCAGTGAAATGCAAACTAGAAGCTCAGCTGGCTGCTTTAAAAATATAGTGCTAGGCAGTAATTATCACAAGGTGCATTTGTCCATACTTCAGGGGTTTTTTTTTTAAATTCAAAAGTCTTCAATGGAAGCAGAGTCATATTTGAAATAACCACCTATGGGACTTTCTGGCCAGAAAGCCTTAGTGCAGCAGAGGTGAATGTTTAGATGATTAATAACTTAATTTTTTAAGAGCTTGATGGGCAGACAGGGAAAATATGCCAAACTGTCCTTGCCTCAGAGGGATTGCCTCTGCCAAAGAAGAACTGCATTGAGAGAGAGAGCTCATGATTTCACCTCTAAAGACTTTAAGGCTAGAGGGACGTGCAGAGGGGCAAAGTGGGACTTACTGCAGCAGCAGAAGCTGCTGGGCCCAGCTATGTTTTCACACCCTTGCCTCGGTGGATTTAAGCTTCTCCAAGCTCCAGGGCTGTTCCTTGGTGTAGGTCATAGGGTAGCTATGCGTGTGAGCCCACAAAGGCTGTATGGAAACTTTTGTCACTGACATTTAATATGCAGCTTGGAACAAATAACAAACAATTTGGTTTGAATTAAAAAGTTTTGACAGTTACATTTTGCCAAATGTTAGTCAGAAAGGAAAACTGATGGATGTGTCATGTTTGAAAATTCCTAGGGTGTAGTAAACTCATTTGTTTTCAAAAAGTTAGGATCAGATTCTCCTCTTGCCTCAGAATAAATCTGGAACTACTTCAGGGACACCAACAGAAATTAAGGTTGTTCCATTCACCAGAGTAAATGAAATCTGCTTTGAGCCCACAGCCAGAAAACGCTGTATCCAGTAGCAGAGGTGTGAAAGAACTGCTGCAGGCAGTAAGACGGATGGTGGTCCTATTAAAGGTAATATTATTCCACCCCCCGCCCCCCCCAACTTAACCCTCCCTGTGACATCTGGCTATTGCAGTTTTCTATCTCCACATGCTGGGGTGATATGCTGGTAGGCTTTTTAAAAGTTATGTAAGGAGACACACGGATCACGTATAAAGGTGATGGGAGAAAGGAGTCTTCCGGTTCCCACCTGGGATATTCAGAGACCTGATGACATTTGGTTCCCAAATCCCCTTGGACCCAATGGAGCAGGCATGCAGGTATCCTTGGTGCTCCTTGAAAACTGCAGTCAGCATCTCCTCCGAGTCTTGTTTTCTGAAGGAATTTTCCCACGTGTGCTCCTCAGCTAGTAGCAAACCAGAAAGCCTTTCCATCCAGAGTGCCAAACAATGGCATTCAGTAAGTGATGGCCCTGGGACGCAAGCCCAGGAGAGGCAGAAGTGTCCCCAGCCCATCACCAGCCCTGACTTACCCATTTCCTTTAAGCTGAGAACTGCTCACTGGCAGGAGTAACCCCCCAGTCAGAAGGCAAAGTTAGATGCACATCTCCCCTCCAGTGCAGCGGGGCCCCATGCAAACCCTAGAGCAGAATCTGGCCAAGGGTTTAAGACTGAGGTCTTAAAACACCGTACAAAGGGTGAGAACCGGTTTCATGGGACAGGACAATTGAGTTACACCACTGAAGTCCTTGTATATAAAACCAGACCTTTAAAAGAACATAGAAGTGACCCCTTTTTTTAAAGAGTTGTTTTGGGTTATTCCTTTATGAGTGCTCCTTTTGGTCTGGCGCAACATGGAGTTACATGGCAGCATGGTTTTCCCCCCCTTTAGCATTTTCTTTCAGAAAAAGCATCTGGCAATGCTGCCTTTGTGGCTGGTTAAAAGCTTGACACACCAACTCTGAATAATTGAGCCAGGTTAATGGTAGAACATCATTTACATGCCTCCCAATTACTTTTAATGAGCCTGGTTGGTACGGGTGTTTGGAGTAATTGTCAGCTATGGATTTGTTTGGTTTTGTACTTTCTCACTGTTCACAGAGGTGGTCACCTTATGAAAGATAATCAGTGGCGTAATTCCAGCACAATTATATTTAAGCTACTGGTTTGCAAAGGGTCTTTATGTAGCTTGAAGCAGAATATTTTCTTCCTCATTATTAATGCAGCATTGCCAGCAGCATAGGTAACTTTATCAGGATTATCAAACTCTGCTATACTTGCAAGCAAGGACATGGTTTATAGTCAATCCAGAGGCTAGTTACTACCAAAAATAGTGAAATTGTCCCGTTCTCCCCTCTCTGTATCATTCTGTATATTAATTTTATTAATACTGGAGCATAATATATATTTAGCCCTTGTAATTAATTACAATTAATTATATAATTACATCTTTTTCTGTACGTACCCTCTTTTGCACTGCTGCTTGCCTGCACACATGGTGAGCTGGTTCAGAGAGTTAAATGGGCAGTAAAGTAACTCTACAAATAGGGCGTGAACTGTTTGCTGCCCATTTAACTCCTTGAACCAGGTCTCTAAGAAGGCAGATAGCAACAGTGCTGGCACAAGGCAAGTGGTAGAAATGGGTGGCTCAGGACACTGTGTATGGGGAGAGAAGGTGTGAGGAGCAAGATTATCCTGTGCGATTGTAAGATTGTCTAACTGTGTTAGAAAGGTTTAATGAGGAAGGTTTGGGGATTAACAGGTGCTGAAAATTGACAGCAATGGATGTTTAGCTATTCTTGAGTATTTGTACCTAGTCTATGTGAGACAAAGACTACATCTTTCACTGAAAACCGCCTGAACTCTGTTAACTCCACACCATTTCAGACAAATCATAGGAAGAAAGAGATAGGCCCTGCAGATAGCTGTTTGTCAGGGCAATGGATTTGCTCTCCTGGAAATGCCCTGACAGTGGGGTGTGCAAGACTTGACTGCTTAAGAGAGCGGTGCAGTGACGGCAGGTGGATGGGCACATTGCCGTCAAGCCAAAAGAGAACTGGTTACTCCATTGCTGCATGAAGGTGCCACCACTGCAATTTAACACCAAGGTGAACTAGAAGGATTTCTAGCTGGAGACTGACTCTGTAGTGTAGTTGTAGGGCACCCAACCACTGGCCCAGCTGGCTATTCCACCCTGTGCCTAAACAGCAGGAGCTGTGGTGGAAAGCTGGTCACAGCTGGGAGGGTGCTCAGAGGGATAAGGGCACTGAAAGTCCCTACTCTTAGTCTGCACATGCTGCTAGCGTACTGGCAGTATGGGTGTATTTTTATGGCGGTTGGCCTTACCACAGGGCAGTTCTGTGGAGTTAAGGACAGCTCTAAGCCAGCAGTGCTCCAGTCAGGCTTTAATTCTTCAAGACAAAGCCACTGCTGATTTGCTGTGCTTGCCTCACTGGCATGTTTTGCTGATCAACTTATTCACTGAGTGTGGCCCTTTGCACACCAGGGAGCTGTTACAGTGGGAAACAGACTTCTCTGTGAAGCTTTAAATAAGATTTGGTTTCTCTTTTTTTGTTCATTTGGAAGAAGCTCTGTGCTGACATGTCAACATGTTTTTCTTCCATCTGTATGTGTTTATCCTTGAATTAGAGCATCTCAGAAGCTGGAGAAGGGGAAAATCATTTTAGTCCATCTAATCTATCTAGGATGTCAAATACAAGATGGGCCACTATTATATATTTTCCAGAGTTAATGTTCCAGTTGATGTGTTGCTTCTAATATTTTGCATAGAAGAATTTTTTACTTCAATAGATCTCTTTCTCTTTGAAGGAGGTTTGTGATGGCCTTTGTCTCACTGCTCTCCGGGTAACTATAATGCCATTGTTCCACCCCCATTCATCTGTGCAGTATTGACACTTTCCCTTTGAAAATCAGCTTTCAATAAATGTTGACCCAGCCAGTCAAATTCTTTGTTCTACTGTTGTTCATGCTTTGTACTAACAGTCTCTCTAATTGCATCTTTTTCTTTGCCTTTTAACTGAAACACAGCTTTGCAGCTGAAAATGTTATAGCCTTGGCTGTTAAGTTGACTCTGATCCCTGTCCTTGCCTCCATGGAGCATCAGTGGCTTGCAGACAGCAGTTCAATGGCTATCTCGGTTCCCGTGCCCTGCTTCTGCGAGGCAGAAAGCATTAATTTAAGTACTTTCCTCTCTGAATGAGTGTTGGAAGGCATTTCCACAATGGTGGCGTTTCATGGCTAAGTCTCATTATCACTGCTCCTGGTGGTGCAGGGAGATGCGCAGACACGGAGGCAGGACTTCCAGTTCTTAGCCCAAGGCGATTCACCCTTAATGGACAGATATTCAAAAGAGCCCAACAGGGTGGAGTTGAGGATTTGCACAACTTTGGCCTTAAGTGATTTGCTCAGTCATCAGCAAACAAGTCTGTGACTGTCAGATCCTGAAGAGAGAGTAGATGCCTTGCACAGTGTTACACTTCAGTACTGTGGTCCAACATTATAGACTTCAGCGTTACAAACTCAGGTTTCTCAGACTTAAGGCTACAGGTTACATGACAGCTGAGGAGACACTTTCCAAGTCCAATTTCTGGGTTTATGCCCTCAGACTTTGCCTGTTAAGTCTTTCAGCTTTGAAAGCACTCTGTGGGCTTGGGCCACAGATAGCGCATATGTTAATATAGACTGGATTATATACCATAAATACATGTGAAGTGAGGTGATGTCGGTTGCAATGAAGTACTAATGAACTCCATAGAACAGTAGAGCTGATTGTACTCAGCTTCGTTTGGGAACAGAGATCAATGCAAATTAAATTTGTTCTCACAATAGCAGTGGGATCCCTGGGAAAGCAGAGAGAAACTGGAAAAGGGCATTTTAGAAAAGACGTTACAAAGTGATTTACAGAAGATTAAAGGATGACATAAAATACCAGTAACCATGAAAAGCCTGGAGGCTACTCTGTAATATTTTGAAGCAGGAAAATTTACTCTTGGGAAGCAAAAGAGGAAAATAGAAACAAAGGAATCAATCCATACTTAGAGGGGGCTGGATTGTAAATTCATTGCAATCAACAGTAATTTTTCTACAATGGGTCAAGCCCATATAGCTGTGTTGTAACTGTTGCACAGGAACCGTAACAGTGCAGAAAATGGTGGAGGGCATCTGTGCAGTTCCTTTTAAAGAGGCAGAATATACTGTCCTTTGCTTTGCAGACAGGATTGGGAATGACGGATCTCACCTGTCCCTTGGGACTGCCAGGTAGCTAGCTACATGGCTCGGGTCAGGAGGCAATAGTGAAGTTAATTAAGCGCAATAACATGATGAGGGTGAAAAGCGAGTCGGTGAAGGGAGAGGTTGACATTTTCTTTCCTATTCAGTAAAACATTAAAGCCTCTTTACATTGTTGTCCTCTCATCTTTTTTTCCTTCTTCTCTTTTTTTAAATCATTTTTTTAAAGAGATACCCAGAACACCCCCCACTCCACGTTTTCTTCAAGAAAATCCCACGCACACTACAGTTTTATGCTATTCGACTATACTGTTGATCTTCCTGAGATAATCTGTTTGAAAAATTCATCTCCCAGGGACCATGCCGCCCAAGGTGGCCATTTCACAGCCTTCTCGGGGCAGCTGTTTTACAGCAGCACGGTGAGTCACGGGAGCGAGACGCAACCTCGGATGAGCAAGCGTGGATTCCTCAGATGAAGACATGAGAACGTGTTTCTCCACCCAAGAGTCAGGAGTTTGTAATTGCTCAAAGCCGCCATCATACAGGATATCCTAAGGGGCGATTTTGGCTGCCTCAGCTTCCCACGTACCTGGTGGAGCTTCCCCCCGGTTTGGCAGCCCTGAAGTGTGCGGAAAGGGAGGGTCACAGCCCAGAGGGGTCAACACGTATGGCCCAGCTCACACCTTGTGACAGTGCTCCCCAAAATGGCTTTGCAAGCCCACAAAAACACTTTCCCAGCGAGCGTTGCTTCCTTCGAGAAGTCTGGAGTTTTCCCAGCTGCTAGAAACCCTCCTTTCGGGCCGGCTCCGGTCACGACTCCATTACGGCGCTCCAACTCACGCAGGGAAAGGCCGAATGCGGTGCTGCCCCGGCCCCGCCGCTCCGGGGGCGGCTCCGGGACGCGGGGCCGGGCGGAGGGGCCGGGGCGGCGGGGCCGGGCGGCGGGGCCGGGTCAGCGGTTCCCGCCCGGCAGCGGAGCGGCTGCCGCAAGATGGCGCCGTCGCCATTGCAATGAGCGGCCGCCGCCGCCTTTCCCCAGCCGGGGCTGGCCGAGCGTCGCGGAGATGTCTCTCCGGTTCAGTGTCACTTCTCGTCACCGCGGCCCTGCCTGACCGCTCCGGGCTGCGGCTGGCCCTGGTTCTCCTCCTGCAGGCCCGCGGGATGGTGGCCGGGCCCCCATCACCCCGGAGTCCCCCATGAGCTGAACATGGCCACCGCCGCCGGGCCGGCCCTGCCCGGTGGTGGGACAGGCCCAGCCGCCCAGCGATGGCCCTCATGGGCACCTGGCGCCTTCGGCAGAAAGAAATGAGCACAAACTGGCTGTGGTCCGTGGTCGGTCACGGTTTAGCGAGGTACGGGCCCAGTTCTGCGCGTACCGCCAGCACCCTCCTGACGCTACTCAGGACAATTCACTCAAAAGCAGCTGTATTGGTGCTGAAGCTTGTTGTGGACTTTCTAGATTATACTAAATACACCTTGAAAACAACAAATACATTAATAGTATGGCTGGCAACATGGAAAGGATTATACTAAAAAAGGCTTTGAAAGAATAATGTGGGAGAAAAAAAAGATTTTCCACTTTATTATTTTATAGCTAACAGATTGGCCCTATGAAGGGAAAGTAGTCATGAACTTGAAAACAACTGAACGGTGGGTATAACTGCACTTTTGAGGAAAAATTGATACTTTTGTGGGGTTGACAGCAAATCCCAGGTCAGAAGTGTAGGGACATACGGATCACCCATATAAATGCAACATCAAATTCACTTTCTTGCTTCCAACAAAAGATCATACTTGTGTCAGCTGCTTTCAGAGGTTAATACACATTTCTGGATAGAAGTTGTTTTTTTCAGCAGTTACAGATTTCTTGATAGTTATTGTCCCTCCTGCATTTTATTCGCAGTTAAAAGTATCTGGATACTCTTATTGATAGGAACAGCTGAATCTTTTTTAGGGTCCTGCTTATTTGGCCTCATAGTAATTCATGACAAATGCATCACAAATTAATTATGTGTTCTGGGAAACAAGATTTTCTATCTTCCCTTCTAGTGGTTGTTGCCATTTAATTTCATTGGTGCACCTCTTGTTGATATAGTGCAAGACACAGTAAACCTTTACAGTCTCTTTTCCATTTATTTTTCATAAACATCTGTTAATGTCAGTTCTAACTCACTTCCTTCTTCCACTAAATTTTATTTGATCTGTATGCTCATGAATGTCTTTTGCATGTTAATAACTGCTCTTGCCCTTCCTTGAAGCTTCTTCATTTCTGTTTTATGATTTGTCAAAAGGGGAGTCTAGTTGAGATAGCAGTATTAAAAACATGGAGGTGGAAAGTAGGAAGGGCTGATGTAATGCTGAATACAGGTGGGAATGCTGCACAGGATAGGGGAGGTTGCATTACCTCTGCCATAATAGTGGCAAGCCCGTATCTCAGTGCAGTTAGTGTTGAGTCCTACTGACAGTAGCTCCAAAGGCATGTTGAAAATTTGGGAGTGAAGAGCCATTAAAACATCAAACACCTTGGAAAACGTTACCTGCAGGGATAACTTTCAGGGCAGCTTTATGAGTTTAAGGAAGATTTGATCAGAGTCTTAAGCACCCTACAGAAAGAATACAAATTCAATAATAAAGCAATCTTCAATGTGCTAAAATAAATGTAAACAGATAGCTGAGGGCAGTCAAATGTAGATTTACAATAAATTGCAAAATCCTAACAGGATAATTTGCTGTCAGCACAACTCTCTGGAGGCCTTGGTGGCCATCCATCCTTGGGAGTTTAAATGTGATCTACCTAAAAATCCTGTAATTTAACATGGTTCTACATTTCCTGAGCATCTGTGGTAACAAAAGGAACCAGAACCTGAACTCTGAAAATACAGTTTATTTCTGTAAGATCGGAAAATGCTGCCAAACAAACACTCCAGGTAATAGGTGTAAAAAGGGAACAATCTGTCTCATGGAAAGAATATTTAGAACAGCTCAGATTAAGGAAGTGACCCCGGCCCAGAGGCTATTCCAAGATATTGGATGATTCTTCATGCAGCCAAATTCCCTGGGAGGTTGTGAGTAATGTTTAGTGGGTATAAGATGCAATCTCATTTCCTCTGGATAAAAAACACACTTAAGCCCACACACTGTTGGATTACAGGTGTGCATACTGGAAATGAAAGGGGAAGGTATATTTCTAAGCCCAGTCAGTACTTTGCTAAAATTCCCTATGATGATACAAACACCCTGGGATTTTACGCCCAAATGTGGATAACAGCTAGGATCCTTGCTGATTCCCTTCCAACTCTGTCTGTCTATTCATTGTACCTAACTCTGCCTGAGGCAAAATGTCTCAGCCTTTCTCATGGGCAATGCCCATGAGACTGTGGGGGATGTACCGCTTCACAGCACAGCCTCCCCAGGACTGCTAACTCCTTGGGCAATCCTGGGAATTTCTGCTGTGCTCTCATCTGTTCAAGGTATTTTCATTCTGTTTGGTAACATGGGAAGGAAACACCAGCAGTGTAAGAGCAGGAGAGAAGCAATATTAGATGATGTCTGTTATCCCAAATTACAGTAACGCCAGACCAGAGCATGAGCTCTGGTAATGAGCTCATGTGGGTGGTGCTGCTGAGGTGAAAAGTAAACCCAGTACCCTGATGGCTTGTACTCACCTCTTTCATGCAACACTGGCTTGGAGAATGCCTACCTCGGTAACTTTTACACCTCGTCTTGCAAACTTTTGATCAGTGTTGCTGTGCAAAGGTCTCTCTTTGCAATTTCCACCCTAGAAGGGCTGCATTTTAATAGGGAGGAAACTGAATCCTGTAACCCAAGCTGTGTGTGATGTGAATGAGTAAACTATGGGAAAACATGAGACACACCAGCTCTGATATAAGAACAAACAAACAAACTTGATATTTACCTACCCAGTCAAACAGGACAGGGTTTAAAATTCTTTTCTTGCTACTAGCATTGAAAAACCTAACCAGACCTGACCTAAATCCCTTTGAAATGACTGTACGTTATTGCCCAATTCTTTAGGTTTCCCAGCATAGATGCAACTAGGTAGGTGGCTGCTGCCAGTGTAACAGTTTGGAAAGGAAATAAAAGACCCATTAATCCCTTGAAAAATCCACGTGTGTTTCGCCTTGGGGCTCTACACTCGGCATGACCTCAGTTTGCGTCCTTTACTCACACAGAAATGTTCTTGTCTTTAGCCCTGTTGCCAGGAGTTCATTTCTCTGCTGAGCTCTGCTGTCAGCCTCCTGGTATCCCTTGCCAATGGCACTTTCATTGAAAGTGCCTTCTGTTGGCACGCTGTCTTGGGAACTGAAGATCTTCACCATACCAAGGGCTAGTCACATCTTCTGCAATGGATTTTTTTTGGTAGCTTCTTCCTGTTTTTTCCTTAGTGTTATCTGTCTCCTAACTTCTTATTATCTCAAAGCTGAATCTGGCATTCCCTTTGTGTTCTTCTACCATGCAGTATTGCTATTCTGAATGTTTAAAGATTTGAGGTTCTGCTTTCCATTTCACTTTGCTGTCCCATTGCATCTTCCATCTTCTGGCATTTAGTTTTGAGATACAGTTTCCTGTGAACCTCCTGCCTCTAAGCCTTGTTCTCACAGATTCTGCCTGTTTGCTCCAAGGAAGTGCTTTCTGTGTAAAGCCTCCATCGTGGACTAGAATATCTGTGCAATGCACGTATGTGAGAGGTAGGGCATGGAGGGCAGCCATGGGGCTAATGTGAATAGGACACATTAATACAGTTTGTGCTCCGAGTTTCTGCTGCCTTGGTCACTGGGGAATGGCACTTTCAGTGGTTTATGTTGGATAACTTCCAGAATTGTCCTTTTGTGGGACTGAAAATGGCACTGAGAGGTTTCTGCATAGCTCACGCAAATGCTATAAACATTTAAATACAATTAACGCATTGAGAAGATATAGCTACCGTATGGTGTGTCCGAGACATGGGCACTTATCCAAAATAGTAATTCTCTCAGTGCACTTATTTCTTTGGGGTAATGATGATGAGGGATTTCCTTTAACATCTATAGAGGACACCTGGGCCTGCAATGTTCTTTTTAGAAAGGTTATTTCAACAATAGATACATATTTTCTTGTCATTATACACAGTACAGTATCTGTTTCCAGAGTCATTGCTCTAGTAGAGAGCCATTTTATTGAAGTATTATTCACTGATAATGGTCATATTCTTGCCATGTATTGCCAAATAAGTATAACATTAAATGAGCAAATATTACTGCATATGCATGCGTCTGAGAACGTACAGTCACCACTGAAGGTTATCAGTGCAGACAAACTGTAAAATAGCCACATAAGGGCTTAATCCTGCGAAGTGCTTCACTTGCTGCAAGGGGTCTGTGTCCACGGGGGTCCCAGCAGACGTATTTGTCAGTGCTGGGCTGCCAGCCTCTTTCACAGACACAGGGCTCAGACCTGGCAGGAAGCAGGCCCAAAGATGGACACCACAGATAATATGTCCCGCATAAAAGTAGCCACCTCTTTGAATTTCAGACATGTGGTCATTAATGGCCACCTCCCCTACAGCTGTCTGAAGCCTCTCCTGTGCCTTTCTCTTGTTCCAGGTGCATGTACGACGCATTCCTGTAGCATCTAGGGATTCTGTTATGTTGATGTCGCATTGTTAATGCTTCCATGAGAAACACACCAGAAGAAAACTTGGTTCACCTATCTTTATTTATATATTTATCTATAATATATAGATCTGGTGTTTTTGTACTCAGATAAAATCACATAAACCACTACTTAGGGTCAGGGTTTCTCTCAAGAGGCTGTTTCACATTGTGGCCAGTGGAGCCTAGGCTCAGCTGTGTGTTGCTGCTTGTCAAGCATCAAAAACCCTTGGGATCACTGGCTGTATAAGTTCAGGGTCTCCCGGCCATGGTTCATACCTTTCCTGCTTTATGAGTTGCAAAATGCAGGCGCCAGGCCACTGGGTCTTTCCCTCTCCCTTAGGTGCTGTAAATATACTTTGCTCCAAGTCACGGTGCTGTCCGCAGAAATTGCAGACGTGTTCTGTAAATTGCTGCCCTTGCAGTTAAGAGATGTGTAAAATACAACGTTTGTCTGTGTGTCAGAGCAGTCCTGAGTGTTGTTATAGGCAGTTTTAATTTCCAATCTGTTGAACTCACATTTTACTGTAAAACACTTCACCAAAAAGGTAGCACTTCTTTGGTTTCTCTTGTATGAATGGGCCATTTAGGATGAAATGCTGCATGAAGCCTTGCATGGTGATGCTGTGAATTGCTAACAAAGTGTATTCCCTGAAGTACCCTAAGATGCCTCAGATAGATGCATACCTCAGTAGATTGATGTGGTCTTTCTGCTGTTACCGCCACACCAGGATCTGGTGTGTGGAGGTCAGTTACTACCAGGAAAGAGATTCCCCATCATATGGAGGTGAACCATCCCTGGGGAAATGTCGTTTGCTTTAATGTCCTTGGTCAGTAACCAGAGGAGCAAACTTTATGTTCACAAATCATTGCTCCTAACTTCAGAGCTTTTGTGACAATTTTCTGCCTCACTTGTTTGGTGATAAACTGGGCAAAGGCTCACTTGGCATGCTGGAGAACATTTCCTCCATTGGAGACAGGAGGAGCTTGCATATTAATTATTAAGGCAAGAGAAAGATGCATACCCCACTCAGCTACACCAGCCTGGCTGGTAAATAGAGGAGTTTGTGCCTAAAAGAGAGAACAGAGGGCTTCTGTTGCTCACTGGTGTCCATATGCCCAGCGAGTGTGAAGCTTCACTTAGCCTCTCAGTAAGCCTTTCATTTGCCATTGCAATCAGGAGACCTTCACGTTGAATGGATATGCTTCTACCTGTGTGCACCTATTTAGTCAGCTGTCTTAGCTCCATGGTTGCAGGGAGTCTTCCTGCTATTAGCATAATGTGCAAATAAAGATTTGCAATTAGATTCAAATTTTACACTTTGAAACAAGTCTGACTGTATTCCCTAGGTCAAGATTCTCCCCTACTCACTCCTGTCTTGGATTTGAGCTGTATTTAAGCAGGGCCATTAAGTTCTTGGAGGTGGGTGTGTTTTGCTGCCCTTGCCAAGGCTGGTTGCTGGCATTATTGATACTGAGATTGAAGCAGGTTCTAGAGTGCTCTGCTGACTCCAGTCCTGGGGCTGTCCAGATCAGTCGTGAAAGACAGATCCTGCCCAGACAAAGCAGGATCACACATGGGCATTGATCAGATTATGGATCTTGTAGACTTGAAATTATTGATGGATACAAAAGCTTATACTTCTTGAACACTATTTTCTCTCCTTTTTTATAAGTGCCTCCAAAGTGAAGAGGAACATATCATTAATTCCGAAAAAGGGAAAGCTGGAAAGATCAAAGTCTTTCAAATAGCAACACTTTTTTTCCCCCCTCCAAGAAACTAGTAAAAACAACAAAAGTAGATTTTGGAAAATGTTATTAGGCTTCCACCTTAGGGGGAAAAAAAAAAAGTAATTATTTTGGCAATTACTTATTTCCAAAGGATTAGAAGGTAAGAAAAGAAAGTCTGTTCCATTTTGTAATTTAAAGCAATTAGAAAGGTCCAATTTTGCAAAATTCTGAAATCTGGTAAGGACTTTGGTATCGAGGGCCCCTCTGGGATTTAGCATTCTTCCTCATTTCCTTTGCTCAATTGCAGGTTTTGTATTCATAGCTTACCTCTTCTTCTACTGCTCTCCTAAAATCTGCTGTGCTGGTGATTTCCCATTGACTTTCTAGATGTTGGCACAGACCCTCATGAGGAATCTGTGGACTACACTGACTTGAGCTCTTCTTCCTTGGTCAGCTTTCTGCTGAGTGAAGAGGAGGAAGGAAAAACAGGAGCCTTACAACAGCTCCCTATCACTGCTGTGTAATCCCAATTCAAGCCTTTGGTGGCCCTAGGAAAGTAGCAGGAGCTCTGCTTGGCACCGTTAACCTTGACTGTCAGGGTGAGCCTGCAGGAAGAAGAGGCTCTTCAACTTACTGCTTTGACCCCATAACATGCCACGTTAGTACTAGTTTAATTCAAGTAAATTCAATATGGTTACACCAGGGATCAATTTGTTCTGAAGTTTTTTTCTTGTGTTCATACACAGAAGTGTCAGGTATTGTTAGCAACAGAAGTTTATCTTGTGAGATAGTATTAAGAATGTGATAGAAGTGTGATTTTGTTTCATACTGGCAGAGAATATAGGAAATGCTGTTTGACTCCCTTCACAGCATGGATTAGCAAAATTAGACTTGTCTCCTTTGCACTAACAAGCCCCAGAACAGAATGTGAGCCATTAAATGAAGGAAACTCCTTTCAGACACATACACACACACAAAGCTATGGGAAAATAAATCACCTAGGCTTCCAGGAGGATAGATTATTACAGAGTTCATATCTGTAGGGCATCTACTCTGCAGGATTTTTTGTGCACAATGACATGACTTTATGGTTTTATTTTCATTTTCTGAAGAGTTCACATGACTTGTTGCTACGGGGAACGCCGCAGTTGTCTGGGATACCCTTTTATATTTACATCACACACGCACACAATTCTGCCTATATGCTGACTTGATGCTGCTTGACAAATCAATAAGTAAATATGATGGATGTGTTTATTTAACAGTTTGAGTCAAGTTTTAATCTAGTAAGAGTATTGTTGGATCTTTATTTTATTTTACCATTTGTTTATTTTTCCTTTCTTTGAATTTTTCATGAGTAATGCCTTTGGAACCCAGACAAACCTGGAAGCTGGTAAATCCTGTTCTCTGAGGCTGCACATAACACTGCTTGCCCTGGCAAGATTTGCAGAGAAGTTCATTTCTATATAGGCATCCAAATAAGTGACCAGAATCTAACTCAACCTTCAGGGACAGTCAGAGCCTGGGTGCCAGTTGTCCCTTAGTCAGGTGGTTGAGCATTTCTGGTAACATAGCCCTGGACAGGCATAGTGAACACCTGAAATTTTCCCTGAAATAATTTGAAAATCTGCCCTCAAGGCTAAACCCTGAGTTGATGTAGTGGAACAGAGAGACTTCATTCGTTTTCATCTGGTGGGACTTGAATCTGGCCCAAACTAGTTTCACTTACAAATGAAGCTCAACTTTGAGTAGAAGTTAGGCGAGGACAATAAGCATGAGTTAAAATAAATAGGTATTCTGAAGTCTTCCATTTCAAAGCATGTCTCTGTGGAAGTTCGGTTTACAGACTCTATTCACACAGTGAGGAGTAAGCAGTAATGTTTCAAAGTATTCCTGGAAATTTCCTCCCACAGCTGTCACCTTAAGCACATACCATCCTCCGCTTGGTTTTACAGAGGACTGTGCTAAGAAAGTCTTGGATTCAAAGCTTGCACCTCAGGCAGCAAGGCCTCAGGGTGTGATGAGAAAAATGCCATTTTTTCCTCAACAGATACTTTTGAGCTGGAAATAAGTGTCCCTTCCATGACATTTTCCCCTCTTCACTGCCTCCTTTCTTTTTTTTTTTTCCCCTTTAAACTTTTCAAGATACCTGGTTTCCAAATATCAGGAGCCTGACACTACGAAGTTTTAAAGCTTCATAAAATCCTCAGAGAACTGGTTGAATGCTGCAAAAACATTGCTCACGTCCAAATGACGTTATTTCAGTTCTGAATGACTGTGCATTTTGACCACATTCATGTTCTTTGTTGTTAACTAATCTCAGATGTTCACACTAGACTACTTTTGCTCACATGCATGTTTAACGAAGGACTGGCTTTCAGAGGAATTGAATAATTAGATGTTTGTTCCCAGAAAGAGTATTAACTGCATGTCATGTATTATCCATTATTTCATTAATTATTTATCACTTGTAATCCTTATTTAGGAAGTTCTAGTTATCCAGTCATCCAAGAATAGTATCATGCAACTTGTGCCGTAATTTTGTAGTCATATAAAGACATGAAAAGCTGTCGCTACTTCTGGAAGATGGTGCTGCTGCCTGCCCATTCTTGTCCCTCATCCTACATGGTCCCTTCTTCCATCACAAGAACTCACTTGCTCTTTCAGAGAAGGAGGCCAAGAAACTGATCTAGGTTAAAACTAACACTACAAAGGAAAATCTTGGCCAGACAAATGCTTGTTTTGGTGCATAAAGGAGCTGGCAGCACAGGGAGTGTGCATGAGTTTCTGGAAGAGAGCTTGACTTTGTCTTCTGGTGGCCTGTGTAAACTGGCTTGAACTGATTGAGAAATGACATTGCAAAATGACTATTACCCATTCTTGAGGAGGAGCTGGTGTGTAGCCAAAGCAACAAGTTTGTGAATGCCTAGATGGCAAACATGTTTTAACTTCTCCTAGATGTGAATGCTTTCTCTTGCAAGGGTGAAGGGATCTCCTAGGTGCCCTGGGTGGGCCTGTGGCACCACTAGTCCCCACCATAGCACTGTATGCTAAATTTTCAGGTGGGATTGAGAGTGTGGCCTCATATAAAGACACTAGGCAGTGGTTCTGTGTCCCTACTGGAAAAGTTGGCCTAGTTTTATCAACAGAAAAAAGATTTAAATTAATCAAATAATGACTTTGTATCATGTTAAGCTTTCTGTCCAGTCCAAGTTGGGCAGGAACATTCCTGCCCACAAAATGGTTTTCTCCTGCCCTACCCCTGTGTCCCCAGTGCTGTCACCCGCTGCATTTCCTTGTACATTCATAAGCTGGTTTAGTCACAATGGCTGGCAGACAAGTATGTGCCACTGCAGAGAGGAACACCAGTGTTTTTTAAAATGCAAGTTATTTGATAAAGAGCAGCATGGCAGAGCATAGACACAAGCCCAGCACACTTTGAGGCTCTTACAAACTATAACAAAGCACAACGTCCAATGCATCACCCTTTCTACCTATATTTATAAAGGCTTGCTGGCAGTTTCCCCCAGCTTGGCCCACAGGACTTCAGTCATTGCCCTCTTCTCCTCACTCAAGAGCCAAGCACTTATTAAATGAGAGAGTAGATAATGAATAACAACAACAGGGTTAATTCTTTTCATTTCTGGGTCAGGAATAGGCTGAAACACAATCAGAGATGTAAAAAAAAAAAAAAAATAGAAACAGCATGGTGGTTAGAGGGAAAACGAAGAAAGCCCAGCATAGTGCCAATTACTAAACAGCCTAAAGAGGAAGAACTTTGGTGGCAATGACTGCGATCAGCCAAGGTGCTCTTGAAACAGATAACTGCATCCTTGCACTTCACATGACACTAAGAATGAATATTAACCTATGTATTTGCCCCATGCAGAGTGTTTCCTTCAGCTCCTAATGAAACAGGGCCCCACTTTGGCTCGTTTTGCAGGCACAGCTCCGCTGCTAGAAGAGCTGGGCTCCCCTTCTTGGCATGCCTTGTCCTCTCACTCTCCCTTTTGCTTTTCTTATTGTCTTATAGATTGTTGACTTTTAGTTACTTATCTACTTCCCCCCTCCCAATCCTGCCCTGGAGAATGCTCACAATAAGTCTGGTCTTCTATTTCTCTTAACTCTGGGATTAAGAAACAAAGCAGCACATCTCAACAATGCACATTGTTTTTTGACCTTGAGCAGTTTGTTTGTGAGTTTGATTTTGCTGTCTCCTCCTCCAGTGTCTCCAGTAACCTCAAGTCTCTTCAGCCCCTCTCATCTCCTCTCCAAGGTCTCTTCCTACTTTGTGTTCCCAGAACTGCTTATCATGCAGGTAAGGGGAAGCATCTGTTTGCTAGAAAGGGAATTATACATTTAAACATCACCAGTCTGACACATATTGATTTTTATTTTAGGAGGTAACATGTAAAACACAAATAAAATGCAGGCTTTGGTGCCTTTCTTCTAGGTCATGTTGCAGCCCTCCATCGCTCATACCTAATCATAGCAAGGTTCACAGACTGTGTAGCCCACCTCCCCACACTGACCCAACTGCAGACTTTCTCTGGAGATTTAATACCTGGTGGGTGATTTGCATCACAGCCTTGTGTATGTCGTGTTTTTAACTCCAAAGTGGTACAATGACGCATTTCCAGCCCTGTATACTGCTTTGCGTCTGAATCAGACCCTTTCTCTCTGTGGTGTCTTCTGCCTTGGGTGGCTTTACAGACACCATACCATGTCACTGCTTAAGTCCTCTTTGAATCTACATGCTGAGAGTGACTCTGTGCTCCAGGCACACCTACCACATTCAGCTAGTTGTCCTGTACCATGGCAATTCATCAGCCTGAATGTGTACTAAGGCTTGGGGATGGGAAATCTCAGCACCCAGCTATGGATACACCTTGGGACTGCTGGGAGGCTCACACAGTGCTGTAGAGTGAGACCAAAAGCAGGTTCAAAGAGCTGCATGTGCGACTTCACGCACGTGGCCCCCTTAAGAAAAGAAGATGCAATTTAAGGCCCATCAGCTGGAGGTGCCTCACAGCTGCAGGGCTGAAGACCCATTGACTTTCCCTGCCAAGTCTTTAGGATTAACCCAAAGCACCTGCAGCCCCACTGCAGTGGGTTAGAGAGAGTTTTGCATTGTCCTTCAGCTCAGTTTCCCCCTGTAGCACAAGGACAGTGTTAGATGATGATTTACAGCTCTGAACAGGGTCTTCATGGGCATGTGTTGGGTGCTAAGGAGAATGTGTAAGTCAGGGGGATTGTCCTTGTGGGATCAGATTCCTCTTGCTGACCTCTTTTTCTGCCTCTGAGGACAGCTGAGCTCCCAGCGGTGCTGCAGAGGCGGTAAGTATCTGTGCATTTACCTCTGTCATGAGTGACTGCAGTTTGTGCTCAGTGGGTGCTGTTTGTCTGGTCTCCCAGTGCAGAATGGTCTCAGCCTGACCTAGGTGAGCTCCTTCCTGTCTTCTGCTTGCTGGCTGCCATGTACTTCCATCCATGTAGTTGGTGTACAAGCTACTCTGGAAAAAATAGCTCCTTTTTGCAGAAACCTGTTGTATCCTGTATTGCTCTAACTCTGCACCCTCTGTTTTAATACCGAGCTGGTTGTAGCCCCTGCCATTTCACTTGCTGTTTGTGCTTAGCTCCTGACTGCTTGAAAAACCTTAATCCCGACCTGTATTTAATGACAATTGAGCTTTTCATGGTTTTGTGAAAAAGTACATGCTGCTTTTGATCACGAAGGGAATTAATGCAGAAAATCAGCACAAGTTGTCTCCTTTTGAAATCTTAAGCATGAGGCTTTCTTTTCATTTAACATCTTATTGGAAGCTGCTATTTTTAAAAATCATAGAAAAGCTTTTTGTAGTGCAACATACATCTTGGAAGGGCTTTTTAAGTATCAATGTAATTCTTAAAGGACTTTTTCTAACAGAAAAACTTTTACCAATGGTGTTCTTAAATTTACTGTGAGCTGTGCTGAAGTAATACAGAAAAAAGTGACTGACTGCCTTCCAGTCAGCAGAAGTTCACAGGTCTTGCCTGTGACCGTACTTGTTTTTTATAGATCAGTCTGACCTCACATGAGGGAAAGAGTGAACACAAATAGCTGACTTATATTGAAAGAGAAAGAAAAAACATTGTTGTTGGATATGAGCAGCTACCGTGTGTTGTTAAAAGCAATCACTGTGCAAACAAAGCCATCACCACCAAATGTCTCTAACTGGTTGCAAGACAGCTTCAAAGGTCCAGAGAACTTTGCACTCGGGGTGTAAAATGAAATTTTTAGGCACTTGGCTGATAGTGTAACTTAGCTAGCTAATTCCGTGTGTAGTTCTTGAAACTGGCAGGGGTTGTCCATATTGCTCTTCTAGGCTGTCCGGGACCTGAATGGGAACAGTGTGTCTCTTAATGGATTCTCTTACCCTTAGTAATGTGTTCTTAGGTATATTTATTTCTTGACTATACCTAAGAGGGAGTCCAGTCAACAGGATGTAAAGCAGTTGTTTTCTGCTCTCATTCTGAGAGTGAGGCTGTATTTGAGTAATTCGCCAGTAAGAGGCCATAGGGGTTTCCTGGAGAAATCTAGGTGATGACAAGTAAAGCCTACTTTCAAACTGAGTCTTTCTGGAACATGCTTTTGAAACCTTGAAAAGTTTTCCCGAAAAAAATCACATTCAGGAAGCATTTTAATGAATATTTTAGGTAAGTGTTCAGACAAAGGAAAAGAGAAATCAAAGGAAATTGATATCATTAAAGAAAACTATGAACATATTGTATATTGCTACGTGAATGCTTTCAGCAGAGGATATATAGCTCAGAATGTGTTCAGATCTTAAAATACTATTATTTTGAAACGTGGATTTGGAAAGTGGAAATGAGAGAAAATATCTGATGCTGTCTGAAGTGTTGCCAATCTATATGAGCCTTAAGTTTTCTAGTCATCGGGATGTGAATCAAAATGTAAGATGCTGGATGGGGTTGTTGTGAGATGCTTAGGACAACTCACGAAGGCTATGGCATGTCCAGATCCTTATTCTGAGTTATTGGCTGAGCCAGATCTGTCTCAGCCTTGAGGGCTCCATGCTGCCCCAGTGCCTTGCTCCCGGAACCTTTCCTGAGAGCAGGCAGCTCCTGGTAGTCCTCATCTTACTTTCTGCTCCTCTCTTAGTTATCCAGCTAATTTATCAGGTGTGCAGCACTTCCCACTCTAGAGGTCAGTATAATGTTAAGAATGGAAATGGTGCATATCCAATTCTTTTTCCCTGATGAGATGTTCCAGGGTGAACTCTAAATTATACTCCTTCCCATATAAGATGGAAGAGAAATTTCATACTGGGGAAATGTACTTGTAAAAACACAACGGCCAATATGGGAAGCTCAGAGGGCGTTAAAGAAAACAATCATTGAGCCTCGTTGTTGAATGGAAGTTATGAATGCACTAGTAGTAATTTTCTGAAGCCATAGACAATAACATAATGTGAGTGGGTGATGGAAGAAATTACATAGGGTGAAATTTAGAGAGCTGACAGCAGCCTATGCATCACTTAAGACCTATTTCTGAGGGCTTAATTGTGGCTTAAATAGCACACAGGCCTTGTGCTCATCTGCGTAGAAACAAATTCCATCTAGAATGAGCACCATGAACAGAACATGGAAAATGTAATCTGATCAGCTGTAAAACTCCTGCTTTGGGGAAGGGCTGTTCTGTACTGAGAACAGATGTGGGCAACGTAGATTTATGTTGTAGCACGCACACTATAAAGGTCTAATGCTGAGTTTCACCATAGGATGCACTGATGTTAGTCCAAAGAGATGCCATGAGAATATCAATCTTTAAACAAATGGGAAAAATGGGTAATGAGCACACCCCAGGCACTGTAGTAATCTACTCCATTTGTGAGCTGTGTGGCTGATAACACTAAAAGCAATCCCATTTACAAGTGCTTCGGAGGCATTTATTTTACTTTTGGGCTGGCTTTCTGCAAATATTCAGACTT
Organism: Pelecanus crispus; assembly: GCF_030463565.1. Lineage (NCBI taxonomy): Eukaryota > Metazoa > Chordata > Aves > Pelecaniformes > Pelecanidae > Pelecanus > Pelecanus crispus. The sequence goes on along the minus strand of NC_134651.1, from coordinate 9,061,577 downwards.
AGTGGAATGAGTGCTGACAAAAGTAAATTTTCAGCTTTGTTGTGTGACTATATAAGAGAAATCAGAACTGGAGGGTCATACGTGTCTTTGCTACAAAATGCTTGCATGCTGGTTCAGTAAGAAAAGAGAAAGAGCTCTGTATAACCTCTCTGAAAGAGATCAAGCTAGCAAGCCATTTTGCATAGTGAATATAGAACACAGTTTTTCAGTCAATTCTCAGAATGTTTTAAAAAAAGTATGGTGGGCAGAAGTAAAGCTGAACCCATTGAACTCTTCCTTATCTTTACATGCTTGGATTTCTTGTAATAATTAACTTTTTCTTTGCATTTCCTGGACTTAGGATTCTTAGTTCTGAGATAATCAATATTCCCTTCTAATGTATTTTGACATATGTTCCTGATAAGCATTTTCAACTTGAAGTCCTAACAAATGTTATTTTTGTCAGAACAGAAAAGGTAAATTGAAGTAAGTCTCCTGATAGCCACTTGGAAAGCAGAAATAGAGATGAAATATTAGGACTACACTAATAGCACTTTTCAAAACACAAAGCTTGATGGATTTAACTGTTTTCTTTTTAATTGAGAAGCAACCTGCAAATCATTGCTGTTCTCTGGAAAGAGATCTGTTATTCAGATGTCTGCTAAATGGTTTGCATGAATTCTATTCCGGTTCTGGGTTTGTTCACAAACCATTCACAAATTGTCTACTTTTATTATTCACAGTGTGTGATTGGGCATGTGGTATATTTTCTGCTCTCTGGTTTAATGACTGAAACATTTTGACAGGGAATAGCAAATGGTGAATGACAACTAGAAAACAACATGCAACTTGGGGCATTTGCAAATACTTTCAAGAATATTAACAATCAGAAGGACGTTGCTGAAGCCTGGGTAGTCTGACCTCTATGAATGATAATGATTCACATCTCAGCCATTTAGTTACAGATGTATTTGAGTCAGTTTGTCATTTGTCCAGCTCCGTTAAGTTTGCAAGCAAAATCATTGCCTATGAATGATGCGTCTTTCAGTCAATTCAAGCCTTGAATTACTTGTAAATAAAGTCTAATTCTGAAACTTGGCCACAGGGGAGCAAGTTCTCCAATTTCCGTATCAGAAAGATGAACTAAAATAATGTACTTCTGTCCTCTAGGACTGTTGACACAGAGGCAGGTACCATATTCTTGTTCAAAGAGTTATAAATGTGGTGTTAAAGTCAGTTTGCCTGTACATTGGCATTAGAAATGCCACATTTCTGAGATATAAAACTAAGTTATGGTCACTTAAAGATATCATGATACTTTTATTCGAGTATAAGGATTAGTGTAGTTTTATTTGATAAACGTCAATCTCTATTGCCATGCAAAACCCAGAGTTTCTTCACTTCTTCAGCTTGGCAATTGAAAAACAACCCTGTTCCAGTTCAGAAGGTTTTGAAATGGTGGATGGTGTGATTCTCACACAGAATATGTGCAACTTTTTTTTTCCACAGCCTGGGGTTCTTGAGCTGCGTGAATGATTATGATTTCGTAACACTGCAGGCAAAATTCTTTCCCTTGATCCATGCTGTAGATATCGTTTGCATTTTCTGCGCACATGGTACTTTCATTTCCATCAATGGGAATTCCACATGCTGAATAAGGAAGAAATATTTGCATTCTGGATAAGTGCCTTATTTGGGCACTTATTAATACTTACTCGGGCAGCTTGCCAACAAGATCAAAGTCAGTAGGAGCTTTGCCCGCTGGATTTGAATACCTCGTTTGAAGAGTCAGTAAATGGCATTTTAATGGCAAGGGTCAGCAATGATTGCCATACAGTTTTTCTTGCTTTCCCCACCACAAAGCTATCATCTGAAGTAAGACATTGCAGTATGTTTTGGAAGATTAATAGCTCTCCTCTAGTAACAGATTTTCCACTAGCCAGAAAGCAGTACACCCACTGATGAGTTTATCATTTGAACTTTGAATCCAGTCGGGAAGTTGAGACGTAAACTCTTCCATGATGGTGATTTGTGGTATACTTCGAGTTTTCAGGGTCAGGTTATTAACCAGAGTAACAGTGATATAAGCACATGTCATAGAGAACATGAATCAGAGGAAGCGTCTGACAAAGACCTCACTGTGCAGGCAGCTTTCCTAGGAGGCTGTGAAAGTCTGACATGTGTCATGAAGCTCCAGGTGTCAGGCCTGAAAATACCACAAGTATTAATAACCTGCATATGTATATATAAAACTTTTCTTGGCAGCATTTTTGGTACTCGGAAGATTTTATGCTGTGGCCTGTCTAAGGAAGGATTTTCATTTTGCTCTAAGCTATGCATTTCCTAGAGTTTTTCTTTGCTTTTCCCTATTGGTTTGAGGGAGAAAAATAGTGACAAGAAACCAACCCCACCACCTGTATTGTATGGCTTGTAACTCTTTACATAGGAGGAGTGTTTCTCACTTTGTATTTGGTAACAATGCTCTAGGTTCCTGTTAAAATTAAGATATTGAAAGAGCATAATTGTCTGCAAATTTCTAATGCTTGTCCTGTCATCCTGAAAGTACTGAAATGTAAAACATTCTGGGAGAAAAGCTGTGGTGTAAAAGATAAATATTATTTGAGCTGTGCTAACACTGCAAATCATTACCCATAGAAAATTCTGATATTCTGACAAGTTTCTGTCCTGAACTGGAATAAATATTGAAAATATTTATGAACAGGGAGTTCTGAAGAGCAATGTAGTGTAGAAATATTTAACCTTTTGTTTAGAACCACTATAATGTTATACACCTTGGGAACATGTTATGGAAATTGTAGTTCGGGTGTCTCTTGCCTCTATTCAACTGCAGGGGTTAGATAGTTTTGCAGCGTGGTGTATCCCATGCTACACTCTGTTTTATGGCTTCCACAAAATACTAAACATGGAAACCAGAAAGTACTTCCTGTGGTAAATTCCAGTCTAGTAAAATCTGCTTTTGTTGCGGGTTTCCCATTAAAAATTGCTTTGAGGAAAAAACTCCCATTCAGATTTAATAATAATACGGAATTCAATCTCTTACTTAATAGTTGTACCCAGAGTTATGATATGGCAAGTTCTCTTTCTATCTGCGCTGTAACATCTGTTCAGATCTACTGCGGGGGGGGCGGGGGGCACGCGGGTGCGGGGAAAAGTCCGTCCTTTAACTGCATTTAAAAGAATGCCGCATCCCACTTCTGTAGTGACTCCTAATCAAGATGTGTAGACTGCAAATTTGAGGGTGATTCATATGCAATGAAATCACACAAGTTTTGTGGACTAGGTGAATAGCATGTGAGACTTGGTAATACTTGGGTTGGGCTTGAGAGAAGAAACATTTCTCTTCTGTTCTGGTGGCTTAAGCCATGCCCGGGGGTCGGGAGGTGAAGTCTTTAATTGCAGTTCTGTGAAAGACCTGCCTCTCTGCTTTTCTGTGGTGGCTCCTCCACTTTCCACCTGGGAAGAGAAGGCAGTCCTCATTGAGGAGCTATTGCCATATATTTACATATTCAAGCACTAGTTCTCTAAATAAAATATGCACAATAATATTTCCACATATTGCATGCAGTTAATTCTGTGCATTGTAAATGTGGGAGACTGAAGCCCTGGGAGAAGCAGCCCGTTCTCACAAGTGTCCTTGCTCCTCTGAAGGCTTTGCTTTAGCCGCTAGGTGATGCAGCAGCTTCTGTTTGTGTCATGGGAAGCTGTGGAGGGAGAATTTTGGAGAGTCTGGCATATAAATTAAGAACGAGTAATTGGAGAAGATCCCCACTCCTCTAGAAGCAATACACAGACTAGATAATAGGCCTTGGAAAACTAACGAGATTATAGGGTTTCCAACTCTACGTTTTCTAACTGCTTCAAATGAAACCCCATTAGAAACAGCTGGTCTGATTCTCAACTGATATAAATTGTCATATATTTTTAGATTTAAATAGCACTCGGCTGGTCTACCCCAGATGTAAACTTTGGCCTAGATTATGTGATAGCTATCAGCTTGGAATGGAAACTTTAGTGCTACTTTTACAGGCAGATTTATTTTAACGTATTATCGGGAAAATCCAGCATATTTCCAGGTATTGCGTGTCTGAAAAAATAATCATCAGTACAAGACTGCTAAGAAGACAGAGTTAAAGTAATGCATGTATCCACATCACCACTGCTCAGGGCAGCTAGATGAAACTTGAGTCCAAGCCACATGCTGGTAACAGGTAATCTAGGGCCAGATGCTCTGAGCCAAGGGCGTCTTCAGCTTCCTGAATCCAAAGAAAGAGAAAGGTATCATATTTTGCAGTGGCTGCTGAGACTCACATGAAACTGGAAATACATTGAGTAAGATGACTGAAAATAGCTTTTTAGTAAGAGTAAAATGAATCAGATTTAAACAGATTTATCCTGTGAGATATTGTGATTCTTATTTGAAAAAATTAACAAATTATCGGTTCATTCTCATCTACCTTAAGTTCAGGTGAAAACGCAAATCTGGCCCTTAATATTTCCTCTTAATTGGAGTTTGGATGCCTGTTGAACAGTACATTGCTATAGCTCTTTCCAACAGTGTTGTTTTTGTAGATTTTTTGACCTGTGTTGAAAGAATTGTCTTACTCCTGGATCTAAGGCCTGAGGAAATTGGGTCATAGTATCTGAAGTCTGCAGTGATGCAAAATTATGGGGGTGGGGAAGTTTACTGCTCTTGTTTCTACTGTTCCATGGTGCGTTTATCCTCTAAAGTAGGAGGGGAAGAAAACCAAACAGAGCAGGATTAAAGTGGGAGGGAGAAATATTTTCCAATAACCATGAGCTAACCACTGATCTATAGAAGATAAGATTGTTATGGGCAATAGGTCTATTTCTGACCTAATTTAAACTAATTTCAGAGCAGTCATTGCCAATATACATTGTTTTAAAAGAAAGACTTCAAATGAGCTCACTCAGGGAATGAAACAACACTGAAGTTTGTAGATATTTGAAGCTGTGGGACTCATTTTTGGGGAATAAATTGTCTGAAAGAATTGGATTCCAGATTACTTTCCAAATTAATGACAACTTTCCTGCATGTTTGTAGTTTTACAGAATTACATAATCAAGTGATATAGAGCCGTGTGAGTAATTAAGGGTTATAAACCTGAAGCCCTGTAGTATAGACATCAATATAAATATACTCAGCAATAAAGGATTGTTATGTTAATCTGTATATATCGATCAGTTAAAAATTATTAAAAAGGCCCTACTCAAAAACATGGTTTATCATGGGACAGTAGTTGATTAAAATTCTCATGTCACAGATGACAAATATCCTTCCTTTGATAATAAAACATTCAGTTAACAAAGCTAGGAAAATTCTAAAAATACAACGGACTTGTCTTGCTGCTTACATTTCTCTCAATGCAGACAGTGTTAATCACTGTTCATGTTATTGCTATTTACATATTACTATTTCCTATCATCTGTTTCATGTTAGCCTTGCCACAGTTCGGTGTTTGAATCGCAGCCACGGCTGGAGACTGTTTTGCCACAATTGTTTCCATTGCAGTTAAAGCATATGAGGTATTATTAAAATTGATCTTGGTTTTTTAAATGAGTTGTTGTATCAAAATTTCAGTTTGGGGATGCATTTTATTTGGCAGTGCCCTGATGGAAAAAATGAAGGCAGTGTACTGGGAATCAAGACTGGTCAGAAAAATACAAAACAGGGGGCTGGCTTGAAGGCCGTGTAAATTAAAAGCCCTCAGTGAAGTTGCACTCTATTCCAGTACCTTAGAGGACATGTTCTCATGCTTTTGTGTCCAATCTTAATGAATAAAATTTAATTGCTTCAAATGTGAAGGCCAAGGATTTAACATAATAACATGCTTCCAAGAGGACTTTCAAGTCATTAATACTGTAAAACCTATTGTAAAATTGGGAGGGTGGCCAAGTGGTGGGACAACATACTTGCATATATTGGTAAGATCCCATTCCAGGAAAGACAGTAATCCAAAATTGACATCACCTGGCCATCTGTCCCAGTAAGGACTGCATTACATTCCAGGTTAAGTTGAATCTAGAGGGGACTATACCCTTTTCTGGACATATTTAGTGACACTTACTTTTTTTTACCTGCAGCTTATGTTAATCTACTGATAACCATGTTTCTGAAAACAGCTGAATTGAATGTAGATACACTTAAAAATGCAGAAATATTTGGTCTTATTTGTTCCTCCCCTTCCTTTTTTTTGTTTTTTACACTGATGAACATTGATGTTTTCAGAGGACTTTCATCAGATAGTTGATGCTATAGCTAAGAAGTTTCTTCATGTGCTATAAATACTTATATTCATTCAATTAAGACACTTCAGCTGATAGAAACTGGCCCTCACTGTGCTGAAAGCCAAGGAGTTCTGCTGATATGTGCCAGGGTTTGTGGGGCTGGAGATACCAAACTGGTCTTCTACATGTGGATATTATCATTTTTGTGTGAAAGCAGGGAACAAGGAGAGGAAGGAAAAGCAAACACAGTGGAAGGCATTATTCCCTACTTTGTATTTTTTTTTCCTTCTACCGTTCTCAGTAGATTATCTTCTCTGTCATGGATGAGAAAGACGAGTACTGTTCACACCAAAATCTGGCAATAAATCTGCTTGCTTATATGGCTGCTTCTAGCTCTTTTTCTGGATACATTTTCAGAGTAGTTGCCAATGCCACTTATCAGTGAGTAGGTCTGAGGAGTGAGAATTTGAATGAGATGCCTGCTTAGAGGCGAACATGGAGCCTTTTAAATCATAAGCCTTGAACTGTTCTTTATTTTAGGACCCAAACTGGAACATGCATCTTTTCAGTATTTACTGGCTTTCCATTAGGGGAGAAACTGTCTACAGTTGTTTGCAGCTTTTACTCTTTTTAATCATACAAGATTTTAATCATTTGGGCTGAAATTAGAAGATATGCTCCAGATCTCAAAGAGCAAAAATCGGAGTGCCATTCGCTCAGGTGCTATCACCAGTAAGGGCAGGACTGGATTTGCTCTGTTGGTAGCTGATAACATCTAGCTGACAGACTTGCATGAAAAATTCATGTGACAATGCAAAGACACCATGGCTTGTCCTGTCTTCCCCATGACAAGAGGGGCTGCCCGCTTTGGGAACACCAAATCTCTCATTCATACACATCCCTCATGCTGAGTGAAGACCATGGGGGTACCTTCTGGAGGTACTTTCCCAGTCTGCCCGGCATCCAAACTGAGAATGTGCCGGGGCCTCCTGTGTGCACCTAAGCCCCGTGGAGGCTGGTCCCTTGTGCTCCTGGCGTTCAGCCTCACCTCTCTGCTGCCGAGGCATCTTCACTGATGTGTGGGAGGTTTCAGAAAGACTCGGGCTGCTGAGGTCACAGGTGGTTAAGATGCTGAGCCTTCTACCACTAGGCACCAGAAGGCTCAGTTTTCAAGGCCCTGTCACAATTTCATATGTGTGGAAAGTAATTATCCTAAAAATGTGAAGGAACAAAGGAATTTTTTTTTCCCTTTTAATCCCCTTGCATCTCAGTTTTGCATCTATAAAGCAAGAACAATATACTGCTGCTCATAAAAGTGAAGATGTGTGTTGTATTCCTCATGAATCATGCACATGCTGTGTGGTGTCCCGTATTCTAGTAAAGCATACAAGGAAACAAGCAATGCTATTGTCAGAGCTCAGCCTCGACAGAGGAGGGAGGGAAAAGGCTGAGAGATTTTTCTGAGCGAGGGTATTGAAGGAAAGCACTGAGTTGTTACTCTTTCTGCAAATGATTTCCACCCTTTTCATGGAATAAGCAGGGGAATCTTAAAGAAAGATGGTGTATCAGAGAAGGACAAAATTTATATTCCTATGTATAGCAGGATGGAATGAAAGTAGGGATATCTTTTGGTGTTTCTGGACTTTCTGAGTACTAATTAAAATGAGGTCTGCAGGCATCTTTCCTGCTGACTTCAAGCCCCAGCATTGGCCTGGAAGAAATGGTATGGTGAAATAGGTATTAGTGGTTTTTGGAGATCCACTTGCCAATAGAGATGATGATCATGAATTCCCTTTTTGTAACAGCCTGCTTGTGGCTGTGTCCCCACTCACGTCCTAGGCAGTATTCGCAGACTGTGTATGCAACCAGGGCCCCAGTCCTGGCTGGTGACCATGCTGGCAACAGAAGCTGAACTGCCTTTCCCTGTTGGGATTCATGGGCATTGGAGAGGAGAGTTGCACAGCTGAAGTGGGAGCACTGAGTGGGGTGGAATGGACGTGGGATAGCACTTCAGCAATGTGGCCGTTTCAGCCTCCCAGTGAGCCCTATGATGGGTTTGCAGGGTAGGGAGGGCTCCTCTCATTTGGCAGGCTGGGTCCTCAAGGCTCAGGCTCCCACATCACACAATCCATTTTATAAATGCAGCAACTTAGGATGCTCACTAGGTGAGTTCCCAGATACACTGCCTGTCTGATGCTGAAATATTTTAATTTGATTTCCCTCTTGAATGTTCGGCTCGCACAGTGGAAAGTTGTGACAGTGTAGGTATCCTTGAGTCTGCTCAAGTGAGTACGTTCCCATTGTGCTCATATGAAGGCCACAGATGAGAAGAGGTGGTATGACTCAGTCTTATTAGAAGGTATTAAACCACTTCATCTTTTATCCCTACAAACATAACCTGAGGAAGGCTGTGGGTGGCTATAATGTCGCTGTCTCATTTTTCTTTGTATTTCTGTTGCTCGATAAACATTAATGCACTGTAGGAGAGTTAGAGATTTTATTTAGCTGGAGCTGTAAAAGTGCTTGTTCCCCTCAAATTTCATCTCCTTTTTCCTTTGTTCCCCTGATGACTGGCATCATCTGTTCATCTCCTGGAGGGTTTTGAACTCAATTATTATGATTGTCTCTTGCTGCCCTTGTTTTCTGTGCACAATTCCTATATTCCCATTGTCTTAGCTTAAATTAGCCCAAATCCAATCCCTAGCTTTAGCAAAGTTAAGCCTCAATATGGGGAAGAACATTCCTAATTTTTAAGATGGGAATTGTATTGCTGGCTTGGGAACTTTTGAGCTTTTGAAATGCAGTGATCTTGTTTCTTGTAGGACCTCAGCAGATGTTCTTACACTTTCTGTTCTTCTCCTCACGTTCTCATCTGCCCAAGACACACAGTTTATGGTTTAGCACCTTGGTTTCATAGTTCATAAAAATTGGCCTAGCTTTGCAGTTTTCACTCGAGCAAATCTTTTTTTACACTTACATAAATTAGGATCAGGTCCTAAACCATTGGGGTATTATAACTGTATAACAAAGCAACTGCCTTTTTCAATGTAGATGAAACACAAACCCCACAAACTTCTGAAATTAATTTTGTGTGAAATTAAACTTCGGCCCAAAATGCAGGGAGGGAAGAGTTCTGCTTATGGAGATCTTCTGTTGGAATATTGTCTTATGCCAAATGCAAAAGAAATAATTTTGAAACAAAATGGAAATATGAGACTTGTTGTTTCAAACTACCAGATTAAAATATGCATAAGTTTTTTTTAGAAGCTTGTTTCCCTTCTTTTATTAAACCTCTGAGGCAATTCAGTGAATTTGATCTGCATTTGCAAATTATTTCAGTTGAGAAATAAGTCCTTTTTGTGAATAAAATATTTGCCTGAAAAATATTTGTTTGGCTCTAGCAATGTAGCATATGGGCCTGTGTGATTTCTCTCCATGGAATGCGTGACAAACCCCGGGTGACAAGCATACTGTCAGTGCTTAATAATCCTCAGTGGAGAATGTGTCAGGAATAGCGTTGTGGTTCTTGGGATCTCAGCTTATTTTATACTTACCTGTAATGGACCTTTACCCGAGGAAGATGGGTTGCCTTGTGGGCAAGTTCCCAGGTGCAGATTTCTCTTGTAGCTGAAAGTTCCTTTTCACGCTCTCCAACTGCCAGCCCATGAAACACGCCTGCAAAGGAGCGCTGTACAGCAGAAATGCTCTTCAAACCTCAGGCTACCATAAACTGAACAATAAGAATGCTCTTTGCTGAACCAGGCTTCTTTTAAAATTCCTTACTGGCTCCTTGTTGCTTACTACCCTCCTGTAGAGAGGAAGGGGGAAAAATGATATGACATTTGGTAGTCAATTGGAGAAATTATGACCACGGGGTTCTGCATCCCTTAAGAACATTTCAGCTTGTGCTATGTTGCAAGCTATTTAAACCATAGGTTCAGCCCTACTTCAGTGTATGTTAATATATTAATTTTAATGACTGAAGAAATGAAGGATACTTGGATAGCTGAAGTTCTAATACAATATGTAAGACTGAATGAAAAATAAATTAATTTTAAATGGTTTGCAGACATACAAAAGGTTCATTCACTGCATATAACATGCTCAGTAAAATAATATCCTTTAATGTGCTGAACTCTTCATGCTTTTCATGAAGCTGCATCTAATTGTACTACTCAGAGTTGACTAATTCCGCCACTGCCCTCCTTTTGAGAAAAATAGCATTTCAAGACATGGCTAACACTCTTAAGTAGTCATTAATTCTTAATTAATTCAGAAGGAAAATTAAACTTCTATACTGTATATATCAACCTGAATACCATACAGAATACATAGAGTCAGGTCATTTATTTTGAAATGAATATTAGTTAATACTACACGATTTTAAAAAACAAAAACCAACCACAACCCCTTAAAATATTAGCAAAAGCCAAACCATTTGCTAATATAAATATTGGGTTTATTGTCATATACATGTTAACGTATTATAATAAGGCTTTGTTTACATTTATACTGCATGATGAAGCTCAGCTTCTAGGAATATTTTACATTTTGAACATTAAGTATGAGCTTATGATCATACCAGTGTGAATGATCCACTACTACTTTTATTTATGTTAAGAATATTTAATCTAACAGTCTTTGTTTTCTGTTTGCCTTAATTGAAGGAGTTGGGGTTGTCTGCCTATCTTTCTCCAAGTAGACATTTCCCTCAACAATTCCTAGGGAGATGAATTAAATCTTTCTGGGGAGAAGTTCACCTTTTTTTCATGACACTATAAATCCTGTTTTATGGGTCTTGTGGGCTTCTAGCGATAACCCTTCAATGTGGTCCCATGTTTGTCTTTTGTTCCAGCTGTGGTTGTGAAAGAGGTCCTAATAACCCAGGTTAGCAGGAACATGTATTTAGAGTGAGTCAGCTTGATATTATACCCTCTTGCACTGACACAGCTGGGTTCAGACAAGGACTTCAATGCTAAGGGGCATGGTGGGTGAGAGTATCAAGGGGTTCTCCCTTACATGAGGACAACAGATTCAATAACACGTGTTTCTGATCATGACCTGGTTTCCTGGTGAAAGGATTTGGCCAGATTTAGGCCTGTGCAACATTTCAGCAGCCCTTAGGTGCCTATGGTCACCAAGAGGCACCTAGACACTGTACAAGTACACTGGTACCTTCCTCCAGTGAATTTGACTTGACATTGTATCTATTTTTCTCTTTCAGAAGAATGGCTATAATGAGCAGAAATACAAGGTGAACGGTAATATGAATATATATACACACCTGAATATGAATATACATATATGCCTGAATGTCTGTGCCGGAACCATCAATGGGACATCTTGATGTCTGCTTCTGAGGAAAATTCAACTTTATCAGTCCTGTATGCTTTGATCTTTGGATCAGAAGTGATAGATAATGAATTCTAGAAGGCACTCTGTGGGCATTTTACATACAGCAGAATATGAAAAGAAACAGCATCTTTGAAGGAAGCCATGATTTCACTAAAACTTGTTTGTTAACATAAAAGGGGGTAAATTAGATTAGTTTAATCCATTTGCAATGTAATACAGTGAGAAACTACACAAAAATGAAATAAAAACATCTGTGACAAACTGTCCAGATTGATGGTGGGGATAGTGCCAGAAGAGATGGAGCATGGGATGTTCAGCAAGGGGCTAGCCTCTCTAAAATATCAGAATAAAGAAACCATTTAGAGATGTCCTGGTTTCAGCTTGGATAGAGTTAATTTTCTTCCTAGTAGCTGGCATAGTGCTGTGGTTTGGATTTAGTATGAGAATAATGTTGATAACACACTGATGCTTTAGTTGTTGCTAAGTACCCGCTTCCACTAGTCAAGGACTATTTCAGCTTCCCATGCTCTGCCAGGTGCACAAGAAGCTGGGAGGTGGCACAGCCGGGACAGCTGATCCAAACTGACCCAAGGGCTATTCCATACCATGTGGTGTCATGCTCAGTATATAAGCTGGGGGGAGCTGGCTGGGGGGCAGCGATCGCTGCTCGGGAACTGGCTGGGTGTCAGTCGGTGGGTGATGAGCAGTTGCATCACTTGTTTTTCCTGGGCTTTGTTTCTCTCTCTTGTTGTTTTCCTTTTCATTACAATTTATTATTATTATTACTACTTCGATTATTAAACTGTTCTTATCTCAACCCACAAGTTTTCTTTCTTTTGCTCTTCTGATTCTCTCCCCCATCCCACCGGGGTGGGGAGTGGGTGAGCAGCTGTGTGGTGCTTGGTTGCAAACTGGGGCTAAGCCACGACGAGAATAGGCTAATAAGAAGTTCCAAGACCCTGCAAAGACATGATTGAAAATACTCCTTTTGAAGATCTGGAACTGAACCCAAAGCCTATTTGGACATTTTAGTAGGTGGGAGGTTGCATTAATTTTAAAATCCATCCTTTTGCAGCCTCTGAGTGTCAGACTGAGTGGCTGTTTCTCTCTTTTTTCATCCTTTCTCTTTTTGCCAGGACCTGGCATTATTTATCTCTTAGACAGTAGTCACTGGAAATAGGTTTCCTGATCCCTTGTGACAACTGGAGGAGAGTGGTGTCCTGAAATTTAAACCTTCTAATGAAGAGCTTAGGAGGGGAATCTAGCCTGTTCAAAGGCCTTTCTACCTATTTATTAGACACAGTGCTACACAGAAATCAGCAGCTGTCAGACTGCCAGCCAGAAGACAATACAATTCTTTCCAAGCCCCTGACCAATTTTTGTTCATCTCTGGAATTGGTTGTTCCTGCCTCTCACATTCAGTCTCTTTAGAATAAAGACAGCTGAATTTAAAGCTATAATTTCAATGCAGCTCTAGCTTCTGCGCTGGTAATCAGGACACAATGTACTGCTGAGGATGCACGCTGTATTATGCAACTCATTCAGCCTGTAATTATCCCCGATTCCCCTCCTGTTGTAGCAGAACAGCTACAGACACTTACGTGACCGACCGTTCCAGGCTGTGCGGCTCCCGCTGTTTGTTAACTGCTGAGATAACAAACTATACCAGTGGTGGTGAGCTGGCCTTCAGGGATACAAAGGCTTTTAATATTCAAGTTAATTTATTTTTAGGGTTCTCATGAACATGTCAAATATCCAATGTTTACAGCTCAGAAGCAGGATTTGTACTGTCAGGATCTTATAATATTCCCTGGTGCTAAGTGCTGAAGTGTTTTAAACCCTCCTTTTCCTCTTAGTTCTTCAGTAGAAGTTGGTCTAGGCAGTTGTGTTGCTTGAAACATTAAGTGGTTCCCATACCTTTTCAGTTCAGGGTTGTTCAGAGGTCAACTGAGTGATGAATTAAAGGGGGGGAAAAAAAAGTGTTATATTGATTAAAACTATCTACTAGCTGTAAGGAAAAGCAAGTGCAGTAGTAGAGATGGCTAGAACGACTTGTTTGACTTACAGGAGCAGATCCTATAGTCTGGTATGTGGCACTATGCCTTGGAAAGCCTGAGGGCCACACTGAGCCTCCCTGCCCTGCCTGGGAGGGAAGGAGATGGGCAGGTGAGCAGGTATCTGGCAGGGGCTTGCTCCAGCAGCAGTACCTACCACCAGTACTGTTTCTGCAGCTGGTGGCACAGCCAGCTGGGGACAAAAGACCCCATTTGGTGACCTTCTTCGTCCTCCAGACTCTACTCTGGTACATTTATCCTATCCTTTACTAGGATTTCATGCTATAAACATGCCAAGTTCATTAGCCTGTTTCTTTGGAAAAAAAAAAAAAAAAAACCACCCAACCCACTTCCTTTCAACAACATCCAAAGATGCTAATCTCGGTGGAAGCCTTACTTTCCTTGAGGGGCTTTGGATCAGGTCATTAGTGTGGGATGTGGTATGTGGGGCTTCCTGTAACTTGTTAAATAGGCAAAATTGGTGCAGCTTTTCAGAGGAGAGGGGGGAGGGGGAGAAAAGTACTAACAGATAAACGCACCCTTGTGTAATTTAGGCTCCATGAAATTCAGAATTTTTTTTTTCAGGATTCTGAAATATTCAACCTTATTGATTTCCATTTTCTCCTGCTGGATTTCCAAACTGTAAAATAGGAGCCATTCTGTTACTTCAGTGTGGCTCATCCTGGATTTCTCACTGTACAATGTTTCTGTTCCTCAGAAAGCGCAGTTCCCCAAGCAGGAGGACCCTCTCCTAGCAGCCAGGCAGACCCTGCTTTATGCCTGAAGACGTTTGCCCGCTGGCACAAAATGACATTTTTCTTTCTTCAGCACATGCCTCCCCACAGCTGAGGAACGGGGAGCTGAACTGGTGCATAAGATATCCACAAGCAGTGGCTTTCTGATATTTCCAGTTGAAAATTTTGGGGATGGATTTTAAGCCTTGAAGGTGTGGGTATGTTCAAGTCTAGGCTTTTTTGCACCAACAAAACAAAATATAAGGCAACCCTGACATTTGAAAGAAGATATCTCCTCACAGGTCATGAGACCCCATAACCTTGGGTTAGGTTCTGCTTTCATTTACATTTGTTTAAATTGTATGTAATGACACTGCAGCTACCAGCTAATTCTCTGCTGGATGTAAGTTAGTACACAAACCAGGATGTTCTCAATGAGCCTTTTACCTTTTTTTATACTTACTGAAGCAATTTCACATTGTGAGCATCAAGAATATTGGCCAGCACTGTGGAGTTATGAGTAAATGAAACATGGAGTAATTCTTACCTTAATTTGTGTTTTTGAAAAATAACTGAAGCACAGTGCTGTTAGACAACTAAGCTTAGTGAGAGACTTAAAACACAGTTTGAAATTTTTTTTTTACTTTTACTCTGTTTTTTATAACTAAAATATGTCAAGGCTATAAGGGAGAAAAGCAATACAAAAGGAATTTTCAGTGCAGTGAAGCTTCATTGAAACAGAAGTGGTATTGGAGTAGTTCTTAGCAGAACATACCTGCTTCAGTGGAGAAATAATTATTTTCAGGTAACAAAATATTAAGCAAATGATTGTACCATTAAACCATGATAAACACCAATAAAATGCCACTTTAAAATTGTTAAGTGACAGGAGGAAACAGAAAACATTACAACCTACTGAGAGAGATATACTTCCCTTTTTTTAGAAGTAACTAAGTGCTGGGAGCAGGTTTTGGGCAGAATTGCTGGTCGTGGAAGATGAGGAGAACTTATTTACCTGCTTTTGTATCTCAGATGGTGCCTTTGGCACCACTGAGCTTAACTGCACAAATGCAACCTTATCCAAAATTTCAGGAATTCAGTGAAACAGCTTCAGTGATTTCCTACAGCTTCTTGACCTGAATTTCATTCAAATATAGCTGCTGGATTGTAACCAGTGGTACTTGACTGCTAATAGGAAAAGTGAGTTTCTCCCTTCACCACCCTGGACTTGACTCTCAGTAAAGTTACTATCAAAGTGTACTGTCGTTAGGATTTCTAAAATAAATGAGGTGGGAGAAGACAACCTATACTTGAATGTATTGCTTTGAATATTTACAGGGGGGAAAAGGTAATGGAAGTCTAAATGCCTGAATTATTGCTGCACTGCCTTTCAAAAAAAATATTACCATATAGAAACCAAACCTGCCAAGAGTGTGTACCTATGAACCCAACAAGGACTCCCCTCCACACACTCCTCCTGTGGGTATAATTATGGTATTTGACTTTTAAATCTCTACATGTTCCAGCATGATGATGACTGGAATAATAATAACCAAAAAATATGATGTTACCTAGCAATGATGCAGTTTATGCCTTACCAGTGTGTTCTAATGTTATGCCTAATAAAAGATGACAAGACTTGCTTTAAGTCTTAATCCATCAGCAACGCTATAATCTGCTCAGGTGAGTTGTATTTTCCTTCTTGCATGGATAAGTAGCATAAAAATTGGATCATTCAGAGAAACTTTGAAGCAATGTTCTGGGAACAGTTACTGTGTATGCCGGTTTCCTTTTGTCCTCCATACCTGGCCGAGCTTCAGAAAGTGCCTCTTTGCTGAGGAATTTCAGGTTGTCATAACTGGGGATGATTTTTCTTTGGAGAGAGAGGTTACCTTTTCCCCCCTGTGCTGAGGGGGAGGTGCACATCGGGGACTAGGAGACCAGCCATGGCTTCCATGGACATGTTTGACCTCTGTGTGGTCCCATGGCCAAGGGTAAGGTGCAGGATTTTATGCTTTTTCGTCCTCGTTCCTTGCTATTTAGTTGGTCAACCCTTCTGGGCAAGGACTGTCCCCTCCCACGTGCATGTGGTAATGCAAAATGAAAATGTACCAGCAGCCAGAGCTTTGTCAGTGATGGTCACTTATTTATGATTGATGGTGAGAAGGTACTGAATGGAGACGAAAAATGTTTGCTACCCTGAAAAACTCGGTGTCTTCATGCAGAGATGGCTCCACAGCAGAGCTATTAACACTGATGTTGTTGTCTGAAAGTAGGGAGAGCAGAACGGGGGGAAAGAGGGACAGTGTGCTGAGGAAGGGACTGGCATGGTGCCTTTGCTCCTCCTCCAGCATAAATAACGGGTTCAGATGCCTGTGACTTTTCCTCACTGGTGCAGCAGAGGTATGAAACTTGGTTTCATGCGCAGAGGTATTGACCCACAGCTTGCAAATCTGGTGCAGGACATAGCGCCTTTCTTCCTTTCCTCCAAAAGCTGTTGCACTGGTTGGAAAACATGAAGGACTGTGGTGAAACCGCAGAGCCTGTTACATCTGTGCTTAGCCATTGATGGCATCATTCCTTAAATTAAAGCTATGGACAGTAACTTCATATGTCAACAATGTGATCTCATTGCTGTAGAGCTCCCAGCTCCTGTTATTGGCTCCCAGAACTAAAGATGTAATTTTAGAGAAGCATATGAAAGGTCAATTAATTTTCCCAAACCTTAATCTTGAAATATCTATGTTTATTTGACCTTCCAGTTCAGTCAGAATTGGAATGAGTTCAACCTCTGGCTAAATGAATGCTGTCTATTGATTTTATGCAGACTTACACTAGTTCAGATATATTTAAAAGGCATTCTTTCAGCTTTCTGAGGCTTATAAATTGAAGTATTGTAAGGCTGCCAGGTGTGGGTTACCTGGACAAGATATTGCAAATGAAAGTTCTTTGTGTGGATGTTTCTTAGCAAATAATATTTTTCATGTGGTAAGGTCAGATCCTGGGTTAGGGGTCTAATACACGTGGCAGTCTGGGCCATCAGTTGATATCTTTGTCTCAATATTAATTTCTGTGTTTGTTAGAGCAGAACTGGTCAAAATGTTTTGGCTAATACCTAAATGATGAAAAGTTTCAAAATAACTTCAGTCTTGCGGGGGTGGGAGGGGTGGAAATAAGTTTTTTTCCATTTAAAACATATAAATGAGGATTTTCTTCTTGAGTTTTCCTTATGGAAAAGATGTTGGTTTTCTGACATGCTCCTCTGAGTATAGGATCTTTGTGTTGCATTGTCACACTTTCCAGGAAGTGGCTGCATTTCAATGGCAAAAAGATATACAAAGGATTTAGGATGTTCTGTGTTGTATCTGTCCTTGTATATGGTGAGTGGAGCTGACTGGTTAGAGTAAAATGAGTGGTAAGGCCAGTATATAGTAACTGAGAACATGATACAACAGTCCTGGAACACATCATCTCTCTTTTTTTATTTTTTTTAACTGTTGAAGTCAACGAGGTTTCTAACTGTGATATAACAGCAGCAGTTACATACTTAGCCTGTTTAATCTTCTTGTATTTTTAGTATAAGTCTCCTTTCTTGAACACAACTATAAAAATCTACTTACTCTCTCTCTCCATTTCAAGATGTGGCTTTGACTTTCAATCTTTTCTCCAACGACTCACTTTTAAATTGGAACAAGACATTATTGTGTGTGTCTATTTCATTCATTTGGTGAATTTTGAAGCCTCAGTAAGAATTAAATTTTGTGCTTCTAATAATTATAGAGTATTTTACTCTTGTTTTTAACCTATCATACTATGGCTTGGTCAGTCGTTCTTTACACCCAGTACTACAACCCTTCTTCATCAATTTGTCATGAATACAAGGTGGCTTATTCAATTATCCTTCTTCCAGTTCAAGTTTTCTCATCCACGTAATCAAGACAAGCTGACCAGCAGATGGGAAATAGTTACCTTCATGGCTTGAACACAGGTTTTTTCCCTTTGTCCCTTCAGTACCTGCAAGGCTATATCTAAAGGAGCATGAAATCCTCCAAAAATTGCCCTGTCTCTTATTGATAGGAGCTTTGTTTCATGTCTGTCATTTGCAGCTATTTGTGTTTTCCCATGGCAGCACAGACCAGCTGGTCATTAAACACCTACAGATGACATCCTGAAACTGCCTAGCCCTTAAAATGGCTGTAGATTCCATATCCAGGAAATTTCAGCACCATTTTCCAGAGTGTTCAAGTAGGTCTGCTTGACTCTTTTTTTTAAGTTTCTGAGGTCTTTTAATTGCTTACTCTGGGCTTTTTTCGTATCTTATAATAAAACACATACTCACTCCTAGAATTACATATCTCAAAGAAAGACTTCAAATTAAATTTAATAAGGCACTTATTGAACAGTATGATTGCCAAATGCTACAAGATTATTAAGCAAAACTTAATGATGTTTCTTGGCCAAGTAATTTGTACATCATGCTGTAGGAGCTCAGTAAAGTTTTTGTCAATGTTATTTAATATATGGTAACCAACAATTGTTTTAGTTGTATCAAACTGCTGGGTTTTCTACAGCTTAGAGGTCAGCAAGAGCTGTGAGGCTAGAAACTTGGCGTTACAGTTTAGTGCTTTAATGAAGCGTTGGAAGTGTTCAGAGATGTCACTGAATGCCTGTCTGCAATGTAGGAGTAAGCTGGTCAGCTTGGAGAGGTGTGAACTGGCTCCAGAGTAGGACTTCACAGTGCAAAAGACCCTGTGAAAATGGTACCTTTTTATTTTTGTTGAATAGCTCCACTGTGGTGAAAGAGACTCTGGTCTTTATGTTCTTGGAAAAGCCATGTAATAGCAAGGATCTGCTGGGAGCTACATGTCAGCTGTCTCATTTTGGAAGAAACATGATTTTACGAAATGAGCAAAAGATTAGATCACCTACTTAAACACCAGACAGGTAACGGTAGATCTGCTTTACTCTGTTATGAGCAGTAGGGTCTTGTAAACTTTGAAAGTCACACTCTGAACGTTCATATAGAATATGTTTAAGTTTGAAGTGTGGCCTGGCAGAATGAACAGGAGGCTGCGATAGGTATGGACTTAGTCTGGTATTGTGTTTGGGCACAAAGTGGTATTTTCCAAAGCACTAAAGTGACTCAGGAGCCTTAGTCTCACTGTAAAGGATGATTTAAGCAAGTGATCTCTTAAGTATGTTGACTTTGAAATGAAACCTGACTTCTAATTACTTGAAGGCCAGATCTGTGAAGGAATTCATATGTTTATTATTTTCAAGAATACATAACTAGCCAGGTTGCCTACTTCTGTTGATTTCAAATCATTTCCTTCTATATTATTATTGCTGTTCTCCTTAGATTTTTATGCTATCTACTAAACAATTTTACTGTTTTGGCTAAATTTCTTCCTTGTTCCTAGGAAAGACTGCATTTTACTCTCCATTTCCAGAACAGAAAAAACAAAACAACCCTTAGATTGTCTCTTTAGAGTTCCTTACCTTTTTAATCTGTGCATTTTAAGATTTGCAGAGAGTATAAGATATTTAAAAGTCCTCATTTCTCTATGTTTGTCAGCTTTGAGCTGTCTTTGCCATTAACTTCTAAATGATCTAAGTCTTTCTATAACTGACCGGAGTGTTCCTCATTTACTGTTCCCCAGGGTTTAACACCATCAATTTATAAGCACCACTTGATTTGCTTCCTGTTCTAATGCTTTTTGTATTCTGGGCCAGCTTTCTCCCTGTGTCCTGCCACTTATAGTATTGCAGGTATTTACTATTGACCTTGAATTAGTGCTTTATTTAAAAAAAAACAAACAAACCCCCTAGTTTTCGATGAAAAGAACCTGTGCAGTCTTCATTATATCATTGTATAATGAAGTATGTGACTGTTTCAGACATGAATCTTTCTGCCATCCTCTGCCTCCAAACCTCTCCAAGTTCCTGGGGCTTGAGTCCAGGAAGGCTGTTGAAGATCACTTGTTTACCAAACACGAGCCTAACATCCCTTTTACCAAGCTGCCAAGCAGCTGCCATCACTCCTGGACTAGGCTCATCTCCTGTTGTAAATGATGCTGTTATCGGGTCAGTCGGTATAGGCAGGGAGAAAGCAGTGGTGATACACAAGTAGAATTTGCTTGCTTTGTGTTACCTGGCCAACCTCTCCCTGTCTTGCTGCATCCTTTCTTGTGTCTTCACAAGAGTTAAGACTCTCCTCTGGGAAAGAAAGCTCTCCTTAGGTCGACAAATTTATACTAAACCAAGATGAACAATATTTTCTTCCATCCCTGGCTGTGTTCTGTTGCTGAAAGATAAGATCTTACCAACACTGGAAGGGTAAAGGCAAGATTCAGGAAGTACCTCAGTGATTTTTATCCACCATACAAATGGGCTATCGATGAACACCACAGGTCACAGACAGTTGAGCTTGATGCAGGGGTATCTGAGTTAAAGAGAGGAAAGGACGTTGTGATGTAGGACCACTGCTCTCCTGTGCCTGATGGGAAGAGAAGCTTTTCTGGAGGGTGGATATAAGCCTATTGGGCTAAAGTTAGCCTTTGAAAGCTAGGTGACACAACAGTCTCTTCTAATTCAAACTCTTAAATCTTAGTAGACTGTGAAGGTAATGGTGAATGTTTACTTTGCCACCAAGCTGGGCAGCATCTGAGGTTTTGCACCACTGTGGTGTTACTGTGTGTTATTCCTATGGTAGGAATAAGAGATGTTACAGGAGTTAAAGAGACAAGTCCTTGCTCTGCAGAGCTCATGATCTAAATCAAGGGCTGAAAGTAACAAGGGATCACGACAGGAGAGAGGGTGGGAACTGCTGAGGATAGTGAAGCCAAAAGGCAAACCTGACAGCTCTTCAGCTGCTTAATTGATAGGGTGGCAGTGGTTTGTATCTATTACAGCAGAAGATGTTTCTGTAGTTTTCCTTATTTCAGTTAGCATAACTTTTTCTAACAGCTAACCATGAGTCTCCCAACACTGAGGAAAATTGAATGGTAATAAGGAGTAATGCTACATTAAATACTATTTTGTACCAGTTTAGGTTTTTACTTCTTGCAAAACTACACCAGAAATGAAAAAATTCCAATCAACTTTTTTCCAAAACAAAGGGGAAAAGTAAATATGGTGAATTTTTTGTTTTGTTTATTTCACCACCACCACCCCCCCCCGATAGCCCCCAGAACAATTTATCTGTAGGAAAGAGATATATAGAGAGAGAGTATATGAAACTGAGAGTAGTGGCACTGTCCACTAATTCTTAAGTGAGCACAGTTTGTTGACAACCTTCTGATTAAACTTTCCTCCTTCTTCTCTTTCAGCCCAATTTAAATCAAAATATCGACAGAAACAATTTCTGTGAGGAAAATGGAAAAGTTCATAGGGTAGTTGAAGTTGCATAGCCTTTCCCATTAATGTGCCTGGGTGTTTGTTCAATTTATGTATTACTTATCTTACCCCTGAGGTGTAACATGAATAACGTTTGTAAGGCATTCCTACTAGACTTCTTGCGTATTGCAAAGAAGTAATATTCCAAATAGGACCAACTTTCACACAGCAATTTACCATGACAAGTTCACAATTGTAGTCGTACACAAATAAAATACTGTCAAAATAGGCATGTATTCTACTTATGGGAAAGCTGCTTGGAGGATCAGCAGAGCTCTGTAGATGAATTCATGAGAGCTGTGTTTTCCAGCTCTGGCAGACAGCTTTTCTTTGACCTTGGGCCAATCACTTCACCTCTCTCTGCCTTCATTTTTACTCCCACCTCTCTCTGCTTTGATATTTTGGCTAAACACATTGGTGCTGGGGCTACCTGCTTGTGCTTACACCCACGCTGTGATCCTACTCCCTTCAGCCTTTGCTGTGACCTCTTGGCACGGTGCTAATGGAAACAGTGAAAAGTCGCACCTTCCCTTTCAGTGGGGCTGCAGGACTGCTAATAAGCTGCATCCATCCACATGTCAGTGTCCCTGTGAGATATAAGCCAGCATCCCTAAGGTGCAAAGTGGTGTGCCCCCCACTGCTGTTATCACCTCCAGGCCAGGGTGTGTAAAAAAGAGATGCAGTGGCACTGTGGGAATTAAAACTCACACCTTTCAAAGAGGAGTCTGTCCTGCCTGGGAGCACAGATCAGCTCCTGAGAGACAGAACAAGCAGTGATTTACCTCCTTTAAAGCATCACATTTATTTTTAAATGTAAAAAAAATATATATATATGTGAAAACTGAAAAAGGTGATAGAATTGATAGGGCTATAACTGGTAAAAGCAAAACCACTGGTAGCTCAGTGTTTGCTAGCTGAAGCAGATGTTTGTTCAGCCTGCAGCTGCCCTGTGTAGTCCATGCTGCAAACTCCTTGCTGGAGAATGGCCATTAAGGGACCTGCCCTCATGCTCTTCTTGAAGCCAGCTGATGGGAGCAAGGCTGCACTGGATGAAGTGCAAGCCAGCAATGCCAGGAGCAAGAGAAATAAAGATTTCTGCTGATTTTGGTGGTCCTGCTTCCTTCTGTCTGACCAGTGACCCATGCAGGAGCAGGTTTCTTCTTTGCTGGCCCATCCTCTGGGAGAGCAGAAAATGCTTCTTGTGAGCCAGTGCCAGAATAAGGTATTGTACACCACTGGCATCACGATGGAGAAGGGAAAATACTTGTTTTGGCAAAGAAGCCAAGGACTTTGAAGAGAAAGTACAAGGACATGTAGCAAGCTAAGTAGCTATATTTCTCCTTACTGGTAACTACAGGTATGACACAGTCCCTGGGCCAAATAGCGGTCCCAACAATACACAAGTATCTCCACCAGAAGCAACAAGGTTACTCCAGATTTATGTCAGTGTTCCCAGGAGATTACTATGTTTTTCAATCATCTTTAAGAACAATCACTGCAATGCCACTGAGCTCATAAAAAGGATAAAATGTAAATATTATTGAAGCCTAACACAGCACAGACATCAGTGTGATATTAAAGGACTTTTTTATCAGTAGCCTCTCCAAAGATTTATATCCGTTTATCAATGTCTTTGCTAAATTAAATACATAAAATCTTTACATGAGACAAAGCCATGAACAATATCAGTATTCAGACAGTATTAGTGACATTCAGGATGACGAACTGCGTAGGAAGCTGGTTGTCAAAGCCCTGTGATAGTGAAAATGGTTCTGTTCACAGTATGAAGATATTGCTTATCTGTCTTAAAGTCTGAAAGGCTGCTAAAAAAATCCCTTATATATTTCATACTTACATTGGAGGCTTCAGCATACCATTAAAGAGCTCAATGTTTTGTTTCTATTGCTCTGCTGAGGATATGTGGGAACAGTCCAGCCTTTCTTTTCCACCCCACTCCCCCAAGAAACAAAAAAACCCAAACCTGAGCAACTGCAACTGGTTTGGGTTTTGTTGTTTTTTTTTTTTTTTTTTTTTTTTTTTTTAAACAGTGCTAAACACAAAGTAGTGTTCAGTGTTTTCTAAGAGAAATCTGGAGACACTGATAATATATTCTGAATTTATCTGAGAATTACTACAAATGGCTTATTTCCACAAATGGAAGCACCCTGTGTCCAGGAGTCCAGACCTGAATCTGCACATCTTCTGTCCTGAATTAGCTGTAAAAAGGGAAATCCTGAGCAGTTTGAGATGATGTATAATAGAAGCAACAGACCCATAAAAGATTATCTTTTGTTTACTTTAGTATGCTTGGAGATTAGAAATCCCCCCAAAGCACAGGAACCAATATAGTAGATTAGGGAAGGGATCTAGCTGTTTATGTTCTGTTGGGTTTAGTGGGAGATTGATACCTTAGCATCTTTGTACATCAGGACTAAGGTGCTACAAGGTGTGCATCTTGCCAAACAAATGCAGCAGATGCACAGGGCAGGTATATACCTGATCTGAGGTGTCCATGTGGTACCTGGAGAAGTAAGGGGACATGGCCAGCAGCATTCAGCACATCTGTGGTAGGACCTGCACTGGGTCTGGGCTTGACAAATGGCACCTGAGGTGAGTTAGAGTTAAGCCTGAGCATAGTATGCTGAGGGGCCTGGTTTCTGTATGAACATGAAGGTTATCTCCATGCCAGAGTTAGCGCAGGAGAAGCTATAAATACAGCTGTTACTCTGAATTGTGATTCAGGAGCATTGCTCAACGTTGCAGTGTGAAAGATGCTTGGAACCAGGTTTCTCCTGCAGTCCCTCTAGGTTGTTAGCAGCATCACGCCTATTTTTTATATTTATCCAGTGTGTTGCTCAAGGTCTGTGGAACATGCCCATTGAATCAGAAAGAGACAGAAGAGAGTAACAGGCAAAACAGCACTGTGTGCTCTGCTAACCTGCAGCTGTGACCTTCCTGTTTATTATTATTTTTTTTTTAACATTTGTTAAAGGAGTGAAGCAGCAAATCACCAACAATAACAGAAAAATCAATACCCGCCTCTGCTTCTTTTGTGAGATCTGGAACACGGCCTCAATCTGTCAGACTGAATTACAGAGACTGTGGGTGTCAGCAAGGGCTCAAACAAATGGACCTGCCACGTTGCTCATTGATAAAAGGCTTAGGTCTGTACCAGTGTCACCATTACTGCTGCCTCCAAAAGGCATGGAGGGAACACTAACCTTTCAGATGGAAGGCGAGTTATGGAGCAATGAATGTGTTCACTTGCACTTTGCATGTAAGATTGCACTAATCTCCGGAATAAAAAGGGTAAACAAACAGTTTGACAAATACAAGGCTCTGGGGCATTACCTTGCTAATGGATGTTAAATCAAATGGATGTATTTGAATGGGAGGTGATATATCAACACAGGAATGTCATCCTAAAATAGGCCATTGATCCACTAGCTGAGAATCCAGTCTTTGACAAAGGTCAATGCATCAGAGAGAGGAACAACCTCTTCCAAACTCATCATTTTCCCAGGCAACAGTAAAAGGCTGTATCAGTATAAAGAGGAAAGCTTCCTCCTGACTCCAGATGGTAATTAGTTTATACCCTGGAGCATGAAGATTAACATCCCTTATCACTTTTAATTTTGCTGGTGGATCTTAAGCTACTGCAATGAGCTTTTAAATCTTTGAGTAATATACCATGTGATTTTCATCTTACAAAAAGGAGCTGGTAGGGAAGTCCAGCATGGACTTTGTATTGTCCCACTGCCGTTTCTGGAGGGCAGACCAGGCAGGATAGCTGCTCGTGCCTGCGGAGGAAGAGGACTGTGACTAGCAGTGCTGTCAGGAGTAGATGCAGAGAAATCAAATTTAGTATCAGGGATTTATAGGCACAGAAACAAGCTTACAAGAGGAACTGAACATTGCTATTATGTTTACTATGACCGAGGATTAGACCACCTTTGGTTTTCTTATTTAAAGATGCTTCACACCACAAAATGTAGCACAGTGCAGTTTCCTAAGTAATAAAGGCTGCACTGATGAGTTCGTATGGCAAACTGCAACCCACAGAGCAGTGCGGAGCTTGGGCTGTGCAAACAGCTGCCCCGCTTCTAGCGTTGCCTGGCTTTTGTGTCCTGGCAGGCAGGAGCTTGGCACCTGGCTTCCCTGCCCCTCTTGCCGCAGGCTGGGGCAGGCAGTGCCAGCTCTGTGTCCCCTGTGCCCGTTGTTCCTGAGTTCAGCAAGGCATTGCTGACTTGCCCTGAACATCATTCCTGCTGTAGGATAGACAGAACTGGCCATCCTACTCTAGAAGTCCACCTAGACCTCTGAAGGTCTTCAGCTTGTTGACTCTGCATCTCATCATTCCTTCCTTGACCTCTCCCTTTTCTTCATTAGCTTTCTTGCCCCCATCTGCTTTTCAAGTACCTTATTCTAAGCATCCTTCTCTTAAGAGCATTGTTAAGGCTAATCCAGCCAGACAACAACCAACAGCTCCCGTAAGGGCCTTGTGCAGACCAATGCCACCTGTTTCATCTTTTCTTTTAACTAAGATGTTCCCATGTTACTTTATTTCAAAATGTGCTTTGAGGATATGAATATCACTAGATCCCACATAAAAAAAGGACACAGAAAAAATGATCTCGTTCTTCCCTAGCTCTGAGTAGGCAGCGGTTAATTTCACAGGCTAGTTATAAACTATGTTCAAAGAGGAAAAGTCTTTCCTTTAATCCATATCAGCTTTTGCAGCCTTTCTAATTTCATGAAATGTCTCCTTATTCTTGTCCTGTACTATGAGTAGAATAGGAAAATCCAAGGGGCTTTCATTGCGTTGTTCATTATTTCATATGCCTTTGTCATTCTACATCTATCTATGCAGCAATGAAATGTTGTTAATAAGGGAGCAGAAGCCTTTTGTTGAGGAGAGGAGTTGATCGCAATAGACACGTAACTAATAATGTATGTGGTTAAGATTGTAATTTGGACCAAGGCTAGCACCTGAGAAAGCAGTGAGGAGCAAACTGTTTCTCCAGATGAAAAGAGCCAATGCCATAAAGGAAGACAAATAAAGATGAGCATCCAGGAAAGGGAGAAAAAAAAAAATCCCCCTTTTTGAGATTGTATTCACTTCTATGCCAGATGCCCCCTTTTTCACCTTTCTTGTTTAAATTCTCAGCATAGCGGCAGTTCCGTGCAAAGCTTTAGTCTTGCAGCATCCTCATTCTCAAGACTTTTATGGTAGCATTTGCTCCTGCAAAGTGCAAACATCTTGGTGATTTCACATATTCAACAGATCTAGACAAGTCTCTGAACTTCAGTGTGACTGAACCAAACCTGAATTTGCAACCTTCATTACTGACCTGATTCAGCTTCCCATGAAGTCAGCTGGAGTCTTTCCATTTAAGTCAGCGTGACCACTTAGAAGCTAATAGGCTTGTATAGGTTTGTACTAACTTGCTTTTTGGGTAACATCATTGGAAATGTTTCTACACAGACCCAAAAGAGGAAATGACAAGCAGTACATATTTAAAGTAGTACGTGACAAAAGATCATGCAGTCTGAGAGTACTTGCATTTTCACAGGAGGCTGTGGTTAAAAGTCAAGCACCATATTGAAGGAATTTTGAATGTATAGTTTCTACCTCAAGATCCCCAAATCCTGGCCCAGCTGCAGCTGAAGTGGAAGTCAGATCACAGTGCTCCCTGAAACCCAACCTGGTACATCTTTAGTCAGGTGTTAATATTATTTTCTATGGAGATATAGACTTCTATAGCAAATGAGGATCTGGCTGTTATTGTTAGAAATAAACCTGGCTAGAAGCTGAAATTCCTGTTTGAAACCAGCATGTAGAGAAAAAGTTAGAAAACAGACTGCTCTGAAGTGTTGGGAAAACTCCTCTGCATGACCAGAAACCAGGCAGTGTTCAGTAGCCGGGAGCTACAGCCTAATTTGCAAAGAAATGAAAGAAAATAGGATTTTGGAAGGTAGGGGCTCCCAGATTGGTGGGCAGTCAACCTGGCGGGTGGGTTCCTGGCATCTAGCAGACAAGATGCTCACTGTGTTTCTGCTATACGCTTTCCTGATTTGCCTTGTTACCATAATCAACATCTTTCTGCAAAGCGCTTTTGTTTCAGTGAACCAGTGTTCTCTGTTGGTGTAATGGTCTCCCCAGCTCTGTTTCTGAGGTTGCTGCAGTGCTGCTTTCAGGCGGTGAAGTTTCCTGCTAAGGTTATGTGAGATGCAACTGGAGGTCTATTTCAGGCACAGCTGAAGAGGCAAAAGCTGTTTTGCCTGATCATTCCCTGCTACTCATTTGCCAAAGTCTTATCAGCCATTATAATGTCAGCAAAAAGCCGGGCATGTACTCAGCCTGTCATCTCGGAGATTCAGTAAGGATCAGCTTTGGAAAAGGATTATGCTGAATTTTCTTTTCATCTGTATTTATGAATTTTTTGGCTTGGTTTTGCACTATGCCAATCTTGTGCTTGCCCTGGGGGAATATGAACTGCAGCATTCTTCTTGCCAGCTATTTCCCGAATACCTGTGGTAACAGTTTCCAAGGGGCTGTGCGACTTATTTATTCATCTGAATGGAAAAGTATTGCAGCAGCAGTGTTCACAGCAAACTGGAGGGAATTGAAGGAGAGTGAAGTTGCTACAAATCGAAGAGCTAGGAAAATATGACTTATCCTTGCCTGGAAAATAAGCCACAACACATAGCAGATCCTTTTAAATGAAACATACAAGTATGCAAATGCCAGTGTGGCTGCATGTCTTATGGAATTGTTTTGTGAGCAGTTTCCATTGGCAAAGACATCCACATTACAGGAGCCACAATCAATCAGTTTTGGAAGATTGTACAGTTTTGCAGAGTGATGGCAAGGCATAGTTATCCACTAGGCATGTGTCCGTAACTGTTTCCTACACTGCATTGATCTCGGTAGCTCAAGAATAGCGAACAGAATTCATACTCACCATGTACAGCACTCTGAATAATTCACAACCCAAACTATTTGTCCTGCACATCAGGTAAAGTGGTAAACAGATAATTAGAAGTTTCCTATGCGGGAAAGCCAGCCAAGTGACAGGATGCATCAAGGATGTGTGAGATAAACCAGGATTATCTCGCATAGCCAAAGGGAACTAGAAAGAGTTGCGGCTCTCATTCACCCACACAGGCTTTTGAAGTCAAGCAACTTCTTAGTGCTGTGGTCTGTGGCTCCAAGAATAAAACTGTGGCACAGAGCTTGGGAGAGTTGTGGTTTTACTTGTGCCTTTGCTCGATTTTAAAGAGGTCACTTCATCTGTTTCCCTTTCCACCTTTTGTAGTTTAAGTAGGAAACCTTCATAGACAGGACATTGTCCCGCTGATCATCAGTGCCATTAAGTAGCTCCTCAGGAGACTGCTACAGTACCATTTAGGCAAACCCCTCCACCTCAGGCTTGACTGACAAGCGAAGGTTGACCCCTGAGTGCCAGAGCTGGGTGCTGGGCCCTGGGCAGGAGTCGCACTGCCTGGCTGCAGATACCCAGTGGAGGTGCCAAGTGGCCCCCAGAGAAGGTACACCAGGTGTCTTCAGAGAAAGTGGAGAGGGAAGTGGGGTCATGGGAGTATTTCACACTGAGTGACACAGGCTGAGTACTGTCCTCTCTGTAGCTGTTCACTGTGTGGATTTGTAAAAATGCACAAGTCGCTTGTGTTGGGCAAGTTTAGGACAGCAGTGTATTTTCACTAGCGTAGAAGTGGATTACCTGCAATATCAACCTGCTGTGAAAATTTGTAGTTCATGGAGCTGTAGAACCCAATGTCACCTTTGGTCCCCAGAAAAATAAGAACATGAGCACACAAGTAAAGACATTTTGTTGGCAATCGATTGGAGTGTGGATTTTCATGTGTTTCTGTCTTAACTTCAGCTGCTGTGCCTTTGGTGGCACCATGCCAGCAATTAGGTTTCTGCAGAATAATCACATCCAGCAATATTTTTTTTTTCCCCCCATCATTCTAGTTGTTATTTTAAAAGCAACAAATGGTTTTGCTCTCAGTGCAGCTTAACAAAATCCCAGTCACCCAGCAACCCACCATTTGGCAGGTGAAGCCCTGGACACAGCAGAAGTGCAGGGAGAAATCCTCCAAGCAGTTACAGAAGTTTTGCTTTTCTCGGGGTCAGCAGAGACTGGAGAGAGCTGGTGACCAATGGGCAAGGGGTCTGCTGCCCAGCACATGGGAAGGGGGTCCAGGCAATGCTCTCCAGCGCCAGCTGTGCCCTGCCACTTGCTGCAGTATTTTTCTGATAGCAGATAGCTGGAGTGAATATAAGCCAAACAGGGAGCAAATGCATGGACCAAAAACTCAGGAAGATATTTTAGCAGTTAGTTTGTTCCCTCTGGGAGAAGACTTGCTCAGAGGCTCACTACAGCTGAGACTGGTTTGAGGTGGAGTAGAGAGACAACCACTTCCTTGCACTGACTCAGGCCTCCCCACCCAGCATGCAAAAACCATGTTAGTTCTCCTTTAATATTCTTTGGAAAAGGCTTCTTTTTATTTTGGTGGGTTTTTTTTTTTTCTTTTTCCTGAGGCTCTGCAAGCACAAGTGTGCTTCACAGCTGGTTTAGCAAGGATGCGTCTAATTTAGAGGACATTGAGGGTTCCCACAAACCGTAGCGACACTGATCGCACAGGTAAAGCAAAGCATTCAGGAGGGTCTCTCCTGAAACGGCTGCCTGGCACAGTGATGCCAAAAACAAGAGGGAGGTAAAGCCCTGCGTAGCCTCAGAGGATCTCCTGCAGTGACAGCTGACAGGGAAGATGACGGATACTCTGCTCCCCAGCTGAATACGCTTTCTTCTGCCTCTCACACTGAGCTTTCCGCCTTTAATTTTTCCTCAAAGCCATTCCACATGCTTGTAATTTTAGCACTGGTTAGTCACTTCTTCCTCATTTCCCGCTTCTGGTGCCCAGGACACATTGCTATTTAACATTTGGCAATGGCACAGCATGTCAGACACTAGTCTGTTGGTTTCCAACTTCACATGGTCTTGTGAGATTAACTGCACCCTGCATTGACCAGGCTAATTTGTTGTGGAGGGAAGGGACATCTGAAGCTCACCTTGGGAAATGCCACCCGTAGTGTGCCTAGTGTGCTATCAGAGCTTGGAAAAATTGGTCTTAGCTGTTAGGCTATGAAATGTAAATGGTGAAAAGATCACTGACGTACGCGATCAACACATACAAACAAAGCACCAAGTATATAAGCTGCTTTGAGAGGAGCTGGTGGCAGGGCTGTGTGTAACGCCTCTCAGCCCAGGCCTGGCTCGAGCAGCCCAGGCTCTGCCCCTGCTTTGGTAAATTCCAAAATTCTCCAAATAGAAATAGCTGTTGGGTAGAGGCAAGATGTACACAGTAATACTGTTTAAATTTTTCTTTTCTGTTTTGCAAGAAGGATGTGGTTTCTTGCACCAGTTCTCGTAGTGCTCAGTTGAAGCCTTGGGGAGATCAGGAGGAGCTAAAGACTTCCCACCCGGTTAATCTCTCACTTGTGGTGCTTACTTCATTTTTGTCTTTAAATTTAGAGAACTGAAGTGTAGTATGTGTTTCATCTGGTTTTCATGTTGAACTAAGACATCCAGATGGTTCTGTTTTTTCTCCTGAGTGATGATATCGCAGCTGTGATGGCAGGACAGCCTCACAGCTCTTCCTATTGCCACGTGAGAGGACGTCTGGCAGTTCAAAGCAGATGAGGAACATGTGATCTGAAAAGGCCTTTGTAGCACAGAGTCACACTACAATAGCTCTGTGCTCAACAACAGGTTGTGGTTCGAAGAAATATTGCTTCTGTCAGCCTTGCATAATGGAAACAGTAATCAGCATCCATTAGGTCAGAATGTATTGTCAATCCACAGTGAAGCAGAAAGGACTACATCTCAGAAAACCTTTTCATTAAGCAAAGAAAATTGATACCAGTGCTTGGCTCAGCCCAACACTTTGTTCATAGAGCCGAGTGTGGATAATGGCTGGGTTTGTTTTCTTTTCATTCGTTTCTTTATGCACAGTTATTTTGATTAGGAAACATCCACCTTTCCTTCTAGATGAACAATTCTAAAAAGTTTCTCCCAACATTTATTATCTTGTGTACACAATCAATGCTTGTGTAAAGAACAACATTAGAACATAGTTCAGGAAAAAGTATTTTTGGCTTACATGATTGAAGTCATGCAATCTCATTTTAGTTGAAAATATTTTTTATCTGCATGGTAACTACAATCTCTTTTTTTTCCTTGCAGATTTTTTCAAAATAGGTATAGGCCATGTTCATGAGTAATACTGTGCCTATGAGTAGCTCATTATATGTGTGCATTAACAACGTAATACTAGTTATAGGGGGCCTGTCTGGTTAGCTGCCTAGCCAGTGTATGAAAGGACTAAGGGTTGAAGGGAGTAGGATAGTGATTTGACAGAAGGGATAATAAAATACCTTTTGTAATGGCATTCTGTGAGGATAACAGAAAATAATTAATGCTAAGTCTGATTGATTAACCAGAAATCATTGCTGTATATCAGCCTTGCAAATATCACTATCCCATTACCATGACGGACCGATGACGATGAAAAAGAGTTAATGGATGGGTGGTCTCTTGCATACCATCGTCAAATCTAATACATGTAGAATGAGTGGCGAATCACTGCTACTCCTGTTGCTAGACGATTTTCTTTCAATACTTTTCCTATTACCATTAAGCTTCTCTTAGTAGAGAGGATGATCCTTCCCAAACCTTCTTTCTAGCCCTTCTAATTCCATGTGGTTTTCCTGCTTGCCCCAAACCTCCTTTGTTTATAGGGATGTAATTAGGAGCAGCTCTTTCTCTCACGCTTATACCATCAGTAAAACTTCTTGGTTAAAAAATAACTCATTTCAGGAGACAGAGAAGAGAAAACATCTTACTATACCCTGTTGCAGGCAGCTTTGGGAAGCCTTGATATTGTGGGTAATGAAACATAAAACAAGACATCAAGGACTGGGAATAGCAGTGCTGCATGTTAGGTGCAATATCACTTCTTTCTCTTCCCTTGTATAATTCATGAGTGATTGTGGAGAAGGGAGTTTGTTGTTGGGCCCTCACCTGGGATCTGTGTGCTCTTCTTGCACATTGGGCTACCAAGGGGCCTGGGCTCAGCCAGGGGGGCTACAGAGAGGTGGCAGAACTGGCCAGCTGTCGCTTGGGACTACCTCCTTTCCTGTGATAGTGCATCTTGACTCCTTGGTGGCATTTACTCAGCTTCAGTGTGGACTCCACAACAGATCCACCTGTTCTCCCACTTCTGCTGAACTGTCTTGCTCTCCAGGGTTGGACTGGGGATGAAGTGTTCTGTGGTACAATGTTGTCAGTATCCTTAGATTTGGTGTATAGATAACTACAGTCCTGCATTGCTGTGAAAGTTGCTGTCCCCTGGATCACGCTTGATCCAATGCGTATGAATATGAGGAATGGGTATGAACACAACAAATATGCATAGGAAGGATTTGTACTGATATGAAGTATAACATGATATACCATCACCGCAAAGTAACTGTTCTTTGTAGCTGGAGAACGTAATCCCAAACTTCTTAGCAAGTAAACCCTCCAGGATCCTGATTTTTGGCTTCTTTTTCTTGCACTGCATTTCCTGATTGTTGCTACTCTAACTGCTTGTCTGTCTTTAGATATAAATGGCTTCTTTCACCAGAGTAACTGAACATCATGAATAAAATGAGATTGTAAATTCCTATAGGGGACATCTAGCCAACATCCAAGTGCTATATAAATAATGTTCCATCTAGAAGGAAGGTGCTAGAGAAATATGAAACTGTTATCATGGTTACTTCCATAGCATGTACACCAATATTGTGTGTAACTGCCACAAAACTGTTTAACAAGTCCCATATCACAGAGCTCTAGAACAATTCCTCCCCAGACTAGCTTTCTTCTCTCCTCATGCATTTATCTCCCAGTCTCTTGGACCACAGTCATACATTATGCTGTCAGCTTTATGGTTCTTTTCTACTATCACTCACAAGAAGTGTTATGCTTAGTCATAAAACTGCAGCTAAGAAAAAAATTAGTGCATCTAGCGTTATTAGGAAGCCTTCATGTCATCATCTATCCGTTCAGCGTTTTCTTTGATTCCTTGTTTGTGACCTATCACAAATCTAGGTTGCTGAGGAAAGATTTTTCTGGCAGAGAAGATTTTCATCCTTATCTGATGTATTCATTTCAGAAGCCTATTCTCTGTGTTATTTCCTTCTTTTTAAATATAAAGCATGAATCTGACTGTGATACAGCAGTTTTGAGTAGGGGACTTTACAACAGGTTTGGCCCTGGGCTAAGATGCAGAAAACAAAGGCTAATATTAGTGATCCCAAGAATTCTTGTGTGAAGGTAAAGGCTGCAGCAACCTGAAGGACAGCAACAGACGTGGAAGTGTATAACAGAGCTGTGGTAGGGGTACATCTCTGATAGGCAGAAAGCATTACGAGAGAGAAAGATATAAGAAATATAAGACTCTTGTCCCAAGAGAACTAATCCAAAATTAGTACAGTGGGTGTTGCTTTGGCTTAAATTTGATTTTGGACTTTTCTTTAAAACTTGTACATTTTAATGACATTGAGTCCCTACTCGTGTTCCCAGAACAATTTCTCCATGAATTTTCTAAATTTTTCTTACTAAAATTATTTTTTAACTAGATCAAAACTCCTTTGGTTTAACTTTGATTAAAATGCTAGATAGGAGAAAAATGTCAAAAAAACCCTCAGTAAGATCATTAGTCTGTTTCAATATTTTAATCGTGATTTTCTTCATCTGAAAGTGATCATCTCAAAAGCTTATTGCAGTTATTATTTAAGAAAAAAACTTAAATGAATGTGAAAACATATTGAAGTTTTATTCATCTGCTAATTGAAGTTATGTTTTCCATTTTGGAATAAAAACAAACTCCCAAATTTATGGAGTTTTCAGCAAATAAGAGAATTCTACCACCTCTTCAGATCCCCCCATAAGAAATGTACTCTTAGACTGGACAACCTCACTGATGAAGTTGGTATAAAACCAGTATCCAATTATGGTCGAAGACTGGTAAGGTCTTAAAGAGTCTACACTGCACCCAAAATAAGGTGCGACTCTGAAGGAAGGTCCAGATCCTCTCCAATAAGGTCTGGCCTAAAACATGAGACCTTGCTTTGCTTCCATGGGCTTTTCCCATCCCCAATGCCTTACTCTTCTTTTTCATCTCATCTTGAAGCTATCTGTGCTGAAGGAGGTAACATGGTCCAGCCAACTCTCCTTACCCAGGGGACTGTTGGAAAGGGAGAGACAGGCCATAGGGTGAAAATTTAGTTTTCCTTCTGAGGTCCAAGAAAAGCAGCTTTCATGGCTGATGTCCCAGCTCTGAAGTTCTGCTGGAGACAAAGCAGCTTTTTCTAAGACTGACTGGAAAAAACATAGGGAGAATGGGGGAAAAAAAAGATATAAAAATGTAGAAAATGTGGTATTTGCCGATTACCTCATGCTTGGAGAACGTTACTTTCCTTTTGCATTTTGGCTATTATGTCATCAAAATCTGGCATGTTTTCCACTGCCTGCGGGGTTTACCAATACAACAAGTCTGTACCTGGAGGCCTGAACCTTGCCTTAACTATTTAATGTTGTGCAATGATTAGGCCATGTCTCTAGGCCCATTTACTCCATCAGATTAACACATCAGGCAAGAACACATACTTAGAGAGAAGTATATCCTGACAGATATAATCAAACACCGTTTAAATCAAGGCAGACGACTGTGACATTAATCTACCCTGGTATAACAGCCCATTTAAATGAGTAGGAGGAGGGAGGTGGTACAAGTGAGGATAGATGGTGTGTTTAAGTAAAGAAATGAAATCTGTAGAATGACTTCAGTGGAGATAGTTTTGATTGAAGTCAAGTAGTAAAATGAACAAGTGAGAGAGATAAATTTCTTTAAGCTGGAGACGCTTCAGGTTAAAAAAATATGTGTGTGCGTACCAGGGATCTGTAACCTGCTCAGACCCACAGAGATCTGTGGTCTTGATACAGATAAATTAACAAACTGGATCATATTCCTTGAGGAAGCCTAAAAATTGTTTTCTACCTTTTACAAATCATTCAGTGTGAGTTTGAATTAGTAGATTAAGGCCAACCAGATTATAAATAAGAGGATTTTTTTGAGGCTAGAGACCAGTTTAGGTTGCCAGTTGTAAGAGAAAAAGGGTAAGGCAGGTTCATAGACAAGAGTGAATTACTGAAGGTCTACGCAGAAGTTGAGACTGAAAGAGAGCGCTGTCACTAATTAACTCGAAGCAGCAATGCAAATAAATGCAATCAGGAAATGAGGACATACAGAGGCATTGGTACCTTGCTCTGTGCAGTCTGTTGTATTTGAAAAAGGCAATGGATCCTAGCTAGTGAAGGGGAATTTCTGGGGTATCAGACAAAATCACAGTTTAGCATACGTACTCTGAAGATACTGTTTGAGGCTGCAGGGAAAAGGCTGGCAGGGAACTGGTAAAGAGCACTCTCACTTCTGTGTATATCTATGGGCATGTTGCCTTAGCTTGGACTTCTGCAAAGTCTCTGTTATTTCATTCTTATTCTCGATGTGCAAATAGTTACTTAATACATACTAAAAGTGGGCTTGGCTCACTGGATGACTTAAGTGGGAGAACTGCCTGGAAGCAGAGAGAACAGATTAGCCATGCCTCTGCCCTTTCCCCAGAGCTAGGGCCCACTGATGTTCCTGAAATGATGCTGCTTTTTTTTTTTTTCTTTTTCTTTTTTTTTTTTCTTTTTTTTTTTTTACGTATGGCATACAGCTATGAGTTACTAACTATACTTACTCAGGAGGCTTGATGTGGTGTGTGCCCTCCTCCTGTCAGGACTCTGCAGCTCAGAACCCAGGTAAATCAG